>NC_064877.1:39195000-39252500 GCF_943734665.1 Anopheles aquasalis
TCGGATCATTCAATGATTTTATGAAGTTTGCGCTCGCATAGCGGGCCATCCATGAAGGCATGGGGGACCCAGGCCCATCAGCATCACGTGGAGAATCTAATCTCGGAGAAAGTTTTGATGGAACGGTGCTTTATGCTCGTGCTCGTGCTTTTACCTAATAGTAGGACCGCTTAGTGATTTCCTCTTCGTTCGCTCCCTTTATAGGGATGATGCAGATACGATAGAAATGTTTAGGGGACGGTTAATGTAAGCATTTCACAACAGTGAGTGCTAAAATTCGATAACAAGTTACTGTAAGAGTTTGTGTTTATCTAAACCGGATCTACGCGATCGTGAAAATCAAAAGATCTTTTGCCAATGAATTCCATTCTAATATTTCTCCTTTTTTCTCTCTATCTCTCTCTCTCTCTCGTTACAGGTAGGAATTTTCAGCTCGTAATCGGATAATGTTCACCATCTTTTTGTAAGAGCAAT
The DNA here is from genome assembly GCF_943734665.1 of Anopheles aquasalis. Classification (NCBI taxonomy): domain Eukaryota; kingdom Metazoa; phylum Arthropoda; class Insecta; order Diptera; family Culicidae; genus Anopheles; species Anopheles aquasalis. Next base: position 39,195,475 of record NC_064877.1, read on the forward strand.
AGAACTTGTGCAGAACTTCTCTGCTAAATTATGTCATCTTATCTACACCGCTCCCCGTACCTAACACACTCCCCGCGCGGTACCTTCTAATTAAATCCTCTTCTCTGTCGGGATTGGAATGTGTCCCCGGCCGTAAGCTATCCCTCTATGCAAACGTTCGCTACGGTGGGCATGATGCGAACCATGCTAAAAATGTCGCCCCCATTTAATACGAGCCCAGAATGTGAGGCCTATCCCTGAGTGCGACCCGAGCACATCGTGATGATACCGAGCCGAGCAGCAACTGTCGGTAACTGCACAACTTTCTAACCTCACCGAGAACCACCGAGTGCGGACACGGAAGGCGTCAGAATTGCCTTTAGTTGCCTGACCAAACCAAACCAGACCAGCTGCTGGGAAGGAAGCCATAGCTTACGATCATAAATCAGTAAGACAGAGAATTAATTTTACGCCAGCGTGTCCGTGGGGCCTCCTTGCTTTGGCCGCCCGGCCAACCTTGTCGATAACCACCCCGGGGGGGGACCGGATGTATCCGATTCCGGTAGTCACTGGCATGCCACGCAGTTTGGACACCGAATATTCCGGTACCAGGGTAAAGCCGGAAACGGGAGGACCTGTCACCGAAACCGGAGCGAGCGAGACGTGGCGGGCGCTTTCGAGCTTCCGATAGTTTTCCTCCGCTGACGCTGTTGCCACTGCTGCATGACGTACGCCTTGGCCTGGGCTAAGGGCGAAGTAATTTGTCAGCTTAGAATTAATCTGTCTGTTGCCGTCATCGATTTCGCTGCTGCTGCTGCTGTCAAGTGTTCCTACCGCGGCCATCAGCAGTCGGACGTTATCGAACACTTCGCGGGCGGGAAATTCGAAACGTACGTCTTTCACGTTTCACACCCTACAACCGTCCCCCCCGGGGGACCCTCGCCAAGCCGCCAGTTTGTGCAACTAAGCGCGAAGGGCAGCTAATTACCATCGCGCGAGCGCACCCCGCTCCAAAAGTGAATGGATGCAGTTTTGCTGAGTGGCAAGACAGGGTTTTTTTTGCCAATTAATCTTGATGACAGCTTTGCCCCTCCCCCTCGGGTCAACAGGCAGGCAGCGAGCGGATGACGGTGAGAAGGGGAAGAAAAAGAAGGAAAAACAGAAGGAACTTCCCTAATTTGACTTTGAGGCAAAGCGTCTTCGGCGACGTTCGTTCCGGTCGCTTTTACCGCTGCACGAAATGTCATCGTTTCCTTCCCTTCCCGCCAACCAAAAACCACATCAACCGTTCGGGTGGCAAGGCCGAGCCGAGCATGTGGGTCTTCGCTGGTGGGCATGAGGAGGTCGTGGGCCATTAATCAATATTTATTCTCTGCCATACCTCCTGGAACCTCCTGTTGTCTCTCTCTCTCTCTCTGGGGCGAGGTGGGCCTTTCTTTTTTCATTTTTTTCCTCGTTTTTTTGGTTGGTCGGTAAAAGGTGAGGTAGGTCAGCGCCAGAAACCCATACATCACATCAGTTAGCTTGATGACTTCCACTTTGCGATCAGATTAGCTTTTTCCGGTCCCATGGTCCCGCACCACTCTCCGAAAAACCGTCCTATGGTTCCCCGCTATACGATGGTCCGTACCCATCCGTGGGTGCACCTGCCTTCTGCCTGCGTTGACGACTCGTGTGTGTCTGTGTTGAGTGATTTGATGGTACGGAGGGAAGAAGGGGGGGGGGCACATTAAACTGAGCATAATTAATTAGACGAGCTGGGGACACCAGAGTTGGGTGTGGCTCAGCTTACTGTAAATCAATGCTGGATGGATATGATTAATAACGTTTTGTTTCTGTTTTTTCCATTTTTCGAAATGTCATGCGTCACTTGAGGACATGATTTTGCTTTTTTTTAATTCTTTGCAGACGAAGCAATGGAAGAACGTAATCTTTCTTAAATATACATCAACTTCTATCTGTATTCATCTTAAACTGAGCAAATCGCTCAACGAAATGTCATCGTCTTGTTGTTTTGTTGACGATGCAGTTAATTTCTTGCACGCTGTGTGCATTATTTGACAGCTAGTGTAACAATTTCTTGAGGTAACAATCGATGTTTTCAACAGTTTCAATGTCTAAATGGGCAAGAGATCATTCGCCGTGGATTTGAATGGACTTTTAGCAGATTTCAATCCCTCGCGAGAGATCTTTCGCTGCTCTCGCTGTCGTATAGAAGCTCGATAAGACATCAAATGCAAGCCAATACATCATATTCAACTACAGCAGCGATTTGTTCGTTTGATGTGTTGCTCGGATGAATTCTAATACACACTGCGTCATCCGGTGCGTTCCGGTTACTGTACTCTGTGTAAATATCACCCACCAACCGAAGGAGGCTTTTGCTCCTATACTGTCCTACTCGACTTTAGCCTCCGTTTCCAAGCAACACACGTCAAATCCTTGCCTATTACTGCCGTGCGATCGAGCATGGCGACAGGATGCCGGCACCACTCCTAATGCACCAACGATTTCAAATGATAAATAGCGCGATGGAACCGTGCGCGAACACCCAGCGTCCCACGAGAGTATGCCCGTGGGTAGCGGGCGCTACTTTTGCTCTTATTTGAACGGCGGCCTCCATCGGAAGGATGGGACACGTGTTCAATCGAGTCAGTACGCAGTTGACATTGCACAAGGAGAGGCGGATACCCCGCTAGGGTGGGAACCAAGAGGTAACCCACGGAAAAAAAGCCGGAAACACCGAAGCGTCGATGTGTTGCTGCGTGTGGGCACAACGGATCGCTCCCATGGGAACGAAAATCAACCGTGTGCGCTCCCTAAAGTGGTGCCACCATCATCACTTCCATCTCGAGCGCGGCCGGTACAGGCCTTCCACGAATTGGAATCCTTCTGCCATTCCGGACGTACGCCCCTTCCTGGTGAAGATGCCTGGTGCTCCGGCATCCTGGTGCCCGAAGCGTAAAGCAACACAGCCAGCCAGCCAGCCAGCCAGCGAGCCAGCGACCGTTTGGTCGTCGGTAAATACTGAAGCTCGGAACGGAAAAGGGGGATATTGCAATTAAGTTTTAATCAAGAAATATTACTTCAAATGTTGTCCGAACGTGCTCGAACGTAATTTTATCGCTTTAATACTGTCGCCACGGTGGTAAGGCGCCACGGCCACTAGTACGCCCGAGCAACGGGAAGCGACGACGACAATGTGTCACTTTGACAGCCGCCAGTCGACGTGACGCGGAATAGAAGGAAGAGAACGGAGTAGGCGGTTCGAGCACGGATAAGCCAGTAGCAATTGAAAGGAAATAAACAAATGATCTTTCAGCCGAAGCCGGAACTGGTGGCCGGAACTCTGGAGAGCAGCAACGGCAAGGACGGCGACAAAATTAATAACATACCACGAAACACCAACTCATCAGCAACACCACGTTCGCGCAGAAAGAATCAAACCGCAAGCGACGGTGCGGAGACAACGCAAAGCGTTTCGTGTGCGTGCCCGTGGGTTTGGTCTCGCCGTTTTCCTTTTTTTTTTCTTCTCCCCGTTACTGTCCTTCAGCTTCCGTTTTCTTCCCCTACCCCCGGGTGGAAGAAGAAGCGGAAATTCTCGAAATTTGTCGATGGTCGAATTTCAATTATCATTTCCCACTAATTTATTACTCCCAAAGACGCCGACGGTGGCGACGACAACATCGCTAAAAAAACTGTCGCTGTCACTGGGAGTGAGCGAAAGCAAAAAACAAACACATTCATTTTTTTTACAACCCACCGGGAAACCGAAAAAAGATGGTTAAGAAAATCCTCGCGACGACCATAAAGCTCCAGTCCGTCCTACGCCGTGGGACGTGGTAGCGCCAACCATCAAGCTAATTTCTCTACAATCTTCACCACATAAAAACCGGAATTCTTTCATTCCGTTTTCTTTTTCGTTGGTTTCTTTTTTTTTGCTTTGCTGTTGTTGGCAAGCCATTCTTTTCTTTTTGGCATTGTTTGTTTTTTTGATGAGTCGTCCCATTTTTTGGGCGACATTGATACACACAAAAACACACGTACACGCATACGGCCAGATGCCAGGATGTTTGGCACTCGACTTAAACGAATTTGAACGTGAGTGATGCGCCATCTCTCCCTCGAGAGAGAGAGCGAAACAACGAAGCTCTCAAGCGCCCACCGAGAACATGTGACATGCCAGCAATTCTCGGTACCGTTTCTCGTTGTCCCCGTACACAACGGCTTGATTATGGTTGCCGTGGCTTTTCTTACCCCGTTCCCTAGCATGCACCAAAAATGGACCAACACGCGACAAAGGATGCCTTGTTTTTGGTTTTTCTTTTTTCGTTTGGTTGTAAAATGAGCTTGCTTGTCGCTTTTGTTCTCTGGTCTGGTCGCCTGCGCCATTTTGCCTTCCTTGATGGAAGAATAAAAAAAAAAACCATGTGGTTTCACCCCACATCTTGCCTATTCCCGTAGGATTCTTTAAGGTGCGGCAGCACCGCTGTCAACCTTAACCGACTGCTAGCAAACCGTGGAACCTGTACGGCGCAACGTTCGCTTTGTGCAGCCCAGGCCTGCTCCGTTTTTCTTTCTTCGATCCCACCATCCATCCATCCATCCGTTGGCTGCTATTTGCCTAAGCACTCGGCTACTCGCTGGTGTTTCGCTTTTTCTTGGAGCATTCTTGTTACATTCTTCCCACCCCGACGGGCTCGGTCCTCGGTGGCCGTTAACTCATTTCTCCATTTGCGTCACAGCGTCGCTATTTGGCCGAAGGCTCCGGCCAGTCTACACAACGTTCCATCTTTCCGTTGTTTCTGTTGCTGCCGTATGCGAACCGCGAATGCCACCGGACCGTCGAGCTCGCGGTGTTTTGTCCTGATCCTGTTTAAAGGGCCCAGCAGAGCACAGTTCAGTGGACTGGCAGTTGGCCACTACCCTAACGCATTTTAATTTCTGTTACTAGAGCTCGTTCGTCAAGCGGCTGCCGCACAGACTGTCGGAATGATTGTTGGGTAAGAGCCACCCAAATTAGCACACTTTTCGACGGAAGTAATGTTGCTGCTGTGCGGAATGAAGTGTGTTGTGAAGTCATTTTTCCACTCCACCGCCGGAGGGGTCATGGAATGGCAAACCGAGATGCAACGGCGGTAATGATGCTCTCATCAATTATGGCCGGTAAGTTGTAGTAGCCATTGTCGTCGCAATTCCAATCGTAGCCTGCTGCTGCTGTGTTGCATATTTCATTAACCTCGCAATCGAACGAATCGCTGATGTGTGGTGACAGGTTCCGTGTTCCGTGGAGGCCTGTCCCCGGTACGGCCGTGGCCACAATATGTTCCAAATTAACCTTAACCCCTTCCGTAGCCTCACGACATGTGACAAGGGCTGGAAGGGGGCAGAAATTCCTATCCATTAGTCGCAAATACATTCCTGCGTTGGCCAGTCTGCCATCCGCTGCCGGATGCGAGTCCATCCCTGGTATGCGCATTGTGAATGAAGGAGCAGTACCATAAAGGTACCATCTATGGGCACTCGAGACGGTTCGTACCTGCAACGAAAGAAGATTACATTAAGCTCATTAAAATACATCAACCATCGCTACGGCTTCGATCGCACGGTGGACCGAAATGAGTGAAAAAGAAGTGCAATCGTAAATGTGGCCACCAGCTCCTACCGGGCTGGATCGAAGATCGTCAAACAGAGATAGAGCAGGTCCACAGAGACACGCACGTGCGTGAAGCTGAATTTCCATGCGTAACGAGATTGTTTTGCATGAAATTTCCATCCACGACCTAGACGCAACGTCACGAAGCTGCGCTGCTCCAGACCAGAGCCCGAGAGCCCGCTTTTCTTCCAACAACGGGTGCTTGGCGCACAGTGTTTCTTGTGGCCAAGGGTTGTGCTCGTGTCCTTCGGTCCATCATCCCCCATAGCACGAGAATTCTCACGGGAATGGCATGCTGCTGCTGCTGCTGCTGCTGCGGGTCAGTACGTTGCATGTGGAGCCCCCGGGGCGGCGGGGTTGATCATGCGAGATAGCCGCGAAAGGGGGTGTGCGAGATTTTCCGAATGGTATTCAAATTCAATTTCCCGCTTACGTGCACATCAAACCATGACATTGACAGGATTTTTTTTTTTCGTTCCCCCCCGTTTCTCGTTACCCCACACAGGGGGTGACCTTGTGCTCGTGTCACACACAGGCGTGCCCCTGCGTATGTGTGCCGTTCGCGGTCGGGGAAATCACTAATCGAAACACGAACTTGCGTGTGGGTTTCGATTTTTTTTTCTTCTGTTCGGCCCCCTGGTTGTTGTGTTTGTTTGCTCGAGCCAATGGCGGGTTTTTATAATGGAAGGAAATGAAAGAAAAACAAAACGACCAACGAGCTAACGACAACGAGTATGCCAATGAGTATGCCAATGGCATACGCAGCGTGCATGTATGCGTGTGCTGTGAAGGCCATGTCACCGGAGTTGTTGCACAGAGGGCGAGCTAATAATGTAGGAACAACATGCCACACTGAGTATGCGTGTGGTGGCATATTTTGTTTTGCAGTTGAACCATCGCATCCAATTGCTTTTTCATTAACTCGCTCCCTCTTTTTCTGTCTTACGATTGCGAGAACGCAATTTGTTGTTTATATGCTGCGAGCTATGCTGTTGCAGTGGAAAGCTAGTCACCCTTTTTTAATTTTAAGTTTCTCAACGATCGATACTACTCCTCACAGCCGCCATTTTACTGTAATTTGCACATCGTGAACGAACGTAAAGCGATAACGAGAGGGCGCTGGAACGTACCGTTATAGCAGCGTGATCGCGTGCTGGTGCTGCCTTTCATGTTAAAGTTAATCATTCATAACCTCATTCGCCATACCTCCCGGAACACCGGCCGGAAACCGTGCGCGCGAAGTTACTTGGCAAAAGTTAATTAGTATTCTTCGTCATCCTCAGCGCACGGTCTTAAAGTGCTAGCCACCCGTTCCAGCTCCAGTTAGTTAATAATAATTGAACAGTCACTAAACCTCGGCACTGCTCTGCCTGATTGTATGAAGGTACAATTGCTTCCTACATTCTATCCCTCGTGTACTGCTCTCTCTCTCTCTCTCTCTCTATCTTTCGGTTTTGTCCTACGACAGACACAGCATCTAGCTGGGGATGCGAAGGCTTTTCGCTTGATTTTGACCCCCCACTTTCTATCACAACTTTCATTACTCCTCCTGCCCGGTGCCTGTTTGGTGCGACGAAAATAGCAGCAATTCCCGTAATCCCTAATCTACCATACCATTACGAGCGCCCATCCTTCGAACGCCATTTTACCAAACCAACCAGTGCCGGTTTGCTGGCAGCAGCGGCGGACACAGCGCCGTGGATCGATTTTGCTCTAGCCAACGGCGGTAGCGGTGTTGGTCTGTGATGGAGAAATTAATTCGTCCCGCGCAAATCCCTCACCGAAAAAGGATAATGTGCGGATTATTACTCGTGGCTGCTGATGCTGTTGCTGGTGCGCCGCCGTGGCTTCTAGGTTTTTGAAGTCTCGTTTGATGGAATAATTTAATGATGATCAAATCTGTTCACCCCTCGCGAATGAATAAGAAATGGTACGACGATGCCGTGCTAGCGTCAAGGATAGGACAACGTGTACTAGCATCGAGCTAATAAAGGAAGGAATCGGAAATGAAAGACTCCTGTCTCAAAATATAACTAAAACGCCATTGATTCCGTCTTTACTTGGGCACCGTTAATACTGGATAGTGATGATACTTTAACAGTCATTATTTCTAAACATTATTATAAACAGAAAGTTTAGTATTGAATAGATCATTACTATCCAGACAGCAGTGTTCACTGTGAGGTCGCAAGTGTCACAAATTTGCTAATTAAACATTGTTTTTACAGTTCGTTGCTGGTATAATAATGTTGCAAAGTATGGTACCTTCAATCGCTTCTTTTTTGCTTGCCTCGAAACCAGTCACGCGCACGCCACGCCACGAAACATGCGCCAAAAATTCCGTGAATTCTTCAAACATTCATTTTGATGCACGCGACCGTCTGGCGCGCGTTGCTGAGGGCTGATTTTTGTCCGCTGACGAACGCTGTCGCGACGCTAAACCGACGCACCTCGATGCGATGATTATCCAATCCGCCCAGAACGCTAGGCGGCGAACGAGAGAGCTTTACCGGATGGCGATGCCATGCGCAGTTCGTTAAGATTACTGTTTATGTTTTCTTAGAAAATTCCATGGAAGAAATTGTGGAGCAAAGTATCAGCGAGAGGACAATGTGCACATCACGGCAGACCAAAGTACCAAGGTCGTTCAGGCACGCCTCACGCCCACCAGCGCGGCAGGTAATTTTGTTCGTGAATAATAAATGAAGAAAGGACTGGATAGAAAACCCCATCGAGCGCCCGCCCCGGCGATGTGGTGCTTCATTGTTGTAATGTGTATTGATCTTCTCGTGCGTCGTGTCTCTCCAGGGAAACGATCACACTCCAAGCAGTGTGTCCTCCGGTGTCACCAAAAAATGGTAAAAGCAACAAACGCTGAGTAGCGCAGATCTTATCGTAGATACTTTCCGGCTAGATTTTGTCTCATCATCATCGTGGGATGGATGGAAATCGATTTCAGTAAATGCTATTTAACAAGCTTCCCCCTCCCCCCGGGCAACGTTACGGGCAACGGTCTACCGTGCGTCACCGATCTGGAACCGATTCCAGACCTATTGATTTCCATTTACTCTCTGTCCGTGTGTTGGTTTTGTTTCGTTTTTTTTTTTTGGCTCGTTACGACTAAATATAGCTTCGTGCGATCGTTCAGCTTCTGAGGCTTTGAGGCTATCGCTAATCACCTCAAACCAGCACTGGCAAAACGGTCGATTGAGAAGCGAATACGCCATGGCATTTCCCTCGCATGGGGCCACAAAATGAGGCCTCTGACTTGCGTTGCTGATTTAAATAAAAACTAGGCGCTCCGGTACACGTAATTGGCACCAATAAATAAATAATTACCAGAAAGCCACCGCGGCCCGTGCTTTCATCGTGCGGAACGTGTCCCGATTTAATGATGGTTGATTTCAACTTTAACACCTGCCCCGATTATGACGACGAACGGGGGTCACTAGAACACCGATGGTTGATTTTGACACGACACTGCATACGCTTCCCGTTATGTTTTCCGTTCGAACGAGGCCGATTTTCCTGCTGCAAAGGTATGCTTACGCCTTCGTCGGTTGCTACTAATCGTCGCGTGTCTCGTTTACTTACAAAACTGGATAGAATTCGGCACCGGTTTGGATATTTGACGAATTTGTTACCTCCCTACCAAGAGTTGGAGCAAACGGTGGAGCATTGATGGGGCGCATAATTTAGTTTTGCTTTTTGCGCGTTAATTGGCGCGCTCGCGTACCTTCAAGGTGTTGGGCGGTGCGTTTCCCCTCTGAGAAGGGACAAGGCATTTTAATTATGCAGACACGAGAGTGGTTCGTTATGGAAGCGCGTCTCGCGTCACGCGTAATCAGCCAGTGGTGGGTGCAATGGGGAAGAGCAAGCCGCACTGGAACTGGTGCTAACGAGCGACCATTCCTCGGTAGTAGTAGTGACTTTACAATGGCAATGGCTCCCGTTGGCGACTGATGAGCAAGGGAATTATCTTGAAACCTTGTTCGAGGAAGAAGCAGACCAAACGAATCATCGTGCTACCGTGTCGAGTGGCGTCTTTATTACTTCGTACATCTGCGTGCATCTGCGTTGGTAATGATGATTTTATCATCACTGGATCACAGCGGAGTGTCCAAGAAGAGACGGCAAATTATAACTCTGCTGCTGTCGCGGCAGCGTTCTATTCAATTACTTTCCCAAATGCAGCAGGAAAAACAAACATTTCTGTTTCGAATTTATGCTCTTTCCAACTAGCAGATTTATCAGCATATCTACCGCATACCACCGAGTATTTATTCAATGCGTTACGAATATACTTTGAACAAACTTATGCTTCTCCCTGCGTTGTGGTTCCCCTATCGACTCGCAGCATGTGCAGCGCAATCGCCATTTACGCCGGAAACTGGTCCCACACCCCCTCCCCGCCCCGGATGTAATGTGGCAACATGGAAAATGTTGATTTTCTGCATGAAAAACTCACAATCCACCGAGAGAGAGAGAGAGGCCGTCATGTGTGAAAAAAGGATTCGGGGGCTTGTGCCACCCCGCTGTTATTAAACAGCAAACGCTACTCTCGCTGGTTAGCGTGGGCCGGCCGCACTGTTGGAGCTTGCAAACATATGCATGCTTTATGCTTCCACACCACAAGGGCGCCGGCCTTGGGAAAGCCGACAGCGCACAAACAATAGAACCCGTGCCGGATGTGCAACTGAAATCTGACCGACTTCATCCAGTGTTGCGCCTTTTGCAGGGTTTCCGGTTAGGTCCACGTCCCACGATTCGGCTTTAAGCGCACGGAACGGAGCACTCGACGTTGGTGATGGAGACGCATGGTGCCTCATAGGGGGGGGAAGAAATGGAGACGCATGGTAGCTCACGTTTTCCACGATTGCGACCGGTAGATCTGATACGCTATCGGTTAAAATGTCCGAGACTTATTTATTTTCGCCACTTTTACCCCAAACCAAAACGGCGTTAAACGATGAAATACGATGTGTTGCGATGATACCAACCGACGGTTCGGCCAACACCACAGGCGACCATCACCGGACATGCCCCGCGGGAACCGTGTTTCGCTAGCGACCGTGATTGACTGTTGTTCGCTCGTTCGCCAGCGGATAGGGACGCACGAATGTGGACGTGATGCGGTGTGCAACGTTCGATCAAAACCGATCACGTAGCGACTGCAAACGGCGCATTTCGATGATGATATAAATCTTCTGCCTCATTGGATGCTGCTGGCCATTCGACCAGGCCCAACCCGGGTCGATACCACTTGGTCCCCAGTGGTCTGCGCCTGCTGCGTCACTCTGTCGCCATGGGACCCGTCATAAGGGAATCGTCTGGTGGTGCTGCCGCTGCTGCTGGTAATGAAACGTGTCACCCGGAGAGAGAGAGAGAGAGTTGATATCATAAATCAAACGTTGGAACGTGTCACTCGAAATGTAAACCCGCACTCACGTAGCGCACGGAATCAGTCCCCCGGGGTCAGGCCTGGCATGCAATTCATCCTCGGGTGTGAGAGTTTGCCGGTTGCCAAACGGGAACGAGGCGCGGTTGGGTGGCCGGCCAGTGCCGATGCCGGTGTCCTGCTAGGTTCCGCACTATGCTCCGTATGCATTAGGGAAGCTCGTGCAGCATCCAGCCATGGCCGTCGATCGTAATGGATACTTGAGTTTTATGCACGGGGTCCGAGGTGAAGAAAAACATTGACCTTCGATGCGTGTTCCTCTTCTACCTTCCTCTTCCACCGTTGGCCAAATCAGCATCAACCAACCGCTACGGGAGGGCTGAAACGACAGGCTGTCCAGTCATGCCCAAATATGCGCCTTTTTTTTTTTGGAGACCATCGGGGAGACTAGTGCGTGCCAAGAGTGTTTGCGGATGGTGCCAAAAACCAGCAATGTTTGTTGATACGCTTTACGTGCAATCCCAAAGGCTCTTCTCAGTGCCAATATGGCGAGAGTGAACGAACCCCCGACTCGAGATGGAAAAAAAAACGCACACCGAGCGAAGGTCACGCTGGTTAGTTAGTGTGGCAGAGCCACCGATTGAGGCAGAGTAATGCTGCCATCTTAAAGCCATAGCAACCGCAATAGTGTGCGAATATGACGGTATAGAACTCGTGGCAGAATAGAACACAAACAGAAGGGAGCATGATTTTTAGACGATAACCATTCGAACCGATTCGGTGCCGCAGCGAGGCCGCAAAAAACACAAAACCATTCTTTTTGAAACAGTTCTCAGTCCAGAATATCAATGCTGTGTATTGGATTGTCTTGCTCTTTTTTTTTTTAGGGAGAAAAGTAAAGAAAGAAACGCCCTAATTTATGCCGGTTGGTAGAAACGCAGTGTAACGACGCATGTCACGACATGGCTGAGACAGGTCACAGGGATGCGGTTCGTTGATTTTGAAAGCCAACTAAATGAAAACACCCCAGCACACACTCATGTCGACGTTTGGGACGTGATTGCCGTCGTCGCAAACCACTGGTGCCTTGCATTTCAATTGTGGCGCTTTAGGGAGCAGTTTGGCGCATCGCATCGCTTCACCATCGCTTGCCGACAGTGGACAAAACAATTTACTAAATTAATCCATGTGCGGCTGCCGTTGGCCACGATTTCCTGAGAATACCAACCAACCTTCCATCGCAATCGCAGACCGAATCTCTAATCGAGCAATAGGAAGGAGAGATTTCATTTTTTCGAAATACTAAAATGTTTCTTTTAAAGAAATTGTTTTGGTGTTTCGTTGTTTGTGATTCTTCATGAGTAGCTTGTTCTAGAACGTCGAATCGAAATGGGGCGCATTCGACTTGCTGTCAACATGTGGAACGAATAATATCCTCCCATTTGTCCTCCCGGCGGCCCAGTTTGTTTTAAGCGGATTGTGAGTTGGGCAACGTTAGTGCTTTGCTTTTTTTACATGACGCGACTGCTTTGAAAGAAGAGGAATTACAAAGAAATCAAACATGCGGCATTGCCAACACAAAATACTCTGGGCGCTTGGACGCTTTGGTCGAACAATAAAGCATTCAAATGTGGACCAAAAGCGACCTCGAAGGTCTGCGCTTCCGCTGCTCCGTGAATTTCATCCCATACATCCGTGACGACGGGTTCTCTACCATGGGCGGCGCTATTTTCGACACAAATGTTCCGTTCTCGATTGGGCCATTTTCATCCTACGCATCCGCAGGACAGCAATTTTTGCCCTTCCCACGCTGATGATTTTCTGACAGGATTTGCTTTCCATTCGTGTGGTCATTCGTGGTTGCTCCTTCCCGATTACTGGCCAATCTGTTGCTGATAACAAATTGTGTGATACTTTGCTTTCGTTCGTTAGTTCGTTCTGCAAATGCTTCAATGCATAGCTTCATGCAGAAGTTAATGCTTTTCCAACATCAAAATGTTTCCTTTTTCTTACAAACAATACTGAATGGTTGTCGAACATCCAATTCCAGGTCATAGCATAGGATTTGCCTTTGTTTTCGTAATGATTTATTAATATTTCTTCAACGAAAATCATCAAACGGGGAATTTCACTCGTCAGCTGCTCGACAACTATCGCGCGAACGGACATCAAAGGTACAAAAATGCCATCCAGCCAGTCCTGTCCCTTTGTTGGGCTGTTCCCTTGAAATCAAAAGCCAAAGGTGATTGATGAGCCACCGGTGTTCCAGCTAACGGTTTCTTTGAAACGCCCGCTACGTTTAAGATGCCATGGGAATTAGCCTCACCCTTCCTTCCTTCCTTCCGCTGTCACCGGGTTTCTGACCGAGTTTGGTAGCTTCCATACCACCAACTCTGGCACTGGGAGTCCTCTCGGTTTATTACATGGAGTAAGTGTGGCGGATGCCGAACAACCGGTCCGGTGTTGCGGTCCTGCACGGTGGTGCGCGATGCCTTGCGTAGGCAATAATTAATCGTCAACTGAGATTGGAAGTAATTTATAATCATCTCGTCGACTTCGTCCGCTCCAGCCGTTTCAGGCGGCAGGCTGGTGGTGTCGCCAGCCTTGAGGAAAATACGACGATCAAACACGAGCGAACTGTGGAGGATCATGACGGGATGACGGCACCCGAACCACCGGGAGTATTTGTGTTCATTAGTTTAATTTTCGGAAAAGACAGAATGGGAACGTCTTCATTAGGAGTTCGCTCGGAACCAGTGAAGCTCGGAATATGGTGCCAGAGCGCGCCTGGTTTGTGAGCGATCTTCCTGGAAACCCGGGGGGCTGTTGGTGCAGACGAGCAGGAAAGCTTGCGCGTGCGTTGGTTTCACCTTAACGATTCACCTGCTGCCGTCCTTTGCACGTTAATGAGCAGCCGATTACCTGGTGGGTAATGTTTTGTTTTATCATCCCGCTGATACGTTTAGAGACACAACAATATTATGCCAAAAACTTGGGCTTCCGTTCGACTCTAATGCTTCGTCTAGGATTGGATACAACAGTTTACTTCTGACAGATGAGGAAGCAAGCAATTATCATTCGTATAACTGTCACTGTATTCATTCTGATTTAGTACTTTTCTTTCGTTATTGGGAAGTAAAACCATGGCAAGAATTTATGTAGAAGAAGAATGAATGTATTTTTGCAATTTAATTTTCACTCAAGTTTGGTGAAACAATCAAGAGTAACTAGTGGAATGGCTTATCACAGATATGTTTTAATGATTTTGTTTTGCAATATTGAGCATAATATTCATGAACTCATCATTTTTGATTAAGTTGATCAAATTCTAAAGCTACAAATCAATCCACTCGACCTTGAGCCACGTTTTTTCCGGTGCAAATTATTTCTTGATGTCCTCCTCGATCAAAAACCAAACTATCTATCCGTGTTCGGAGCACAACATAATGCTAACCAGCAGCACTCTATCTTCATAGACATTAAATAGCTTTTGGTGTGCCTTGGTAGCTTATCCGAAAACACCCATGAAACATGGTCGAACCGCGACCATGGCGCGATCTGTAATGCCGCTGCGTCTATAAACATCGACATTGAAATTACTTTTACGTTTTCATCTTTCGGATATAGCCACCGTCAGTACACAGCCCGGCACGGTCGGAGCAGCTGAGGGTTGAGTTTGCATTTTTACGACATTGTTTTCTGGCCCGGAGGTGTTTTTCCCTATCATTTTCATTTCCATTTCCATTTCCCGGTACACCCAAAAACCCTGCTCGCGCTCGTGCTCGTGGCCGTCCTTCGCGAAATGATTGTGGTTTCTTGCATGGCATTCAGATCCGGCCTTCGAGTAACGAATGCTGGTCACCGGGATGCGCCATAAATTTGGTGCTTTGCCCGTCGTCGTCGTCGTCGTCATCATTGCTTGGCTGTCAGTTTCTAAGCCAAGTAACCAGGAGCAGCAATCGATCGTATAGTGAGTACATAGGTCCCTCGCTGAGGACCGGTATCATTCGTAGTCAACGTTCGCATTCACATTCGGTGATGATGATTTTTGCTGACAATCATTCTTGCTTTCACCACCCCGCTGTGGGTGGGAGCGCATCGTAAAATGGGCATATTTTTTAACGGCCGACACTCCCAGACACTCCAGCGTCCAACGATGCTGCTAACGATGCAAATGCCAACCACCACATTTATTGCCCAACAGCAGTAGGGAACCATTCGCATCACCAGCAGTACCATCGACGGTGTGTGTTTTGGTGCCACTCCGATTCCGCTATCGATTGTTCAAATTTCGTGAGCCACGCTTTAGTGTTTAACGGTTTCTTCATAAACGATAGCGAGAATCATAAATGCAAATGTATGCCTCCCTCCTACATCATTCTGTCCTTTATCTTGCAGACGGTGGCGATTCATAAAGCGCCAAGCTCTGGTGTGCCGGCCGAGCCAAGCCAAGCCAAGCCGAGCAACGAGCAACTTTCCATTCAATCTTCATTACGACCGAAAAGACGGTTTCGAGCGAGCGATTGTAAGAAAAATCTCTGAGCCCTTCGGCGGCGGCGGCTTCAGTTCAGTGCCTTCCGGGCAACACAATAGCTCCAGGGTGGTCAAGCTTGGCACCGTGTGTTTACTAAACGGTCGGCCTCACTCACTACCCTCGGACTGTGCTTTCATCGAGAGAAATACGACTTCATTAGATGCCCGGGGGTATTATGGAGTTCGCTTTTTGTATGTTTCGATTTTATGTATTCAGTACTCCGGGCCCCCTCTCCTCCCTTCCTTCCCATTCTCCGTTGATGATATTGTCTGCTTTATTCGCGTCGATTCAAACATCTTTCCCCTCACCCTCCACTGATTATCAATTCCACGCGTGGAGTTGGGCTTGAGCCCAACCGGACGCCCTCGAGAGAGAGAGCGAAAGCGAGGCTCGAGTCGTCTCCAGTCGAACCCGGTGCACAACACAGAATGAAATCTAATCTCAATCATCATTTAGAAAGCCACCATCAAAAACGCCTCGCGCGGGGTTGTGGTGGGGGACACCTCATCACGCGTCCCTTTGCCAACAAAACTTCTTTCAAATTACACCCATGAATCGCTCCAGAAGCGACCCTTCGGCCACGGAGGGAGTCCGGTGGGGTGTGCTGGGTTGTCCTCGCACCCCCTCGCAACCGTCTCGATGGCATAGACGTCTGTGTGCTCGCTTGCTTGCTTGCTTGTAAGTGTGCTGCTGCTACTATCGGAAACCGACTCGTATATATTGACGGTCGATTGAGCTGACGCCCTTTCTCGCTACCGGCCCACAATCGCCGCCACAATCTTCTCCCCTGGAAACAGGAGCCCCACACCAAATGCTATCGAAACGGAATCATCATTTTCATCGTCACAGCACACTACGACGACGACGTCGACGACGACGCCGGCGAACCCAATGAGCGGTATGATAACCGTCAACCGGGTAAACGCAACGGAAACATCATCATATTTTGTCACTGGAATGGACCATACGCGCCAGCGCGTATCACTGTGCGGGTGTGTCCATGAACGTTGCGTTGTGTCCATGTGAATCGCTCTCTTCCTCTGTACTGTACTCGAACAAGCGAGCGAAAACAAGAAAAGGACCACCGAGATACGAAGGTTTATGTTGGTTTGCCCGGCCCCCCGGGAACCACCATGGGCCTGTGCTGTACGTAGAGTTTGAAGTGCCCATTGTATGAGCAGGCGGTTGGCCATCGTCCGTTGCCTGGTCATTGTTGCAAACGCTGTAGGCCGAACGGGATCGGAACGGAATGGAACGGAACGGTACCGGTGTGTTCTTCGGCTTGCTTTTCGACAAAGCATTTTTGACAAGCGAAGCGAAACCCCTTGTCCCTTCCTGCGGTGCTGCTTTATGATGCGGTGCGCTTCGTGCCGCCGAAAGTTCGGCCACAGTCTGCCGACTGACGGACCGACGGACGGATGGAACCACTCAGCGCAACTTACACTCGCGCGCGCCCATCAAAGCAGGCACTTGCGATGGGATGCCGTGCTGAAAGTGAGGCACATCGCAGCCAGCCGTGCGTTGCTGGTCGTACGCCGCAACATGGAAATGGTGGCTCCTTCCACCGGGCTGCCTCAGGACACGCACAAAGAGGGATGCTAGTTTTATGGCAGACATCCGAGCGCAGGTTGGTTGTTTTCACGCAGAACACAAGAGCGCAACGTAAGATAAGCCAACCGGGCGTTTATTGTGTGTTCATCTTATACACGAGGAACGCACCACCTGTGCGTAGTGTATGCACCACCGAAGAAAACAATTCCGTTCCAAGCATACTTTTATTCATAATTCAGACCCGGGATTCTTCCGGATTGTTCTGTTTTTTTTGGGGACGCGGACTTGAATGGGGCACCATTCCGTGCGTCACTGGTACCAGGAAGGAGCTATCTTTTTTTTCTGATTAGAAATGTAGCCCTTGGATTCACCTCCGGTAGATTCGCTCTTGGGAGGGTCTAGTATTTGGGGCTAGCGAAATAAAAACGCCAATAAAAAGATTCTCTCTTTGCAAAAAACATGTCCAATTCCAGGTCCGAGACAAGGCAAGGTAGCAAATGGTTTACCTTCTCCGTCTAACAAACGCTGTAACTGCCAGCGGCTCTTCGAAGTAGCAGCAAATTGATTTCCATTCTCACAGGGCGCCGGTCCTTGAAAAGCTTCCTCTGCACAATAACACCATAACATAATTTCTAAAATCGACCGTCCTTGTTAGAAAATCGTGTAGTGCCTTCCTTTTCCTCTTTCAACTGCGGCTGTGGCTGCGGCTGCGAGGACGACGACGGCGACGACGGTAGGAACAAAATTTAAAAATTGATAAGACACTCCTCTCACCTACATTATGAGCAGTTTTTTTCTTCTTTCTTCTGGCAACCATTTCTGGCATGTTCACTTGCGATGCTGGTACATTACCTGGGTGTAATGGTTTTTTTTTTCGGTAAGCTTTCAGCGCAGTGAGCACGTGGATGGAATAATGCCTCTTTGCGCGCTGCCACTCACTCACCAGGACGATGAGGACCGCGATGAGAGGTAGAAATACAGCTTGCTGCAATCAACCAGCGTCTGTTTCTTCTCGCTCTGCCCTTGAACCAGCCACCCGAAACAATCAAACTTTTTCTCTCGTGTAAAATGGCCTCCGGGATGCGGCTCTTGGCCGTGCGTTACGCGTCGTTCCCCCAGCTACTACTACACTATCTTTCTTGAGGAGAGAAAGGAAAGGAACGGAATGGGGATGGGGCATCAACCCGGGCCCACCGCGATGGCGGGTTGGTTGGAGGTTTGTGATATGAAATAAAAACCACTTTTTGGCATTTCTGCAAAATTACGTGCCAAATTGAGTGACTTCGTGTGAAACGCTCCTGCTGCTGCTGCTGCTGGCTGCTGTTGTGGCAGTGCCTGCTGGGTCAGGGCCTGCTTGTGCTTTCAAGTTTGATCAAAAACGCAGATACGCTGACACGATGCCGCCTACTGATGCGCCTTGCCTGGGGCGCAGTGAGCGGGGTTTGCGCTTCCATCTCGCGGTACAAGATGGCGCTCGCGCAGCGTGATAATGCAGTGAAATTATGGTGAAAGTTTGCGAGAGGAAGCAACTGTGTACATTATTATTAGCTTTCGTTACACCTGCCTGCTGTAACCGCCATTGCTGCCACCGACTGACGTGCTCTCCTTCTCTCCCTCTCTCTCTCTCTCTCTCTCTCTCTCTCTCTCTCTCTCTCTCTCTCTCTCTCTCTCTCTCTCTCTCTCTCTCTCTCTCTCTCTCTCTCTCTCTCTCTATCTCTCTCTCTCTCCCTCTCGCTCGACAGTACAGAAGCTGTTGACATAACCTGACATCGAGATAGACATCGCACTGTGTGTGGGTGTGAGTCTGCTACGTCGTTCTAGTTCGTTTTTGCACCTCCTTCTTTTTCTTATCTCTCTATTTATGTCGGCCGTTCTGAATCAGTTTGCATAAAGTTGGCGCGCGCCCCCTTCGCTGCACACGTAACTGCAGATCGTACCATTTTTCACCCATTTGTGAATGAAAAATGGCTGTCGTAACATTCTATGAATGGTGATGGTGGTGGCTGGTAGTGTGAACATACACGATGGGATGTCGGAAACTGTGTTTGCCTTATCGTGTTGCATCGTTGATATGAAAAAACATCATTTCGCTGGAGATACTGCAACGTGTTTGGAAGAAGGGATGGTTTCAGGTAGTTGAATGCTTCATATCTATACAAAATATTTTATATTACTGATTATGGTCTTCGTATTTAGCGTTCAAACCACTTCTCGTTCGTGCGCTAGCTTGAACTATTTTTGAAAGGTTCTATAAATATCAAAACAAGTACCGTCGACTTACACAAAGCAAAACAGGATGATGAATTAGCGAAAAATGGATACCCTACGGCTATGGCTTACGATAGGCGTTCCGATTATCTCGTCCGCAAAGAACTCACTCGCTCGTTCGCCCGCTTTCGCTTGCTAGCGCTCGATCAAAGGCCGTACTCCTTCGGGACACAATGGGCTGGCATAATCGAAATAATCCAATCTACACAACATTCCTATCGCGGCACCGGCCTCGGGTGAAAGGAATTTGGTCTGATTGACTGACTGCCGCTCATCAAATTCATCAAACACCGCCGCTCCCGCCGTTTGTTTGTGCCTGTTGCCGGGCACATCCGGATCAGAGGGTCAGACACTCGTGTTCGGTGTCAGGTGGGACGGGAAAAGCTCTGCACAAAAGGATAAAGGAGGGGGGGGAGGACAAGTTGCCGCATTCAATCATCCGATTCCCGGCGGATCTTAGCCACTGGAATCGCTGGATTTCGGATTGTTTTCCAACAGTTAGTCGGACTCTGATTAGATTTTGCCATTGCTTCTGTTTACCTTGTGCGTCCCGTTGCATCGAATCGGTAAGTCAGTTGGAGCCATCAGTTTTGTACGTGTGTTTGTGTGTTTGTTTTTGTATGAAAAAAAGAGACAGGAACAGACTAAATTTCCCCCCTTTTTTCTACCCATTGACGCTGACAATAGAACAAACATTCCATTTCCGTTGATCCATGCGCGCGCGATAGCTTAAAGCTCTGATTCGCCACCGCGGTTATTGCATGCTCCAAGTGAAAAGGTTACTGCAAAGGCCACACACCACTGACACTCGCCACATTCTCGTCATCGTCCGAAATCTGCCAAATGACGTCGCGTCGACTGTGCTTTGATGTGTATGGTTTTGACATGCACGTGACACGTGGCCTTTCACTGGTGCTGACGCTTTATATCCTGACCCCGGTATTTTTTTTTTTTTGTTATTATTTAACGTGTCATCGTATTTGCTCTCGTGTTCACATGCTACACATCGCAAACACGCTCCCGCTGTTCGTTGACTTTATGTTTTTTTTTTCTTTCATTTTTGCATCGCAACAAAGCAAATATTTGGCGACATTGCGTTGGAACATGACACTGGCCGCGCGGTGTACATTGCCTGATAAATTCAATGCACCAGCCGGATTACCAACAGCAGTAGCGGCAGCCGTAGCATCATGTGCTGATGAATTCTTCTTTTTACCATCAGTTGACCCCTGGTCCGTCTCCTCACCCCCCGGGGGGATCGTCATCATCATCCCGATTGCTACCGAATGCTGTTTGGTTAGTCCCCTTAATGGAGATTGGTGTCAGGGTTCAGATCATTTGTCTGATGGGAGAGGAGGGTCAAGTTGTTTTTTTTTCCCATCCTACCGACGCTGCCACTCGTTGTTGAGTAAATTGTTTTCTCTGTCCATCCGTCGGAAAACATCCCGTTGTTTGGCACCAAAAACACTGGCAATGAATTTGGATAGGAGCAGTGCTCGCTCGACGGCTATTCGAGCAACAATCAGATTTTCGAACCTCACTTTGTTTACTCGAGATAATTGGATGAAAGCGTTTGTTTCATCGTCTAAACCATGCAATATGTTGCTCATTTAGTCAAATGGGAGACGCTTTTATTAGCAAAGTATTGCAAAGTTTGTACTGAATAACTCCATCATTCCAGTCATGTAGCGAACGTAGCTGCAAACACGCATCAGCGCATACTAGATTGCTCTATTCATTGGACTCACCATTGCAGATGAGATGAAGTAACGTAAGCTGTTGTTTGCTTACTGGCTAAGCTAGATCCAATGTGGCGCCAAAGACAAAGGAACGACAAAACCATAAGACAGCGAACCAACCATGAGACATTAAGCATGTGAAGCATAAATTAAATCAACACAACAGCGACACAGCATTTGCGTTAGCTGCTGCGGAGATGCCATGAGTAATGGAGCTTTTCCACCATGAAAGGATAACGCCACGACAATAATGACGATGATCGAGTGTAACACAAATGCGTCTCGCTCTTCCACGGTAGTGTGTTTCTGTGTGATAAAAAATTACGTATGTGCTCTAGTTTCGGTTGACGAAGGTTGACGAACGATACGAAGTAGAAGATGATGAAAATACTTCTCAGACACAACGCGACGACTAGGGGAGGGCTTTGTTCCCGTTGTTGTTGCTTTACCCGGTGATTGATGTGTTATAACACGATTTTTATAATGTTTTACTAATCAAAGAACGTTTGCATTTTTCTGTCACGTTTACTCTAAGATTTTCCACCTTTCTACGGCACTTCTCGGCGTTAGATTTCCCCAAACATGTTCCCACAAAGTTTACTAAAGACTTGAAATCATACCATTCGAGCACCGACCGACTTCCAGTTCCAGTTACTTCCAACTACGTGACTATGAAAATGTTACATCGGATTTACAACTCACCATCACTCCACTAAACCAACTACCAGCGCCCGACCAGCTGGCCCCGGGTGTGCTTGTGCAGCGCACCATTAACCCACCATCCCCCCCCCCCCCCCCCGAAAGGGGATTTTCATGAGGCACGGCCGTACACATTCCAAAATCCCTGACGAACGGGCAAATAGTTGGCCTAGAAGCGGTTTGCCACTTACACTGGCCCTCACCAGCAGCAGCAGCAGCAGCAGCAGCATCATCTCTCGGCGACCTTCCGACCAGTACCGACGGTTACGACAGTTCAACGATCATCCTGGGAGCTGGTTCGGTATCATTATCGTGTTTTTCAGCACCTTCCAACCCTTCGCTGGTGGTGGTGGTGGTGGTGGTGGTGGCGTCACCTCGACACCAAACAATCCTTCCGTTCCGGTTGCCATAACCCGCCGAACCAGGCAGCCAGTCAGCCTCCCTGGTGGCATCCCTAATTCAGAGTTACCTAACCTCGTTAAAAGAGGATCCCCGTCTCAGACTCTGACTCTCGGCGCCGGCATGCCTTTCGGGCCCGTGGACCTCGCGCTACGGTTGGGCAAGATGATTTTATCGATCCCACAGCAGTGGCAGCAGCATTGGCAGCACGGAACACACTATGCTACGGAGCATCAGCCGCTCACTCTTTCACACGGCAACTATTTTCCCTCGCTACGGAATCGCTGACGGTGGCGAACCTTTGATAACAACCAATCGACCAACGCCAACGTTCTCTCTGCTCATAGGCAAGGCCCCCGGCTTTTCAACAACTTGTACGCCCGTTCTACACCCGACTGGGTACGTTCGTTGAAGGTTTTTGTACTTGAGAAAGCCCGTACTCTACCGATGATGCCGATGGCGAGAGTATTGAAGAAAAACCTGTTTAATCTGTGCTACATAAAGACTTCGATCTTCGTGCCTGCCTTCACGGGGACACTGGCATGATGATGAGGCACGTGGCGATTCAAATTTCATTGCCGCTGGCTAGCTGGTAGCCTGGTGGTACTCCTTCCTACTACCAGCTACACTGCTTCTATCGAGCGAGGTCCTTTGGCACGAACGCGAGGATGATCTCGTTTGACCTTCGATTTCGTATAAGATTGTCAATCTCCTCAACTCTTGCCAACGGTTCCTGCCTTTCACTCGCTCGCGGAATGAGCGCACTTTGCTTTCACTGGCACTTTGGAATCCGCAATCCGAGATCATTAGGTTTTGTCCTTCGATTTTCTTTTGCAAGAGGAAGAAAGGAATTGGAAATGCACAGACGAGCTCACAAGCAACACCACAAATAAAGAGAAGGGACATTGTGTTGGAGAATAGTTCATCGGACACCAACTAGCCGGCGCAATCAGCCTTTCGGCAGTAGGGTGGCTCCATTACCGGAAGGCTGCCTTGTTGCCATTGTGTTCGAAAACAAGGTTTCCCGTTGTCATTGTGAGCTACTTTCCTTCCGGTGGTGGCAATGATCATACAGCACGGCGAAAACTACGTTTGCATTATTCATTCGAAGCCTTATTTCGGCGTTTTTCATCTCGGCATCGCGTTACGTCATACCGAGGGGGGAGGGAGGCAGTGTTTATTGTGCCGGACCGGAGTGTCCATGTGTTTGGGACTAATCAAGACATACGGCGGCATGCGGTGGTTTGCCGCCTCCATGAAATGAACCCCCATTTACGCCGTCAGTTTCCGCCAATCAGTACGTTGTTTGTTGGCCGAGCCACTCCGTTCTCTGGATGCTACGATGACGACGAAGCGACAATCAAGTGCCTCCCGAGAACGATCCTGGAGCAGGGGGCTCACGGTACGACGAAATTTAATATACACACGATAGGAAACACAGTTGGCCAAGAAAGCGCACCATTACTTGTCTGCCCGTATATTGAATCGAGTAGCGAACGATCCCGGAAAACCATGGCCTGCTAGTGAGATGAAATAAATAACACGCCGATGGCAAAACTACGGTGTGCCGTTTGGATCCTCCCACGGGACGAAAGGAAAGCGCAAAAAAACTGTCCAATAATGTTGTAAGGGGTTTTGGGGGTGTGAAAAACGACGGCATGCCACTGATGAGTAGCGTCTCTCTGCGGTGCCGCTGCGGTGGCGCTGGTGAGCATATTTTTGTGGCCAAACAAGCGAATACCACACACAGGCAGTCAGTCTCATTAGTGGGGCGGCCAGAAACACACCCGGATCCCGGTGGTGGAAAGACGTGAACAACGGGCGGGACTAGGCCACTGTGTAGCGTGGAAATGATAATAAAACATCATCCTGGAAAGGGGGGAAACATTTTATGGGCCGTACTGAACACCACGGTTCACGGTATTCCTTGTCACAGGGCCAATTATTTGTGGAGCCCCTAAAGCAAGTTAATTTAGTGGCAAATAGACGCCGACCGGAGTCTGTTGGTGGGAATAATTTAAGAGTACAAGTAAATAATTGGGTAACTTCCTCGATCGTCCCCGGGAGCGATCAAATTCTACGAAATACTACCTTAAATAACTCAATGTGTTGCTAACACCAAACAATGTTAAAAGCCCATGAGCTACAGATTCACAATATTACAATTGAATTTCCGATTATTCACGAGTCGAATCGAATGTGGTGTAGCGAGAGTGTTGGGTCCAGATTTACATAGAATACCGTATTCTTTACGATTCGTAGCATTCCACAAAACTGCTCCTCATGCGGTATTTCATATTTCGAAAACTCGTGCTCGTTCGTGCATACCTTGGAACCTTGGGTCAGTTCTTAAGGGATGACCAGTAAACACTGCTACTACTGCTTCGAGCTACAAATCCTTGCTCGCTTCTCGCAAAAAAATCAATCCGGAACAGCAACTCATCACGTACGTAGCGGGGTTGGTACGGAAGCCACAGAAATAAGAGGAACGTAGCTCAAAAATATATATATATATACATTCCTCACTCTCTTGTTCACCATAAGCAGTGCACCAGTGCAGGGAGACGTAACTAATACATTCCCCCTCCCCTCTGGCTTCTGTTATCTGTTGTCCCTCTCTGGACTGCCTGGACTACTAACTAGTTACGGAAACAGTGATTGCGACCGGCCACACCACTGTAGAGTATTCTCTAGTCCATCCATCCGATGCACTACTATTTCCTACAGCTGCTGTTAGCCTGCAACGCTTGTGGTATCACAAGCTAGTTATTATTTGTGTGAATACCAAAAACGAGAATAGCAGCATTGCATGGATCGATCACAAGTTGCACAAGATCAACGTACCAGAAACGATTCCATATCGGAACCCAGTATTTGGCAAGTGCACATCATCTGCGAATGATTCACCGGTCTACCGGTTTTGGATTGCCATTATTTGTTCACCACACCGGAACGTATGCTAGTTGCGGAAGCAGATGCTTTTGAAGAGATATCATCCCACATGCGGTGCCATGTGGTGCATCGGGGAGTCACTTCAGCCAGTAGTCTCTTATGACGCCTTCAAGAATCATGGTCGCAACATGGTTACTACTCTACTCTCTCAAACCAATGTGCATGTGTGTCGTTAAGCAACCAACCCGAGGCCTGCTCTGTTGACTTATCGCTGCAAGTTACTGCAACAACGTGTAAGCAGCTGCACAATGCAGAAATGGGAAAGGATGGATGGATGGATGGATGGATTGGGGCACTATCTGAAGCCAGCCAAGCGTAAGGTGAGTAAGGATTCCCTTCAGTCTGTTTCCTGAATTGATTGAGATGAAAAATGGGATTTGCCATTTCTCGAGAATCGCTCAATCGCCCTGGCTTATCCTGGAATGTTGCACAATAAATAGGATCGTTCGATAAATGCGGGAGAAAAGAAACGCATGGGCTGGGCAGACTTCCGAACCGAAAGCCTTTTTCGTAGTAGTGCCGAATCCATGTCCATGTCCGTGGGTTGATCCGTCGGACAGTGCATTCGAATGAAACGAACGAACTTCACCATCCGATTAGTGCTCCCGGTGCTTCCCGGCCCGTCTGTTCGTCCGGCCGGATTGTAATCTTCGAACCTGAGCAAACCAATTTCACAATAATCCCCCCAAATTCATGAGCATCATCCCGGAAGGCCAGCGTACCTGGTCGCGTGGTCGCCACCGTTTCGTGCGGCGATTGTGGCACAGAAATTGAAAAGAAAATTGGAATCCAAGCCGGCGTGGTGCTATCTCTTTGACATTTTCTCTTACACAAACTGCAACTGCAGAGAGAGAGAGAGAGAGAAAGAGAGAGAAAGCGTCCATTTCCAACTTCCATCGCTCGGATCGGTCGCTGTCAGGATACAAATTGACAACATACTCAGAAATCATAGCCGCAACCGTCTCCATGCCGCCACACCATTGGTTCCTCAAACTCCTCAACACCGGCAACAGGCCACGCGAGAAGAAGTTCACGCGAGTGGAACGGTGCGCGAAGCAGCAACAACCAGCAAAAAATAACAACAACAAAAAATCATCATTTCATCGCAGGAACGCGCCGAACAGATGGCGCGAAGGAAGCAAAGCCCGACGTGCAAGGGGTCCCAGGTAGACGCACCTGTTTGCCCTGGGGGCGCGTACGCGTTGTCACTAGCGAGCGCGCTCCGATCGTGGTGCTAGTCGCGACTAAGGTGACACAAACATGTGACACTCGCGGCGCGCAAATCTGACCACCGTTCGCGATGAGATTGATGAGATTAACGTGACATTCCGGAACTAGCAAAACCTACGCGCTACATTGAAATTTGCTTTCGTTGTTTACGTAGCGAGTAAACATTCCTTTCCTTGGACACGCTTGACTCGCATTTGGAAGCTCAAAATTAATATGTTTTTGATTGGACTTTTGATTGGTTGTTTTCTTTTTATCACAAGCACGAAGGACGGTATCTTATATCGGAGTGAAAATGTCGGAGACCGATTCTTCCTTTTTCCCATAGTGCCACTTCACCGGACGCTGACAAGCGAATCGAATTCGGTGCAAATCCTCCAGAGCGTCGAGCTCCGTTGCGAACAAGTCAAGTGGCACTTCCACGGTACACACCTAGCCGTCGACGGCGATGGCGCTTGCCGGAGGCGGAGAGAGGGGATTGGATTATTTTTAAACAGCTTCACGCACTGTCCAAAGAGCCCGGAGCCCGGAACGATGGACGACCCCCGTTTGGCCAGGGTCTGGGCTGAGTGTGGGTCTTCGGGAGGGAGGGTACGGTTGGTGGCCACGCCATGAATCGCTTTGGAAAGAGTTTTATTTAGTGCTAAAAATAAAGTCTAATGGGGTTTGATCTTTTTATAGCACGACTTTCTCCCTCTCATTCTTTCGCACAAATACACTCGCGCGGGCACTCTCTCTCCCTCTCTCGCTCGCTTCTCTTGCTCTCTCTCACACTGTGGCAATCACTTTTGGCTTAGAGTGGGACAAGAGCGTCGTTATCGGATGTGGCTAGCCAGCAGCAGCGCGCTCACCAGCGTTTGTTTGCTGTACCGTCCAGCGGCCGAACACAATCACACCTGGGTGTCCTGGCACACACCGGAAGGCACTCCCCTAATGTCCCACACACCAAAAAACACACACAATTGGGCGCGTCCGTGGTGTAGAGCTACCGGATAATCAATCGATGATGATGATGATGATGGGTTCCTTTCACTGCTGCGCTCGATTCCACTCCCCAAGTAACGACGACTTTGCCGGAGACACGACACCAATAAGCCATATACCGAGCGAACCCCTCAATAGCAACAGAAGGTCAAAGCGGTCAATGGACTACCAACCACCCTCGCTGGAATGTGATCGTTTTTGGAACAATCACCATCACCAACCGTGGATGGCGGTCAGAAACATGAAGACCTCCCTCTCGTCTCTTCCCCTTAGCACAGCCAGCAACAGTGCCAATGACGAACGCTCCCGAACGCCGTGGAGTCCACTCGAAGGGCCACGCTACGCGAAAACGCCGGTAAACCGTGGGACTAGGGCCGGAAACCCGGGATAAGGATCGAACCTCACTTGATCCTTGAGCGAAAGCGCCCGGGCGCCATCCATCCGAACATCCGAACAGCAATCTGAAACCAACGAACCCACTTGTCCCGTTCGGTTCGACGCACACAGAGAGAAAGGACCGCGCGGATAAGAAGATTGTGGTCAAGATGAGGAGAGCCGGCGACGACCATGAGTCCCAACCAGTGCGTAGTGGTCGTAGTCTTGTCTTTGTGGTCCTGATAGTGGAGCTCATTTGCATGAATATTCAGCCAACGTTTCGTGTCTGAATGAAGAAGCGCTA
Organism: Anopheles aquasalis; assembly: GCF_943734665.1. Taxonomy (NCBI): domain Eukaryota; kingdom Metazoa; phylum Arthropoda; class Insecta; order Diptera; family Culicidae; genus Anopheles; species Anopheles aquasalis. The sequence continues at coordinate 39,223,540 of NC_064877.1, forward strand.
AAGATAAGGCCCGGGCTCTCGGACTATCATTGATTTATGTCACTCTGGCGGTGCGTTAGTTTGTTGGAAAGAGGGCGCCGGTGGTGCGGTGATGATAAGTATGCAAATTTTTATAACTCACTTAAGCGAACGAGCAAACTCACTCGGAGGAAATCTATTTTCCACCGTTCACCGTTGTAATGTAAGTTTGCAAGGCTACGATTTATGACGTTGGATAACGGATATCGCACCGAGTACACCGTGCTGTACATCCGCTAAATGGGGGTTTTTGTTCCCAGTTTTGAGTTCCCAGTGAGACAAAACGGACGCATGTCGGGCCACACTAAATCAGCAATAAGTCAAAGCTCAATGCTACAACCAGCGGCGCAACACAGGCCTGCCGTGGGGCTGTGGTAGGGAACGAATCTCGAATCATTTTGTTTTTCGGCTTACCCACGCTTTCCCGGAGAGTTTAATGGGCCATTTGTAGACAGGCCCCTTACCACGAGACGACCATCATCACCACCACCACGAACACGGACGGCGACACCCGTTGACAGATGAAATCGCACTGGGAAAACCGTTCTTTTGATGAGGGATCGGAACATGCCACCCGAGGAACAGCAAAAGGGTTCGGTTGACGTCATTTATTGTGCGTCCCCGTCCTCCCCCCCAAAAAAACACCCTTCCGGACCTACCGGAGGTCACCAACCGGTCTCAAAAAAGGCGAAGAAACAAAAGATGTTCGACGAGACGGACGACATTCTCGAACTAATTTGCTCTTTGGTGAATCTTCCAAACTTCTTCTGCTTCTGCTTCTCTCTGCTGCTCTCGAGCCCGCTTCGGCAGTTGTTGTTTTCTAGCTCGATGCCGCTCGATCCACCACCCCGTAAGAGGTTAGATTTGCCTGGTAAAGATTATCATAATAATGATGATGGGTGGTGATGGTGTCCCTTCTTGTCTGGAAGATTTGTAGACAGGCCATGTAAAGGCCAAGCCGGGCCAAATCCGAAAGCCGAGAACCGCAAGCGGTTGAGGGCTTTCTTGGGTTCGCTCCATGATCCAGACAAGACACCGACCGGCATTATGTATGTTCTTAACCAATGCTCTCCTATCGAATGGCTCTGGCTGTTGACAAAGTGAGTCTGTCCTAAGGGATAGGACAGATGTGGTGTCCTTCCCCATTGTTCCTGGTTCGTTCGTTGGTTTACGAGGAGAAAACTTTCACAAGAAACCAAACCCCGTCCCTTTTTTGAAACCTAACATCATTATCTTAAACCAGATGGCACGATGGTGTGTAAAGTGGTGACGTTTGTCTTCAAAATTAACGAATCGTCGACATTTGAACTCCCGTGACCGAGGTGCCTTCTTAAAGTGTCCTAAAACAAGTGCCGGGATGAGATTACTGTGCATCATCTGCTGCTGCATCGAACGACGGAGAAGCGCGATTTTAATGCTCATGGCATGGTGCCACCAATGTAGCGCCACTTCATTACACGCCAACTCGCAAATCACACGCAGCGAACGCCCTTTTTACAGCGCTACTGCAACTGCTGCAAAAGTTGTAAAATGTAAACCCTCTGGCCCCGGGTGGGGGTGCAGTGTTCCGAACGGTGTTGTGACCTCGTTCCAGCCAGCCGTGGCAGCATCATTCGGTGGAAAAGCATGTGAGCGCAAGGAGGTCTGAGGTAATCGTAAAGACTGGTTCGTGGAATAAATTTACGATGCACTGCACCATGCACTGCAGTAGGCGCTGCCAAAAGACATTAATGGTTACAAGTCAAATCAAACTCCCGTTACCGTTTTCTCCATGCCTCGATTGGCTACTTCGATGGTTGGTTGTTTAGTTGGTTGGTGCGTCAATGCTCCATTGAACCTGTTTGGAAAAATCGGTTTTATTGATTCACCAGAAGCCCCCGAGCCCCGGGGGTAGCACCGATATGGACGTGTTAATTTCCGGCAGAATTGGATGTGTTAATACGAAAAGCAAATTATTACCAGGGCCTCCCTCCCTCCCTCCTCCGTTCGTTCCCTTTTCGTAATGACGATGGCAGCGTAGGATGTCTTTTATGGCTCATTTGTACGCCGGTACCCACAGGCCGGCCGGACAATCAATAAATCAATCAAAATCCCTGCCTTTGCCATGGCCAACCCTTGTGCTGCAACACAGCACCTGCACACATACACTGCGCATATGACGGCACTCTAAACAAACACCAAAGCGACGGAACTGGATGGACGGGGCCGCGTACAAGCATTGTTTGCGTCCGTGCATTCTTGCTCTGGCCGTGAACCGACGGTGTGAACGGTCCGGAAGTAGAGGTTTTTGGACCTTTTGGCCCCTTCGCACCCCAAACACCTCCTCCCGCCTGCTTCAAACCATCCGGACAAGATTGCCATCGTAATCCATCATCGTAAAAATATTGTGTAATAAACATAACCTGCCGCCACTTAATGGTCTCTCCGGTGGTCAGTGCACCAGTTGCCAGCAGCCACTGGCTGTGGTCGAATGTGTGACCGGAATCCATCCGGAACCTCCGACCATTGGGTTGTGGGTCCTGCGAGCCAGAGACGACGAGCAAACCATCATCGTGCTGCTGGCAAGGATAATGTGTTTATCAAACATTTCGTCTGCTTGTTTTTTCGACTCCCTCTCCCTTTTGCACAGGGCAAGGTCGGCCAAACCCATTGGTGGATCACTAAGAACGAGTTGGCTTAACGCAAGAGCGTTCGATCAAATGATAAGCGGCGCGTCATAAGTAAGAGAAAGAGAGGCAGAATGGGAGAGAGAGATAGAGAGCAAAAAATGGAAAACTTCGTGGAAGGCAGAAAAGAATAAAGTAGGGTCAGCAACCATTTCGGTGTTGTTTTTTTTCTTCTCATTCTCATTTCTTGCTTGTTCTCCCAGCGCTGCTGCTTAAACAAAGCTCCATCATAATTTGAATTCTCATGAGGGGCCCGCATTATTGCCGCTTGTTTTTACTCGTTACGTCGTTAATGTTATATAATGTGAAGCGGCATCGTTTTGATCAATTTAATTCGAGCAGGGCTCCCGGGTTTACGGGGAAACGCGGTGCCGGTGACCTCGAACCGACGGAATTACGTTCGGTAACAACGCGCTATAAATTGTGTAACCAACCACCGCAAGTACCATATTCCCCTCACTGGTGTATAACTTCATTCGTTTTAACCTGCTTTCTGTAATCGAATTTATCGCCTCAGATTGAAAGGCGAAAGAAATATTCCTCCACTAAAATGCCGCTCGCCAAGTGAAACGGACCATGCGCCTCCATCGTAGCAAAATACTTTCAGCAACGAACAGGAAAAAATACTTTTCCCCCCTTACCCCGAACCGCCTTTTGATAAGAATTCCAATGGTAACGACGGGTCGCTTATCGAAAAACAATTACTTGAATATTAATGCGTAGAAATATAATGCAGTGGATTGAGCTGACAATCCGGCTTCAAATTCCTGCATCATTGCTCCTGTTGCTAGCAACCAAACCGTCCACATGCTGCCACGAATCACATTCGACGATGCGTACCCACGAGTGTTCTGTTGCGTAGTTACGCTACGCAGTAATGTTCATATCAGCAATACAGTTTTGATTGCTGATTTATTCATTTATTCCACTGTGTCCGCTTCGATTCTCGAAAGATGCTGATACGCAGGGGGAAAAAGCGACCCAAAAGCACGGCCACTGTCCGATTGTTCGGTTCAATCGATGTCAAGGATGAAGCACATATTATGGCTGAGCATGCATGCCGGCTTCCTTTAATGCTAAATCGATGAATTTATCTGGCTGCTTGGACCCGTACGAGCATTCCCCTTTGCGGCAGTCACCGACCGATTCTGTTCTCGCCCATTGCTTCGATTGCCTTATCGAAAAAGAAAGTTCTTAGATAATAAAAAGTTCAGCTTTAAAAACTGTGCGCTCTCTGCGGACTACGACGCTGGTGGTGGAGTTGTGGAGCCCAGCGAGCTACAATTAGTGCCCACCAGCACCCAACAGCAGCGAGAAATCTCCACCGACGAGTGCTGCCAGTAGAAACTTCGCTAACGAAGTACCATAGTCACTACTGCACTACAAAAGTGTCATCCACTTAATCAATAACTTTGTGACTTTGGGTGGGCTGAAGGTCGGCCCTAGCGGCTGGTTATGGCGGCTAAAAGATATGTCTCCCGCGGGCCCCGCGAAAGGCGAAGGCATTCCCCATATTGTTTTCCTTCCGTTTGCTCGCTGGAAACTTTTGCTGTGCAATAAGGATGCATCCTGCTGCTGCTGCTGCTGCTGCTGCTGCTGATCCGCGTAAGAAACTCTTTTGAAGTAATCCTTCCCCACCGACAACAACCCACAACTGGGCCGCTGGTATCACAAAAACTCGAGTGCATCGCCTGGGGGTTGAGAGGTGAATAAAGAAGGTTGGGCGCCATTTCCTTGCTCCTTTTTAATAGCCGCTGAAGGCAACGTAGCACAAAGTTTTGCTTTTTATTTCTTTTTTTTTTTGTGCTCCCTCGCTAAAGTCTAAAACTCCCCTTACGATGCGGGCTGTGATTTCTTTTATGTTGTGCAGATTCAATAAACTTTCATCCAGTGTTGGGGCGCGCACCATCCTCACGGTGCAGTGGAAATTGAAGGCAACCAGCTAACGAAAGAGAAAAGGGACGGTCCGGAGCGCCAACCGAACTTTTTAGCGCTATTTATTAAATTATTTTGTACTCCAGGAAAATCCTGCAGCGAAGCACCTAGCACCATCGGACACCGGTCTCAGGGAATGCTTTTACAGTTCTTGCTGAATTTTACATCCGATTCAGATCGGGCAATCGTTCGCATAAACTAAATACTGTTTCAGTTAAAGCCCGAGCGAACGCTACCGAGCTTCCGAGCTAATGCCCCAGAGTACAGTGACTGCGAGTTCCCCTTATTGAGCGGTGCAAGAAAAGCAATAAAGATAACTCATGCAGCTAACAAAAAAAAACGCTTTCTCTCGCGCACACCCACGTTACAAACAAGATAAAACCAACCACTGGTGCTGTTTCTTTCGTGTTTCTTCCTATTTTCTTTTTTTGTTTCCGAGTTTCAGACCATTCTCCTTACTTTTTTACAAGCTCAACCAAAAAAAACACACCGTACACCAAGCGAAAGCGGGGTTGCCTTTGGCGGCTACTGGGCGCAAGGATCTTTTCATCTTCCGTTTCCCGTTGAATCGATTTCACCGATCGAAAAATTCGAATTTAATGCCTGAACAAAGCTGACGGCTTTAAAGGCGGGGCAACGATGCCTAAAACGAAGGGAATCTCTGTCGGATTTGCGTCACAACCTATCCGTCACACTTCCGCCACAAAACCACAAACCGCGCACGCCACGGTTAATGGGCGAATGTGTTCATTCCGAAAGCACCATTTGCGCACACCCTTTGTGTGCACCATTCAGCTGCTGTGGCGGGAAAAGTTAATTGTTCCACATTGTTGCCACAGAAACCGGTATTGTGTTTCAGTTGGTTTATTACGCAATAGAAGAAGAAGAACAAAAACGGCAAATCAAACCATCGACCAACGTGGTGCGTAAAATGACGATCATTCCACGATTGCCCGAGCTGCCATAAACTGGACGAATGCAAATACCGATTGGACGATGATAAAGAACGGTTAATCGAATTCAATCGAACACAGCGCAAAACAGTAACTCGACGATGCGGACATTCGTGCCAGCCAGTGCCAACATTAAACAACAAACACTCACTCGCTGCTGTTCCGCACCAATTTCCGTCCCACTATTTTTTTTTTTTGTTACCTATTGAATCGTGATTGTGCGAAATTGCCTGTCCATAAATTGATTGCCTACCGCCTGGGTGTCCGTTGGCGTTTGCGGATGCGAAAGGACACGTGCCGGCTTTTTGATTAACTTCCGTCACGATCGAATCGCCACCGTTGGCAGGCTGATTGCAGTATTTGAATATTTGTAAAAGGGGAACGGGAACCTTTTTTGTTGATTTAAAGCGCAAATGACTTTGCGTGCGAGCGAGTATTGCGTTCGAAGCACATGAGCTTTGATTTGAATTCGTCTGGAGTGTTGCTCTATCGTATCATTCCTTTTCCCCCCTTGAGTGTCCACAGCACTGAAGCGCACTCAGCTCAAGTGGTTGCTGCTGAGATTTTTCGGAAATAAAACTGGACCCACTGATGACCCCTCCCCTGGATTCAGTGGAGTGTGCACTCATTACGGGTACGGGCATCCTTACGCTCACATTTTTATGATTTGGGCGGACAGATAAGATTGTTCCGAAAATACAAATCGTCTCATTGCTGTCCGGGCGCGCACTACACGCCGTGGTGGCCACACACCACGCGCAGCATACTGATGCTCTGTGTCCCTTGGTGTTACACCCATGAACGGGACCGAAAAGGACCGGTGGGGGAACATCATAGTTTGACCTTGTTTCGACATCGGCCCCAGGAGCCTGCGGCATATCCTGACCTACAGCCGCCGAGCATCGTTACGCCGCGCACACCCAGAACCCAGACGCGCCCCATTCTCATTATCTACGTCTTTATCACCGCCCCCACGTTCGCTTGCGGGCGTTACTCCTACATTTGTGGACCAACAATCTAGCAGCCACAGCAGCAGTAGCAATGGCAGAGCAAGCGAAAGAGCTGCTCTTTCTGGACGATTGAACGATACCTTTATCCTCGGGTGCACCCACAGCAGCTCAAGCTTTAGCGCGTTGAGGCGTCTACAAGAGAAAGGGCCACGCTTGCTCTCTGCTGCAATACACTCCAAGCACCAGTCCGCCATGATAACGAGCCTTCTGCCCTCCCGAAAGCAGTACCCGATCGCTTGACATTTCGCCATTTTTGCCACGGCGTTCGGCCGTTCTTCTACCATTCTTCTTAGTTATCAGCTGATCTTATGGTACGGTGCTTGGCTCTGGGGAAAACCATCGTAAGCTGGCTAACTAGCTGGCCAGCTAACGGACCCAAAGCCGCCGGTCTACTCCATACTAATCACTAAGGGTCGGCTAAGTGAATGTTTGGCTCCCTTCCCATTCCGTTCCTTCATTTTTCCAGCGCAGAATGGCGGCTTTCATTATGAATTTTCATTTCGTCTATTACCCGGGCACTGGCCGGAGTGCTCTCAACGCGGTGTTTCATGCTCAATTGGCTTTGTTGGCGAATGGCACACCATAGCAGGCGGGGAAGTCGTCGCCAGAGCCCAGTGTCACGGTCGACTTTGCTAATTGTAACACGACACTCGACCAAAAACCATGTGTAGCTACAGCTTTCAGAGCCTGCTTTTGTTCGAACAGAACCACCGCCACCAGCAGTGGTGGTTTCGTATGTTCGGAAAACACGGAACAATACTGCGATACTGAGTGAAAGTACGTTCATAAGCCAGATGGCGATGTTTGTCACCGACATCGCCCATCGACGGTATCACAATTTGTATCACATTTCCCGTCCCAGGTACCACGGATACTACCAGTCCCAGTTTAAGATGCCACCAGGTAGCAGGTGAACAATACCATTAACCCAAAAAGGAACGGACCTTTTACCAAACCCAGACGTGCGCCGCCCTGAAGGTTAGGATTTGTCGAGCTTCTTTTCCCTCTCCTTTTTTATCTGTTTTTCTTCTTTTTCTAGCGGCATGAATTCCACCACCATCTGTGGCTCTGTTGTGGGTGGTCTGAAAACAGAAATCGAAGAGAAAATTCACCTTTCTGTTCCGTATCCTTTCGATACGATGCTCCCGGTTGCTCGACGCCGTGTACGCCGGTGACTAACGACGGAAGGTTCGTTCCCGTTCGTTGCTCCGCACCAAGATGTCACTTTACACTGCACCCGGAACCGGATCCGGATCAGAATCACTTCGGATGTGGAACCGCGTTACACCGCCAGCCACCACCAACTCCGCGATTTGTGCTCCAGCCTTCCAGCTTCTGGTCGATAATTGTTGAATATTTGATGCTTTATTTCGTTTCGAATTTCTTCGGCAATCACTCTCACCCACCACCTTCACTGGTTTGACCTTTTGCGCTTTGCAGCAGAGCACTTGCCAAATCCACTTGCCACTGGAGAGGAGAGGGGGAGGGCCCTCGGTACAGGGTTGTTGTTATTAAGATTTAATTCTTCTCAACTTCTTCACAAACTTCCCTCCCACCGGAACCTATCGGTGGGGGCCGTTGGTTGGGCGATGCTGTTTGCGTCGTTGAGGCAATCTCATCGCTCACTCACTTTATCATCGTGCACACGCACATACACGCTCACTGTGACACACAATTGAAGCACAACCGAATTTTATGCTTTAAGAGAAAGCCCCCAACAACACCGCTCCGCTGCTCCGGTACACCTTGGTATCTTGGGCACACTTTCTGGTGGCCAACATTTGTTTACCCAACATTTTGTTACTGTCGCGCCCGGCCTGCAGGACGTGGTTGACTCGAGACGAACAAAACACACCGTGCCGTGCAACACGAATTCATCTTTCCATTTGGGGCACTATCGCACGGATATTCTGCACTAATCAATCAATGCGTAACCACACGACGGGAACCACTACACCAGGACCAGGACACGGTTCCGGTGTTCGCCGGTGTCCTCTAATGCTACAGCCACACGCGCACACGCATCTTGTGTTGAAGAAACTGTTTTTTTTTTTTTTAATTCGTTGGAAATAGCACTTCACGCCACCGAGAGATCACCTTCGTGAGCGGAGGGTTCACTACAGCACGCAAATCGCATCCAGTGCAGCAGGACCAATGGCCGGCGGGTGGCTGGTGGGTTGTACGGGGTAAACACACCGAACAGGAGGAACCACAACTTTCACCCAAAAGTTTGTGAATGTTTCATTCGCCCCTGCCTGTCCCCTGCGGCTGCGATGCGCTTGTGTGGGGTTGTTGAGGAGGGGGTGGGTTATGGAAAACACACACCAGAGTGTTCTTTTCCTTTTTCTTCTTCGTTTCCTGTTTTTTTTTTTTGGGCCAATTTCCTCTTGCCAACCGCGCTGGCTCGACGTCACTCGACGAACCGATGCTGAACGTCACTGAAATCGAACTGATGGCCAAGCGCCACCAAGCGCATCATCTCAAGCCTTTTGTGTGGGGAGGAAAACTCGTGCCCGAGATCTCATTCTCTCGGTCGCCCCTTTTTACAGCAGCTCGCTCCACAGCGCCAGCATGTCGCACCGTGGGAGTCGGTAGCAGCTGCTCGCTTTGGGGCGAGAATTTTCCTTCCTTTCGGTGGGTTCGGTTGGGCGAACTGGAGCGTATCTTTTGGCTGAGCACAGGGACGCTCACAGACGAGCCGAACCGAGCGGAGCGAGCAAGCGAGCGAGCAAGCGAGCGAGCGAACGAACGTGACCAGTCTGCTCTCGACGGATGTAAAAAGGTTGAGCACGAGAGCGAACCTCGTGTGTTGTTCTCTGCGGTGTTAGTACTCGATTAGGGGGGGCAGGTGGTTGCCAAAACTGCTCGAAAACAGCTGAACACTAACACTATGCTAGTGGAAAAGGACTAAATCCCTAGAGAAGCCCCGAGGATACTGAGCGTTACGAACGATCGAGCACACAAGCGAGGGTTCTCTTTTAACACTTTTTAGTTGTTTTATATTTGCTGCTGCTGCTCCTGGAGCAAAAAAGTAACAGTAGAGAGCTCGGTCAATCGCTCCGTAAGCTTCCCCTTTCCAAAAAAAATACCAAAACCATTCATGTGATTAACCGCCCACCCACCGCCTACTGCGCCTCTGCACAATCCTAGACGGTAGCACAAAAGAAAAGCAAACTGCAAAAAATATGCAGTAGGCACAGGCTGGGAAGACGCACGCCAACCGTGGCGGTCTGGTGGTTTTGCGCTTCGTTAGAAATGTTCCGCTTGGAGTCGTTTCAAATTTCGCGACTGTTTTCGCGGAAAAGGCTAACATCCGCCGAAACACGCCATCTGGCGGATGAGTTGAAGACGTGTTGTGGTATATTTTTGGATCCAACCATACGATCGCCCAACATTCAAGGCGCCAAGGCACAGAAGGTAAACCAGCGAAACGCCGAGCCTTCTAGACCGGGACCGGGTAGTAATGGGATTCCGTGTTAACGTATCGTGTTTACTCCCAGATACTGCGCACCCTGGTGCGACGATCCCGGCGTGACATACTGCAGCACATCCCCGAACGGGACGCCATTCTCGAGTGTTCCCTTATTCTGGTGCAAAACTATGTGGCCCATCTGCAGCTCCGCCGTCGGGCACGACGGCCCCCGTTCGCCCACGCCAAAACACTCTTCCAAGCCATTCTCGATATGCTGATACCGGAGCAGCAGAACGAAGTGATCGACATCATACTGGGCTTTCTGCAGCAGGAAAACCTCTGGAAGGTGGAGTTCATATGCGTGGAGATACTGCAGTTCGTGCTCGAGTGTCAATCCCCGGCCGCCCTGCTACTCGCGAAGCTTATCGACCACGTCGAACAGTGTTTGGCCCGTTCGGACATCGACCAGGTACGGCACGTGCTGGCAGTATTGCAGAACATTATCGAGCCACCGCACTGGCAGATGACGGATTACTCCGAGCTGGCAAAGCTTCTCCGCTTCTACCATACGAGCGTCTTCATCGGGACGACCCGCAACCAGATCTACGAACTGAGGCGCGGCTTCGAGAAGTGTTTGAAAAAGCTAATCCCACTTCTTTCCGTGTTCGATCTGAGTGCGTTCTTCGTGATGATGTTACCGCTTCTGCTCGACACCGAGCTCACCAACGGAGCACGGATCGAGTTTGCGTCCCTCGTTGAGTACGCGGGCGCCAAGATAACCCTCGGCGGGAACCACTTAGCCGTGAGCGGATCGCTCGTAGTTGAATACCTGCTGCAGCATCTTGCCGGTGATGATACCATCCGTTCCGTACAGTCGTGTAAGGTGCTAACGAAGCTACTGGAATCGGGAAGCCACAATACGACGCAATTTCAATCGCCGAAAGTCTTTTTCATTGACACCTACTACCCGATCCGGTTGGGGCGCGACTTTGCAGCCCTGGAGAAGCTTCTGTTTGAACTGCGTCCACAGATGCACCATGCGCTAATGCAGGCCATGGTTCTGCACAGTGCACGCAAGATGAACCTCGAAGTCTTTTATCAGCTAATCTGTACGATACTGGTTGAAGTACCAGGTGGTTTCACAGCGGCCACCGTTTGCTGTCTTCTTCTGCAGGTTCAGAAAACGTTCTCCTTCGAAGCAACGAAGGTTATGCCGAACGGTGAACCACGAGCGGAACAACACCTTGATTGGGTGCAACATCGGCGTCGTATCCATGGTACCGTGATGGCGACGATGACGCTGATGAACTGGATTCATCGTACGGGCACGTTGAACGAACACGTAAACGGTATTCTGAACGCACGCTTTGAGCACGCACCATTCCTGAACCCGCCGCTCCGGGAGGTGTACCAGTGTGGCCCGCATCACATCGATTGGCACGAAGGCCGGCTGTTCTTCAATGTACTCTCGATCCGGTACGGTCTGTGGAAGTGTTTTCGTTTGGCGGAGGAACGGATTCCTAAGCCGGTACGAATGCGATCGACGGGTTCCACCGACGACCTACGCTCGGACCGATTGACGTACACGCTGAAAAAGTTCGTTGGAGCATAAATCCACGTTGGTGAAGTAACTAGCAGATTTGATACTAACTGGCAAACTGAAAAGTAATCTAAATTAAGTTTAGTGTAAATCTTTCGCAAACTTTGTGTTCTATGGTCATAGGGCTTTTTTCATTAAACATGGTTTTTTAATATCCAAATACTTTTAAGCAAAAACGACAAAATACTCTTATGCTCGCTTGAGAGGAAGTTTCTCAGAATGATTGGTCCCGTGTTTCATCAACCGAAAAGAGCATTGTACGAAGCATTTAATTAGAAGGGGAGAAATCGATTCAGTTCGTAAAATAAATTAGATTTTCCATTCATCCATCCATCTTGATAGACAGAGTGGACTTAGATTGAGAAGGCATGAATATTTTGACCCTGGGATAAACCTGTTAAATACATATCGATGGGGAACAATAACCTTTTTTAATTGAAATTAAAAGATCTCACTCTTTTTCTTCTACAGCAAACTAACGTCATAAACTTAGCATGCTGACAGTTGTTATGCATTGTTTATGAAAGATTGCAGCAACCCATACCAACGCCAACTATTTTAAATATGCCCGGAATTCAATTCCTTCCCCTCATAATTGAAAACAGCATGTAACATGTATATTGTCCAAAGACGAGAAAAAAAGAACCTTCTACCATAGCCCGAACGCTGTCCGCTGTTCAATAATGCACAGTAATATGATGTAATGCGATTGTGATACGCTTCCGTCGGTCAATGGTTTATCGGAGAAGAATTTAAGTCGAATGAGGAACAAGGCAGGAAACACATTCCGGCATTCCGCTGGTTTCTCTCTCATCGTAATGTTGCCAGTTGGGAGTTGGGATGCGTCCTCATGTCGTCCATCCGCAACACCAAACCGAACACATCCTAATGCAATCAAGCGTAAAGTTTTCCATAAAGTTAAGTGGACTCACTCACCCCGCCCCCCAACATACACGTCCGTATTCGCAATAGACGTAGCAAAAGAAGGACAAAATCGGGTGACGTCTCAAAACGCATCGGAGAAGAGGCAGTGAATGCGAAAGGTCCACTGGTCGCTGCCGTAATACTCTGCTCGTTCCAGCCACTGCCACCGGGCACAGCGGCAAGGCAAGAACAGCTTGAGAATTGGTTTGATGACGTACACTGCAATGAACATATATCAATCCAGTGTATGAATATTTTAGCTTCCACTCGACATCAATACATCGAGACACACTCCACCTACGCCGGGGAATGGATAAGAAAATGGTCAGACAAATGTTGTTTTTACTCGCTTTTGCCCCGTCCCATTGGTTCGGTCAGTAACGTCCAACCGTTTGCTGGTTATTACTGCGCTGCCCTGGTTCTTTACCGGTTCGAATCGTATTGACGCGTAATTGGAGGTGGATGGTTTAAATGTGTGTACCTTGCAATCGACCAAGAACCAAGTAAGACTATTGTTCAACCGTAATCATGTCCACGTGGGATTTTTCAGTGTGAGTCGAGTACCTTCGCTCCAACCAGCTCTCTAGCGTCCGCATTACGTCGGTTCCGAGTCCGATGCCGTTCTTTTCTGCTACTAATAAGCGGTCCTGTTAGCGATATGTGGACCATCTGACCCACAAAGTGCAGTGCTTTCGTGTAGATTCTATTTATCGATCTCTCCCCATTTTACGGCACTCGCCTCCAATCGAAACCCTTAACCGCACGAACCGGTGTGCACGGTGTGTAGGAAAAGGAAACAAAACCACTGACCACCGACCACCGACACTCATTATCAAGTGCAATCGATGTTGCAAACGGCCAACGATTGGTAGCAGGCAGCAGCGCCGTTATGCAACCGTTCCAATTCCTGCGACCGAATCCAGCAACAGCCGGTCCGTTTCGGTCAGCTCCGGTTTACACTCATAATGGCCGACCGCCAGTTCACTACCCCTGCTTTCCCCCTTCTTTTGGTGGATCTTTATTTCTTCTTTTTGTCTGATTTTTGCAATCATTTACCGGCTCCATTCATCAAACCACCACCACCATCGGTCCACAACCGGTCATCGATTATTTGGCGCGCGCGAAAGTGCCCCTCGCAATGGGAGTGGTGGGGTCAAGGATTTGTGTGCGCGCATTCGGGAGCGAATGTGTACAAATCCAGACAAAACAGCGGAGGTTGGCTCAATTTTCAAACCTTTAAGGTCGAACGCAAACGATAACGGCACTCGCGATAGCGCGTTGTTTCTGGAAACAATAATTTGCTGAAGTGGATCAAAACAACCAGGGAGAGGAGAGCGGTATTCGTGCAACACTAACCTGAATCATGCACGTGCCCACAGCCTCCTTGGCATTCGCTATGGGTTACGCTTTTGACAGATTAACAACGGACGGAAGCCGTGTGTGCGGCCTGCGCTTCGATCGGTGATCATTTGTCAGGGTGTCAGCAGTATTTCGGCCGCCCAAAAGGGGACGGGGGGCGCTCACTGCACTGTTCGGTCGCCGGGTGTATTAATAAAATGATGCTGCTAATTAAGCCGTCAGCTTGGCCAAACAATATGCCACAGGAGAAGCCTCTCGGTCTCTCATTCTCTCACTTTTCTTCCCTTTTTCGCTCTTTCTCTCTCTCTCTCTCTTTTTACGGTTTGTGCTTTGTGTCCGTTGTTCGACCAGATTTAGATCATCACAGCGCCAGCGGGGGCCGCGCACTGGGGATAATTGAGTGATGCTGCAATTGGTTTTAAAATCTGTCGACATCGGTTATAAATAAGAGCTCGTTAGTCATGGTGGGTGATATTTTTAGATTGCTGTTTGATTTCATTCGCGTTGTTTGTAATCAAACTGACTTGGCCGCGGCAAAAGAGCAATATCGCTATCAATATTGCAGCCAAAAGGAGCTATTTTTTTTTTCGGAAAAACTATGTTAACTGATTTCATTTTAAAGCTAACGTGATAATACTGCAACATGAATTCATACACAGTTTAGTTATTTAAGGATCGATCGATTCTAGTTTATTGATTGCCTCTGGAAAACAACAAACATATATTCATCCAAAATGTTTACGAGCAAAGTCGGATTCGTCCATCGCACAAAACACACACTTCAATCAGAAGTGCTGACCCCGATTACACTGCGTGCGTGCGTGCGTGCGTGCGTGCTAACCGTGTTACTCTGATCTCGCCTTTGCACGGCTTCCAACACTGCAATCACTTACAGCTAATGGTGCGGTGATGGAGTACGGGCGATCGTGTTTCGCCAGAGGCCTTTCACCTTTCTTACGCATTGCCCTTGAAACCCGATTGCCACCGTACATTTGAATTGATGGAGAGGTGCAACCGCGTAGAGGTAGAAGATTAGTTACGGGTATTTTCATTAAACTCATCTGGTCTGGAGTTTGTAGCAAGCGTTCACGGATTCCCGTTCGCCAGATGCGTGAAACCATTGCTCATTGCTTCATTCGCTCGCAGCACGGCCCACGGAGATCAGCTTTGTTGTGCTATGTTTATGGACAGCAGCTAACAAAATATGTTCCCAGGAACTTTTTAACAGTAGTTACCGCAGCTAGCAGGCTGTGATGGTGCGACGCCATGCGCCACCGGGAGAACACGGTTACTTGGTTGGATTTGCCCGTGGATGATGTTGATTAAGTTTGGTGTTTTACTCCGGACCACCCCGGGCACACAACACAACGATAAACGGCTGCAAAATAAAAGGAAATTAAAGTTTTTGGCTCGTATACCGTTGGGTAAACTCATCCTGTCCTGACCCCGTCGTGGTGTGGTGCGGTTCTCTACGCGATTTCAAATCGGACCACAAACAACAACTCACTCAAACACGCTACGGAACACCGCACCACCCAAGGGTTACTGTGGAAGGTGGAACGTTAAGGTCTCGTGGTGGGAGAAGTGATGCTCTCTGCCAGACCTGGGCCACGCTCAGGGGATTGCAGACGCAGAGCAGGGGAGCAGCGTCAGGGAACGGCTCCCTTCCCCGTTGCGATCGTAATTATGCTTGGCGTAAATATTTACCGGTTTCAAGATTTTAGTAGCTTATCCCGGGAGGATTGCGTTCAGAATTTTCTTTGCTGCTGCTGCCGCCACCCCGCACACACCGAACCGATTCGGTTTGGTGTGTTTTCACTGGTTGCACGCCACTTGTGCGCCACCAGCGTAATCAACCAGCTAGTCCGGCTTCGGCGAGGGAACTCCCGCTGCGCAATGCGTTGCGATGCGATGCGATACCTCACCTTCTTAACACGTCAATCGCCGGGCGCCGGGTCAAGCGAATGGCAGTGTGCCTGAGACAGAGACGGAAAGAGAGAAACAGAGACAGAATCTCTAGACAATAAAAAAAAAGAAAACCCACAAACCATCATTAGCACCGTCCTCATTTTAGTTTCGTTTAGTTTCCACCAGTCCACTGGTCCGGCATCGGTTTTTTTTATATCTCGATGTATTTAACTGAATCTTTCACTCGGGGACGCTTCTATCGCCGTTTGCTGCGACGGAGGATGAAGGAGTTGGTGTTACCATACCAACCGCTACGGTAACGATACACAAAGTTAACCCACTGGCGACGAAGTTGAGCAATTTGTTTGTAAAGGAAAATGCGCGTCACTCTGCCCGTGTCCTACGGTTACGGTGGCGTGTGGCCCTGATTTTAACTACACCTTCAGCTAATTACCGTTTTGTGCTCTACGTTGCCTGTGGTGGCATGATTGTGTTTCTTTTATTTTCCAATCCTCCCCCCGCCCCTGGCCCAGTGATCGCTGCTTCGCAAAACGATGGTTTCTATGGTGTCTGTTCTTTCGCTCGGCTGACCATGATTTAATTGCGCTTGGCAAACGATGTTTAATGCTGCTGTTGTTGCACTGACCACCAGCACTACCACCACCACCACCACCACCACCAACGGAATCATTCTAAATTAATTAATCATTCCTCGCCTTCTTCGATGGGAAGCGACGAGGCGACTTGGTGTACACCAAGGGGGGTGTTGTGAGGTTAACTGATTCTGACAGAGAGGAATGTAAATTGGAGGTGAATTTTATGATCAATAACTGTCAAATGAGCTGTAAAACTGTGAAAAGTATATAGTGTGTGTGTTTTTTTTCTCTTTTCCGGCGTCTGGTAAAACACATCATTCGCACCCACCCTCCCAGTCGTGGCCTTCCGTCGAACGATGGAGGCGCATGGTAACGCATGGATTCACGGCTCAACTTTCCGTCCGTCGTCACCATCGACCCACATCGTCCAGTATTGGTATGGGGTGTAAAAATCTGCCTGAAGCAGAAAAGAAAACACACCCAGGGTTTTTGCATATGCTGCGTTTCAACGGCGTGTCCATAAGTGAATCCAGGCGGAAGGGAGGCCGCCAGTAATTCGTGGATTCGTCATTGCAGCTGTTTGTTGCAGGGTCGGAAAAATAATGGTGCCCTTTTTTGTCCTCACTAATGTTTGGTTAACATTTAGCTCGTGCTTTTATGTCATTTTTATGTGCAAATAGAAACATAAATTTGATAATGATTATGCAGATCAGTTATGTTTGATGGATCATGAATTTGCAACGATAAAGTATAATTTAAGTACAACAATTATCCTCCCGACGACAGGAAATGATTACACTCACACTTCCAACTATACTGTGTTCCCCTTCAAGCTTGCGAAAAGTTAGAACCAAGGAGATTTTTTCCATTTACATTCCTCCGTTCGTGTCGTGCGTCTTGTAACATATTTGTCTACATTCCCGTTACCGATTTGCTTAACACATCTGGCCCACCACAACTCCATTAAGTTTGGCTAGTGTACAAGATGTTCGTTCTAATAGCGCACGATGGCACAACAACATCCGCACACCCTTTTTGCGTGTTTTCCGAAGTGAGAGGCGCCGAGAGAACACAAGACGTCGCCCGTTCGCTTTTCCACGGTGAGAAATGAGAGACGACAGTGTCGTCGTCTCCGGAATGATGATCCGGAGACCGAAAGAGACTCGTGCTCCGGGTTTTTCGGTAAACAGCTGTTTCTCATGCCGGTCTCAACCGGCAATCTTTTGACGGAGTGCACTGAAGCCGATTTAACCGAGCGAAAGATAAAGTAAGAGATAGAGAGAGAGCACACCTCGGAGCAATTCCTGTGACAATCCGGAGAATCTATCGCGCGTGAGTTCGTGAGAGCGCAGCTTCCTCACGCTCTGGCACGCTACTTTATGCGTTCCCCCGCTGTGCGCTCTGTGTGATAAATGATGGTGGGCCGTGGGATTCGCCTTTTTCATGGCCAAGGGCCTGCTGAAACCTGATCGAACGAACGAGCTTGCTTTCCTGGCAATCGATCGAGCGGTAGCGCACTAGCGGTGGCCATTTGCTTTTGGCAGCGATTTGGGTGAAATCGTATCGGGGCGCATTTTCGAAAGAACATTTTCTGCTTCACCACACCCTTCGCCATTGGGTCAAAGGGCGTACAAGAGGCGCAGAAGACATGCACGCCTCCATGGAGTGGAGGAGTCGTGCAAACCCAACAGGTGGTTGAAAATGCGATGCGGCAATCCACCATCTTCTCATCGGCCGACCGGTTGTGTCCTTTGGTTAGATCAAACGAAACGGCAAGAGCACCTCACAGACTCATAGGCGCCTGCTTTGATCTATGCGCCTGCTCTACGTAAGCCATGGCAACACGGTCTTGCAAATGAGCAGCGGGCGGCATCAGCTCAGCTGTCATCTTGTAAGCCAGACGTTCGTTTGAAACGAGGCAGCGTTGTGGCTTACTGCGATGCACACAGCGATAGGAATCAATTACAGTTTACAAGATGTTTCTGCCCTAGGACTTGGGAGCTCTTTCCCTCCCGGCCTGCTAGGTCCGTTTGTTAATGTGTGACCAATCAGCAAACGTCCAAACGACGATGACGACGACCACGAAATGATGAACCCCCCACCTGCTACCGGCGGTCAATGGTAATACACAGAAAAAAAAAACAATAGCCAGCAACACATAAAACAACCATCAACAGCACCTGCCACCACCAGCGTCCAACTGCTGTCTGCTGCATAACTATGTCGGCCAGTGGTACTGCTCCTACCAACCATCTTACCAGCACTGCTACCACTAGTAGCTCATAAAAATGCTCTAGGTCAAGCATCAGATCCAATTACTTTAATGAACCATAAAAACTGTGAACCCTTGTGATAATCGTAAAAACGGGGCGAAACTTTCCGAATCAATTCTCCAAGCGAGCTGGAGGTCGGTGCTGGACAGTGGCGACGTGTCTCGAGACCATTAGGAAGGGAGGGTCAGGGGTCGGCCGGTCTCCTGCGAGAATGATTATGAATAAAATGCGCTACGGGGTTCGGTGTTCCAGCCATGGCTAGCATTCTATTTCCAGTGTGCCCGGTACGGGATCCGGTCGGTGACGTCGAAACCCACTACCAGGGCTTGGAGTGCCACAGAGTGGAAAAGGGCGGAAACGGCGTAAAGGCCCTACACGGATTGCCTACGTTTGACTTTTTCACTGAACTGATTTCCCAGCTGGCAGAGCCGGCGGCCGGCCGGCCGTTGTTTTCGTCGTCGTCGTCGTCGTCGTCGCCCGTGTGCCTGCCCGTATCTATCGAGGGGACTAACTCGATGGTGAGCGGAGGAGGAAACCAGGAAACCTCCCCCGGGAATCCCAGCACCTTCCGGCGCAGGCGATGCAACGACCGGATTGGGGAAAGGGGGATATGAAGGAAGTTGCTCCCGGCACCCGAGGGCCGCGGCCGTTCCCGTGCCGTGTTTCGAGGTCGTGTCCTTATTTTATTTATGCCTCTAATTCATCGCTTCGCATCGTTCAGCTGATGATTTGAGCCTTCGGGTTTGTTCCCAGCCACACCCGGGCCGTTGTTTTTTTTTTTTCACCCGGGCAAGCATGAGTTCGAGGAAGGAATTTACTAATTCTGCTACATTGTACCAGCTTGGTGCTCGTAATAAAAACAGACCATCCTCTACCCTTTTCCCCCGGCGGGGGGGGTTGCAGGGATGAACGATAATGGGCGGTTTATTTATAGCTCTCCATTGATTTCGTCCGGAGATTCCTTTCCCGGGGCCGCGCAAGATTGTGGTAGCTACGGCCAAAAATGGAGAGTAATTTACACCGTTCACCCGGTCTGTGGGAATGGATTCTCAGCGCCAGCTGAGACGCGGGAAGGCAGTGGATGAAAATCCTTGCCCAATCTGGTAACGAGTCGTTGATTTCTTTGGGAGGGTCCCTTATTTTTCTCAGTTATTTTAGGACGGTTCTCAAAATATTATTATGTTGCCACATGTTTAAAACGGAAGTCTTCGGGCGGGGAGGGAAATGTATTTACACTTCCGAACGTCATTTAAATGTTTCGTAATGTTACAACATCATTTACAAGATGCATTCCATGCGTCGCCTTGAACCGACCGTGTTGATGGTGATGATGATAAATTATGCGACCAGAATTCGGTTGAATGTTGGCATTTTACAACGAGTTTGATTGAAACTGACCGCCAGCAGCAACTACTTCTACTACATCAGCAGCAAGTTCTGGGAACTGGTCGACCAGCAAATTGCTAAATCCTTGAACTTTTCCGTAAGAGGTTTGGCCGTGGGCCAAAAGCCATGGGTTTGCTGTAGCACAATATATTCATGCATACGAAAAGCTCACTGCAGCTCACTCGCCGAGTGCCTTTGTGATGCTGCAAGTGCAAGTGGCTCTCTGGTTTATGCATATGCAGAGAGTGAAATGCAGCGTCCGCGCGCCTCTAGTGCCAAACCGAGCACAAACCAGTGTCCAGGGTGCAAATGCAAATTGATGCCATTGCGCAGGCGATGTGTTTAAAAGTTTTCAATTTACAAAGATATGCTGTGTACGTACGTGCGATGTTGAACATATGTGTGTTTGTTCTTTGTTCCTATCCTAGAGCCAGTGCACTAGCCATTCCAGTTCCGATCCCGCACACATACACTAAACTTTTACACGCTCATTGCTACCCCTTATCCACCACCAACATAATCCTAACATAATTAACGAGCAAACTATAATCCATCCATTTGTCCCGATACGGCATCAATAAGAGGGGGTGGGGGGCATCTACGCCTAGAAAAAGAGTAAAGAGAAAACATGCCACAGCGAGGTCAAAGTATCAGCCACCGTATTTGCACCGGTAAACCAGTTCACTCACTCCGATCGAATCCGATATCCGATGCGAACATGTACTTTTCGTTCGTGCGCCCGGTGCAATCCCTACCGGAGCGCCACGTAAACATCCCAAACCGTGCCAGTGTGCGGTGGAGCATAACGATTAACGCTTTCCCGAACGCTTGTTTTTCCTGGTATGTTGTTTACCTTGCTTCGTGCTTCGCACCACAAATTTCTGCTCCTCCAGCCGCCTGTCCATCGGTGGCGGGTGCCAATGGTGCGCGTTCGGTGCACTATTTGACCCGGATTCACTCTCTTTCGCCCAGTCGCATGTCAATCGGTGTCGGTCGGTCTCATCATCGCACGATCGTATCGCCACAACGCGCCGGTTGGTGGTTATCCAGCGAACCATATCCTGTACTGGCTTGTCATCGATCGCCCCAAATCATAGCCTCATCGGAGCGTAACCGAGACCGAGGTCTATAGATACAGGCATCGATCCGGTTCCACTGTGGCCTCCGGCAAAGCTTTACGCAAAGCTTCGGAGCAAAGCCGGCCGATTGGACGGGTTTGGCATTGTGCCAGGTCCGCGTCACCGTCAGCGTTGGCCAGCGTTTGCCAGGAATTTTGCTGCGATGTTGGTGCGGCCAGAAGGATTTGCCGCCAATCTTCCCGTTTGACCATCACCACCGCCGGTTGCGGCCCGCGAGGAAGAATGTCCCACATTCCTTGACGTTTCGTTTCGTCGCCATTTTTGCGCTCCATTTGGCTCCACTGTTCGACCAACCCAAGGACCAGGGCGATGGACGATGGACGTGTTCATCTCGTAACCACGTGCCCCATTATATTGATTGTTTTTTTTTTTTGCTCTCTGTCCTGTTACCTCTCTCGTGCACCTGGACTGGCTGGGGAATTGCAAACTACAACAACACAAAGACGACACGTCATTGGCAAACCGGTCAGTGAACGATGAAGTATTATGTTCTAAAAGCATTACGAGTGACCTGGAACCCCGTCTCCTCCTCCTCCTCCTCTGGCCCCTAAAACAACACGATGCCATTTCGTGATAAAAGCGACGAGACAAATGGTGACATATCATCAAAGGACGAGATGAGAACACCGCGTCAATCCTCCTGCTGTTAACCGTTGCGTGCCGGGTGCTCTTGTCCTCACGGTCGCCCGGTCGTTTGGACGTATGGCACGATTTACGATCGCGTAATAGTTTCGGGCAGTTTGATGGATGGTTAATCGAACGGAGTGTCGATCGAAAACACTCTCCCACGCTCTCTCTCTCTCTCTCTCTCTTCTGTCGTTGTCCATGGACCCCGGCGCACACCATATATGCAATGAACGCTTTCGAATGGGCCACGATTGCAACGATATCAATTGATGTAAAGTCACCATGATTGAATGATTTATGGAATTTGCATAAAATGTTTAATAAAACTTGTTCTAAAGTATTATTCGCTCGATTAAGTGCGTCATTCACACAATTGTTTTCACAAAACGTTCACGAAATGTAGCATGCAAAACGCAATCTAACTTTTTTTTCTCTTGGTCAGGCCTGCAGCATCGTATATCACTGTCAAACTTCTTTAGGAAACTCTTCCGAGCAAATGGGTTGGGATACGTGCAAAGAATTGGCACAAAATGATTCTACCAAACTGTTTATTAAGCTTGGAAACAACAACATTTCTTAACACAGCCAACTATCCCATTTTGCAAACATTAAACAAACAAGCAACTCATTAATCGAGTGTCTGACGTGATCGAACCGCGTAGAGAGTCTAATCCGCCATATCAGACGAAGAAGATGTATGATGTTTGTATTTATGCGTCATCTCCTTCGATCGATCACATTTCCATCATTAGCGCCCTGCTGTAATATGTAATCCTTTGCCATTACGTTGCTGATGTCCATAATAACATCCAAGTAGCCGATGCCGATGGATGATGTTGTGCCATCATGGAGTCAGTGAGGTAACAGTATCTCTATCTTGAGCACTAACCGTGTGCAATACTTTATGAAAAACCATCTCTCTCGACCATATTTCGTTAATGGAATGTCTTTGTTTTGCTCCAAATGAATGCAATCCCAAGCAGAAACAACTTCCACTTTGCTCAAACACTTCCTCGTGATTGGACACAAAAGTCTGGCACTCGATTGCTGGCGAAAAGTGTCCTGACAAATTACAACACCCGCTGTACCCTCTGACCATGTCAGCCCAAAGAGGGCTTGGCCACCGGGCTGGACGCAGGCCGGATCTTTCGTAGGAAACTGATTAAATTATCTCATAAATTACTTCCGCTCTGTAACAATTAGTACATTGTTGTGCTCTGCTGTTGCTGGGGTACCACAAATTACCACCGACATGGTTGACACGGTGTGATGCCTTGCCGATGGGCTCAAGGGCCCCCGGCGCTGCACCAAAGTGGAGCACCATCTTTCATCCACTCAAGTGTGCGGCCCTTTCGGTTCAGTTTTGATGACTAAAAAGTTGGAATAATGCCAGTCGCCAAAATGGAGTCACCCCTCGCCCGGTAGAGAATGGTCTCACAGCCGATTTATGAAAATTCGCTCGTTTTCATTACTATAAACAAGATAACATTTCCCAAGCACACCAGCCGACCACTGGGCACTGGAGTGCAAAAGTTTTTGCGAAAACCCTACTCGACGCTGGAGAGACTGCAGCAAAACAGAGTCAGAGTCCGGGAGCATCAGCAGCAGAAATGTGGTGCAGCGCAATCGTCTTCTTGTGTCATGTCCGCTCGCCACAGCCACAATCCGCCTGCACGTCGTTCGTTAAATTCGTTTGACCATCGCGTGTCCGTTCGGGGTACTCCGGCGTTGGTTGATTGTTCGGTGTCAGTCCACAGGGAAAACGCTGCGGTGGGGGGGGATGGGCGGGGCGGGGATGGGACGAAAGCTGCCAGCATTTATTGCGGCCTTATGAGTTTTACGAAAGTTTATGTTTGCAAGCCCGCACCGTGGAAGAAGCTGCGCGGCCATCATAATAAGCCGCCCTGCATGGCCTTTGTGTGTGCTTATGTTTGTCTGTCTGCTGCGCAATTATTCGTAAATCCATTTGTTGAGAAACATTTTGTTCGTAAAAGCTCAATTTTCTGGTTTTTTGTATTCCATTGTGCGATTCCCCTTTTTCATGTTTTTATTCTATTACCATAACAGAATTATCCTTGCTGTTGTGTAATAGTTCATAATACAATCCATATCACCCTTGTTACAGCGTAAAGAAAAATAATAACTGAACAGTTAATTCCATTCCATTTTCGGAATAAACTGAAATCCATAAAAAAGCCATCCACAGCCGTGACTTTGCTGTTACATTAGCCAGTATTTAAGGTAGCAGCATTACCCCTTTGCTCACCATCACCACACGACGTTAGTGGCATTTTTTCGATCCCTTTACGTACGTGCCCCATCGGTTGCCCGAGCAACCGGCATTTCATTTAAGAAAAATCCTTTTCTCCAACAAAAACGTCCCGTTCTTGCCGACGGAAAATCGAAACTCCATTTTCAGGCTCGTTTAGATTTGTTTGCGATCGTTAAAACGAGGGAGAAAATGGAGCATTGCATCGAACGAAATGCCAACGTACGAAAATGGCAAAAGCATTCAACTGTGCTTGCTTGCTACTCCCCATAGTACATAGTTGCTGCATGTGCCGGATTGGTATCATCATTTCACGGCACCTCGGTTTACACTCCGCTTTTTGCCTTCCTCCTCTTCTCTCTCCTCTTGCCAGAGTGGAAAATGGCTGTAAAATCAATTTTTCATTTCGTCATTTTGATCTCTTTCGATGCCTTGTCTCATTGGATAGCCTTATGCGGCCGCCCTAACCAGCATCCTGGCACAAGTAGTGGCTCTTTATACACACTTCTCCACTACAGACAGATCGTTCTAGGAGTGGTGTTGTGTAATGTGCCTTCTGCATGGAGCAATATGTTTCGTTTGCTCTCACTCAAGTAGGTGCTTCGTTAGGGAAAAAGGAATGATTCATCTGTTTTGCGTTCACCATTCAATGTCTGCCTATCAATGACGGGTATGCCCGTTCGCTTACCGCTTCGGACGATAGTTACACAACCTTTTAATCCTTCTCCACTCTTGAGCAGCACTGAGATGGAGCGTTGCAAAACGGCACGGCGGTCCGGTTTCTTTCGAGCACTACACTCACTAGTTCTCGCTTCATCTTCCATTGTAATCAATATTAATGTTGGGATTTGGATTCTGCATCCGTGGCATAGCGTCCCCGGAAGGTGGTGGTGAGCCGTTTTATGCTGACAATTTCCGTGCGGCTTAATGCTGTTGTGTAGCATCATGGTTAGATCATGGTTGAGCCCGGTGCAAAACCCGGAAGGAGGAATGCAAAAAGTGGATACTTATAAACGCCTCCCGTTGCCCGGTTTACGAGCGCGTGCCAGGATGCAAACTGGAAGGATTTGCTATCAAGCTCTTCCAGCAGCACAGCACAGCGATGGATGCGCTACCGGCGACCGCAACTGCGACGGTGGCATTGGGTCGACCGGTCTCTCTTTTTTTTCTTTTACTTTCTTATTATACCACGCCCCCCCCCCTTTTCCCCAGAGAAACGGTGGCCAGAATGCAAAATAATGCTTCCTTACTCTGCTGCAAACGGTGCACCAGAAGATGCACCCACGACGAAAGCATTAGCGAACGTGCTCTTCAATTACGGAAATTAGCACCACTTGCGATGACGAAGACAGACGACGCTGAAGATGATGATGATGATGATGCGCAGTTTTTGTTCTATTCATTTCCTCCGCTGTAATTGAACGTATCTTCCAGATTGATAATTGGTGTCAGCAAAAACTGTTCCTTGGAACAGGCAACCGAGGGTGGAGACGGGAGAGACACAAGGGTTGATGGGTGACGATTCGAAAACGCATTGATCGGGTTGGGTGTAATGGGAAGTATTCTCTTTACCCTGGTTCCTACTTCCCTAGCGCTGCGCTTGTTCCGAACGTGTCCAGTGTCGCCTTTACTAGAAACCAATTACGAAAGGATCAAAGCGTCGATGGTCGCGTGCTTAAATTACATGATGCAGTTGCACTTTTCTCTTTCTGCTTCTCATAGAACCCAACAGCAACAGTGAGCAGTGAGCAACAGTAGTCACAAGAAACTGTAGGTCATCGGTAAACGGAAGGTTGATGAATATTGAGTATTACGATACGATTCTGGAAATGCCAGCATGCGCACAATTGGTGCTGACCATGCGACGAAGGGATATTGAAAGTTACAAATAAAATATTGCCGCAAAACTCATTATTCCTTATCACCACAAACGATAACCAATGGTGATGGTGATTTGGTAATTTCATTTTTTAAACACTTCATTTTTCTGCTGGTTATGCTGCGCCGGAAATGCGTGAACTCGGCAGATCGATATCTAAATTAAATTTTAAAGCTACACCCGTTGAATTTCCGACCAGAGCAAGCTCGCAAACGTGCTTACCGTGGGATAAAAACTGAACAGAACTTGTTCAGTTTGTTTGCTGCGTTTTTAAGTAATGAAGGGCGGGAATCTATAAGAGATTCTATTCAATGACGGTGAAGGACTATTTGTAGATCTCTCTTCTATCTAAAAAGCTGGAGCTGTTGTTGTACTTTTTTTTACGACAATAAATAAAATAAAATAAGTACTAAAACATTCTAAATAAGTAATAAAAATTCTAAATTCGATTTGGAAAAACTGGATATCTTTTCGCTTTTATATTTTTTTCTTACGTGCCGGAAAGCTTACATTTTTCAAATCTCAAAAAGCAAAATCAAAATCAATTTGTTCCGGAGAAAAGTTTCAGTTTCAAAGTAATGAAACTTTTAATCGTGTGCATTTGTTAAAATTATCCCCAATTTTTTGTGTTATATTTTGAGAAGCGAATTAAACTAAGCATAAATCAAATTAAGATCCAGCAATATACACAGTCTAACTAGGTCTGCATCGTTCATACATGTTTTAACTACGGTAACAGCATCGTTTGTGCAGTTCCACCAATTTCCAGACCACCGGACGCGCTCCCCCTTTCTATATCGTGAACACAGCCTGAAAGGAATTCTGTGGAGGAGCGCAGACAGAAAAATCAAATGCAGGGCCAGCTCCTACACCTGCCTCCTGGGAACGAAGAGCTTAAAAGATGGGTCACTTTAACGTTAAGCGCAATTTCATGGACCAGCATGCAGCAACATAATTCTTCTCGTTACACAAAAGTTATATACGCCAATGGAATCAGCAAACGAAGGAATGACCATATCCTCCCCGGTGGTTAGCTTCAGTGGAAAATCTCATCCGTACGCGCGTGCACGAATTTTCCGACCTTCAGCCGGCCGAAGGCACGGCACGAAGCCCGGGCATGCACCTGCACCATGATGCACGGCGCTACGAACAGGTTTTTGCACCTATCATTCGTCACGTGCAGGTGAAGGAATGATGATAGGAGTGCGAAAAGAAAGAAACATATTTCAGCATGAGCTCCATTATCACGTCCCGAACATTTGCTAAACCATTCCATTACAGTCTATTGCAATGTTACTAAATGTTTTTCGATTTTACTTTAAAGTGCACGTTAAAACCCGCCAATGCCACGAGTAACGTTCCGTTTATGTAACCTAACATCTGTTCTGTTGCCAGGACATGGAGAGTATATTGAACATACAGAGCCAACTCCTCGTACCTTGTTCGCTGTCTCCTGTCTCGCCCTAGTGGATGCTACCATGAATTACTCTCAGCAGGCGAACGAATGGTATGGAGGATTCCATTCTGATACAAAGCGAGAACATCGTACTCATACAATTGCTATGGGCTTGGCAGCAGCAGGCTAGTCCTGAACCTAACCAACAGTTAGCTGTGGGCCAATCTAAACAAAGCATCCTCCGTATACAATGTATCGAGACAGAAAGTAGCGCGAAGGCAAAATAAAAATGAACTTTTATTTATCTGTAAAGTCTGTTCTAAAAAAACTGTTGTGCCATCTGCCATCCGCCTGTTTGCACTGATATCAACACACACAAATAAACTGTTATTCATTTAGTTTTGATATGAATGGAAAGTGCGCTGGTACAGTCTCACATCGCATTTCTCTATAATTTGTAATGGTCATGAATTTCGCTACATTTTCACATTAGTGACGATGTGGCACCAGTCAACGGACAAAACCACGGACACCATCTAACTCTAGTGCCGACAAACTTTAACAACAGCACACGCGACAGAGGGACCGATGTTTTGACGGATGTTTGGATGGCGCCACACGTTTGCAAACATTTGCCAACGTACTAAACGCTCGCGGGCAAGAGTGGCGACAACCGGTGTATTGTGTTGTGCAGCATCATATGTTTATCATTGAAATCCTTTGCATACTCAATAGTGTGTCTCTCTATCTTTCTCCAGCCAACCAGACGGCGAAATCGGTGACAATGTTCTTCTTTCACTTGGAGGAAGTAGTTTGTTTTCACTGCTATCGCCAATGGCTGGGTAGAACGGTTGTAGTTTTCCGTGGGGTACAGGGTACTTTAAATGCTTTGAATTATTGATAATTTGGTACCTTGGATGCTATTGCACAATAATTCACGTTCTATTTTTGTTCCTTGTTTATTTTATATTATTTTTCAATTGTAAACTAATTGAATAAAAAATCGAGTTAAGTCTGTATTGATCCGTCGTACGATAAAGTGGACTAAAAATCTATTACATTCTCCCACAAAGCATAACGATGGCAATGGGACAACATTTATTGCTTCTACTTACCCTAAATTAGAAAAATCCCACAGGACTTGTTGAAACTTTGCGATGCATCTGTGACTAGTAGAGCATGGTTTGCGGTCATAGGGCAAAATCGGTAACTAACACTTCCCTCCATCGCTTTCTTCTGTAATGCACAAGTTCCTCTTCTCAAACTTGCTCCGAATCCGTACCCAAAACCATCGTGTGGTGGGTACCGCTGTCGTTGGGTAACATTTCAGCTTCCGGAATAGTATAAATTATTGCACAGCGCATTATGCGGATGCACAGGGCACGGTCCATGCACATACGCTCGGTAGCGAAGCGCCGAAAGCATTATTAAAAGGAGCATTTCTGTAGCGTTTTATCGCGCTCTCCAGTACTCCCAGAGCTGCCGCGACTCTGTACAGGATCCTCGCGCATTCGAATGGTTCCGAAAACATTGTTCAAATTGTACGCGCGCCATGTACAAGTGGGAAGTTGGCAGTAGTTTGGTCGCTACAATCTCTCGCAAATGGTAAAG
>NC_064877.1:39255000-39275000 GCF_943734665.1 Anopheles aquasalis
ACTTTTCAATCAACCAAAAGTATAAGAATGCAACAAGAGTAAATTATAGGCACTGTTCATCACATGTTAATCTGATTTGACTATAATATGCTACTCAAATTAACCATCAATCCGGCTTTTACTTACCGTACGATTGTGCGCCAGCCAAATTGGTTTTAGAATTTCGATTCATTTCGGATTGATTTTAGATAGTTTCCTGGAAACACGAAAATAAATGGAGGATATCGAGAAATAGATTAATGGAACAGTGTTCCTAAAGGACTCCCGCATTAAACGAGACGCAGTAATACAATGAGCATCGCGAGCATAGCTGTGCTGTCTATGGTAACTCTGATTCAGAAAATGCATCGCAACCGCGTAAGTTTTGCGAAGTAGAGCTCAACATTCGTTATTTAATTGCTTCATACTAGCATTCTTACTATTTCGTATATCCATTTGATTGATTGTTTAAAGGAATGTTTTCAATTCTACTTCTTCAATTCCATATTAGTTTTAAAAACCCATTTCAAGCACATCTATATCATAAAGGCGTTCATATCTGTGCCCTTGAAGCATGGCAGTGACTCAGTAACCAACGACATTTATTGAAGGCATCCGTCTTCCTTTGTTTGACTACCAGCCAAGCCGTTCCTATTATTCCGCCCTGACACTAACCTAGTTCGCAACTATTGATGAATGGTACTCCCTCCTTTCGCCCAGTTTCATGTGATAGTTCCACATCACATCCGTTCCACATTTATGGAAAACGAGAAAAAGAAATCGAATCATTATATAATTGCTACACCATTCTTTTTTTTCTATTTTATCCTTGCAGCTAAATGGTGGTACGTATCATGCCGAGCAGTACTCATCGGCCGGGGGCGTTGCACGAAATATCGCCGAAGCGATCTACAAGATGTATGGCAACGTTCATCTGATTACAGCTGTAGGCAACGATCGGGTAAGAACCGCCGCAGGAAACTCTCAAGGATTGCTCCGATGCCAAGTGATGTGTAACGCACAAAGGCCATGGATGTGAATAAAAACTAATTGGCAGACAGTATGCTTCAGTTGGCACGTTTTGTAGATGCAGTTTATGATCATTTTGATTTATGCTATTTATTATGTTTTTCGCAGAACGGAGAGTACATCCGGCAGCTGCTTCCCAAGCACTGCGATTCTTCAATCATCAAAACGAACGACTATGCCACTTGCAATTTCTCTTTGCTCCATGACCGACAAGGGGATTGTCGAATTATTGTCGGAGACATGAACGCCATTCAGGCGATTGATCCGAAATGGGTAAGTTGAGTGTGTGACGAAATCATTCTTCACTTTTGCTGCTTTTACTGTTAGGTGATGTCTATTTTTATAAATAGAAACTTGTGAATATCATAACTCATAACTCTATTTTGGAAATCTCATTCCGTAACAGAATCCATTACCAGCGAATCAATGGATTTTACATGGCGATGTACATGTTTTCCGTGATTGCATTCAAATTGCAATTCATCAATCACGCTGGACAGTAGCGTATTGAGTTGTCACACTCGTCCGCAAGGATTTTTCCGCCACGTCCGTATACTAATTTGATTCAGCAGCAAACAATGTCTGCAACGGCTTGCCAATAATCAATGAATGACGGCCGCTTAATTGAGCACTAAAATTAATTCCATATTCGACGCGAGTCCTAATGTGCAAGGACGTAAGACAAAACCCCCAAACCATCACGTATTTCATATAAAGCAAAATGACCTCTGTGAAATTCTCTGTTCTCTTGATTTACTTTTACCCGAATTCATCTAATAGGTTCTGAGTATAGAAGGAAAATAAGTTGCTTCTACTATGTTTGGGATGCACAGAACCAACATCCTTGATCACTTTTTACCACCATTTATATTGTAAATCTATATACTAATACGATATCTATTTCCTCTACGCCCAATATCTACTGTTATAGATAAAAAAGAACCGACATCTGATTCAACAATCGCCGCTCATAATTATAGATGCCAATATCAGTGAAGCAGTTATGCAAACCATATTCAACGAGTGCCTACGCTACAACCGACCGGGTGAGTTATATAACAGACTCGCGACAGTCTCATCTTCTATTAAATACAGAAGCGTCCTTATGTTTCATGACGCGTATCGATAATTGAAAAGTTTGTTACCGTTAGAGAGGTGTGGTACGCGAACTTAGGTAGCTTTACCAGCGATCGCCTCTGGCCAAACCCGGTCTAATGAGTACACAATTATTCAAAATGCAAATATTACCTTTCTTCGTTGGCAGTGGGCTACCGGAGGGAATGGTTTATGAGTGCCTAAACGGCATCAAGGAAAGTGGTCTTTTTCATATGCTCAAAGAAACTGAACGCCAGACCGTTGGGGGCAGCATAATTAATGCGAAAGCAGCTCGGTTTAACGCCATCCCGTGCCCTGCACCGCTGTTACCTTCTCAGAAAAAGGACGAAATAGTGGTTTGGTTAATTTGGTTATCTTTGCGGTTACCATTATTCATTGTATCCTACAGTAGCGACCTACGGATCGCGTTAAAATCATTTCGTAACGCAAACGATATTCAATCATTCGTGCAAGATTCATGCCTTTCAATCAAATTCGCTTTCGAAGGAGACAACATAGAATGGTTTATGATTAGTTTTTATTATAATTTTATTACACCAAATCTGCGCCACTCCTATCGACCAGTTATCGATAAACGCGCTACTAGACTGCCTAGAGTACGTACAATACAGTTAAGCTTTCTGTGACCCTTTTCCTACTGCTACATGAAGCAGTGGAATGTCATCGTGCCAAATGGCTTAAACTAAACAATACTCTCATGGACGGAAAAAGATTATAAATGAGATTATTCGTTGCTACTACTGGAACGTTCTTGCCATGTGCCAACGAGCGATTCGATAACAAAACCATTGGGTCAAGAGCTCACTACACTCTAAAACACTATCTGCTACCGTCGTGATTGTGTTCAGCGGTAGGAACAATGTTCACATACCGGGGACGGGTGATGATGGGAGTTAACTAAGGTAACACAATAAAGAATAAAAATAAAAGCGCACTTACAAGTACGTACGGAAGGGGAAAACGATTCGAAACGATTTGCGATTGTTAACGAGATGTCCCTGTGCTAGAGAGAGGCACTAATTTTGTTTTATCTTCTCTCAGTTCCGATGTGCTGTGTGCGTTCGTCTTAAGACTTTACCGTTACTATAAAAAGGCCACGTGTACGCGTGTATGATGTTCTAAAAAGGGGCCCTTCAATATATTAAAGGTGCGTTGCGCAAAATGTGCGCATTACTCGTATTATCCTGCTTTACGGATCTGCGTGTATATACCAAGCAAAAAGCGTTACAATTACTACTCTCCCTTATCGTTGGACGGGGAGAGCTGGATACCAGGATATGTGTAAGGGGGAAAGGAGAGGACTTAAAAGATCGGTACGATATGAGGAGATTCCGTTATGGAGTGGGTTTGGCGTGCGGGATTTATATGTATCCACCGCTGTGCAGACTTCTACTGGTGTGATGCGATGGATTGTATCCCGGTTCGTGCATCTGCATCTGCATCACCAAATTCTTGGCCTCACGGCGCATTTCGTACGATCGGCGTGATTCCTTGTATAGGAGTAGTGATGCAAGCCCCAGAATAATGAAAGACACAACGGCCAGCTCGTACGACCACGAGAATACATTGAATTTAGGGTACATCAACCAATCGCGACGATATGCATTGCCGCCGAAGATGGCCACCGCCAGAAACATGAAGAAGGCTGCAAATAAGGGAAAAGGGAAGGCTCGATAATGGGTGATCCGTAGTGGGACCGTAACGCGAGGCGTCATGGTGTCATGCACTTACAGGATGAAGCGATTCCGGCAAAGGAAATGCTGGTAAGCAGCCACTCGTAGCGCAGCACGAACTTCAATGGCCATCTGATGAGCTCACAAGCCATAATGATCAGCGAACCGAATGTAAACAGGAAGGATATTGTGACGAATCCCTGTACCACCATCAGCCATCCGGGTAGCAAATATTCTCTGATGACGTAGTACTCCTACGGGTTGAGGAAGAACAACCGATCGATTAGCACCGACGGTAGACGGCGGCAGACACATCATTAGCGGTGAACCGTGCGCCGCGACAGCTCCGAGACGACAGGTTGATGGTTTACCTCGCTGAAGATGTGGTGGCACCCGTTGAACTGCTTGGGGAATTGATAGTACGGATAGGTGAAATCCCGGAAGCAGTACTCCCACAGTCCCATGTTCTTAAAATTGCTGAAAGACTCCGGATAGGACACGATCCAGTAAGGCGAACAAAAGCTCATCAGCAGGAAGACGCCTGCAACGTATGACAGTACAGCGCCGAGCACCAGAGCGTCTGAAACGGGAACACAAACCAAAAACAGAGGGTTATTTCACGGAACTGTGCCATCGCTGCCCCCGTCGAAAGGGTGTGCCTCGCTTGTCGCAAACACATAACAGCTCCAGCGCCAAAGGAGATTCCTCCGTTCCATCGTGGACGTCGGAAAGTTGAGATGCGTTTGCGGAAGAATGCGTGGCTGCACTTACTGGACGCTTTCGGGTACTCGTTCTTCTCCACACTCAACGAAGACATGCTGGCAGCAAAGGCACTAGGGACTAGCAAGCGGAGGCACAGAAAAGGATTTCGCGACAACTAAACTAAACGGAATTCCTAAAAACAACGCACGAATGCACCGAGAAAGCCCGTCGACCGTAACTCCTCGGATCGCCCTTGCATCGATCTGTGAGGTGAGAACTCCTCCCTTTTTCGGTGAACATTCACTCACTACTGCTCGGGTCGGGTTCGCTGCTTGCTCATGCTGCCAACATAAAACGGTCGAACATGAATGGGGGCGCATGATTCACCCGATGTCACGGCACGCAACGAAATTTCAAAACAACCACCTGTTACGGCGGTGGCTGAAAGGCGTTGCCATGGTGCCGCGTGTGGCTAAACAAATTGTTTGGTTTCCAGGACATGCGATGAAATGCTACCAAGAATGTATCTGGGTCAGAAATCACGTTGGCTTGGTTATGAATATTATGACCACTTAACATACTTACCAGTCCTTGACTAAGGAATGCATTTCCAAGACCCGTTCTTCCCATCGAAAATCAACAACCCTCTTGTGTTGAAAGTTTTTATAAGTATATTTGTCAATATTTCTCATTTATGATTAAAAACACCCGCCTCTGAACACATTCCATTTCATATGTTGCCGTCAATCAATGACTAACGAATTTGATTGTAAAGTTGCTCTTTGCAGGGGATTTGGATGATATGATTTAAGGCCATTGCTGTTTCACGTTCGTTGTATCTAAAATGGATTTTGTGTGCACAAACTGGTTCAGGAGTCAAGCCTTGAATCGTCGACACGAAATCGAACATACGATTGATAAGCCTGCATCATGCCCACTCGATATGTATCTTATTTAAGGCAGCATTTAGAGGCACTGTACGGTCACCGATCGTAACAATAAAATATTTTAAAAAAAAATAGGAAAGCTGAGCTCCTATCAGCAAAGATGGTAGTAAAAAAGTGTCCAAACAGTTATAAAATGGTATGCAGTTGTTTCTGTGGAATGTTAACGATAAGGAAATTAAAATAATTAAAAGCATCCATTCACCACGCTCAAGAGTGGATATTGTTTTTCCTCGATTAAAATGAAATGAAAGTACAGTACAACTAAAGGTGGACGGAAGGGTTTCCAAGATTTGTGACATTAAGAAGTAATGCGGAAATCCAGCTTAAAACTACTCTGCTGCACTTTCGTGGACGGCCAGCTGATTGAGATTGCCTTAAAATGGTATCTTATAAGCTATCGCAAACGACGTTTCTTCGTGAAGCCATAAAACTGCTAGTTGAAACATCTAACCCGATGTTAACAGCTGCCCTTCTTATGGATAACGGCGTTGATTCGAATCGTTGGGATGTGCAAATCGTAATCGCGACGCGCTGTGCTTTGAATGATGTACAAAAAGTGCCAATTGTACAGTACAAAATGTGCCGGCCGCCTATACTGCGCGGCACCGCAACGCAGGCCTCGTTTTGCTTCGGCCCAATATCTCATTCGTCTCTTTAAGCCTTCGATTCACTATCCATCTGGAACTGGGTTTGCGATTCTTTTAATTGCCTTCGTTTTCGGGCCTGCACGTGTGCTTCGGCAAAGAACAGGGAAGACGTTACGCCACACGCGACGACACCGATGCAGGCAAGAATGAAGGACCAACCGAACCAATTGTTGGCATGCTCCGGCATCCACTTATCCTTGTTACCGAAGCAGGCAAAGACGATCACTCCTATGCTACCGCAAACGGACGCTGCCAGGGTAATGTAGCTGATAGCCTGCAAAATAAAAACACGAAATGAAACCGAGAACAACTATGCTGAGTGAGCTATGCTTACCTTAATGAGTTTGACGAAAAACTTCTGATCTGGACCGGCGCATAGGAAGTACAGCAGCACCAGCACCATCGCCAGTATGACACCAATGGCACAGAGAGTGTAAAAGAACTGCGTTGCTACCATAAAAGCTGCAATGAGAAATATGAAAAAAAGGGTTGATTATTCGTCGTTTGCGACGGGTTAACGGATCTCATTATTATTAATTTTAAAGTTCCCAATAGTAGCTCCCCCCATTGGCTGAGGCGATTTCTTCGACAACAAAAAATCACGAAGCTTGTCAAGCGTGATGGTAGTTCTTTATGAATTCACTGAACCAGTAAAAACTTTCCCACCAACAACTACATGTGTTCGTGTCGCGTGGTTCTAGGTTGCGTGATTCACATGCGCCAAAGCGTTGACATGCCTCAAATTAGTGCGGTCGCCTGGACTTGCCTTGCCTTTAGTTGAAGGTGCAGTAGTGTTAATTGTTGTCACACTTCATTTCCAACACATAGATAACTCACAGATTGGGAATTCCATCCGTGAATGGTCGAGTATTGTTGGCTTCAGACGAAACTCGCTGAACCAACAATGCTCGACGAGAACACTTTGATCGTTCAATTGAGAATGACTCACTAGGTAACCACCACTGGCCACCGATGACAACATTTCATGTCGCGTGCCACGCAGAACGACCACGTTTAATTAATTCAATTGATCCTGTGCTCCACGGCTATGAACTGTGAACTCCTTTTGTGTAAATCTTGCTAGATCTTTGGTGCAAATGGTAGATTACTCCAGCCAGGAATATATATGGCTTAGATAGTTTACTTCCGAATTACGTTTTCACTTACGTGGTATGAGGAATCCGCGGATCTCGTCGTAACCGGTGGTGAACGGATCATAGACCCAGCGACAACCGACGAAGAACCGGCGCTGGTAGTCATCGTTGACGTCCGGCAGTGATCGGAAGCAATGTGTCCATAGACCGAGCCGATCCAGCTTTGCCCCGGTGATGCGATAATCGCTCACAAGCCAGCTCGGAGTCGCGAATGCGACTAGCACCGTCACGAGAGCGATCACAAACACCCCCACACCGCAGTTACCGGACAGTGATCGTCGCTTCATCGTTGCAAGGTCACTATAAATGCAGACGAGAAGAAAAGTTATTAGTTGGTTGTTAAGAATTGACATGTTCGAAAAGTAGAAACTGCGAAAGAGACATGCAAACTAGTACTAGATAAAGCATCGCAAATTAGTCAAGCCTAGAAGAAGAACCACTCTGTCGCGGTAGGACATTGCACAAAGCTATGCCCTTTTAAACATTCCTCGTCGTCCTTTCTTTTGTGCAGCCAAGAGAGTGCAAGGCTTGCTCATTTTGCTTCGCATGCTACGGTCGTTCGTGTAGTGCCAAAGGGTGGTGCATCATAGATAGCCTTTTATGGTGGGAACAATCAACAATGTTTGATCAAGCATGCCTTTCCCCCGCCGTGTGAATGTTGTATGATTCCTCGCGGGTACCGGTGGGACGTGCAAGTCGCACCTCCTCGGAAGGAAAAACTTTTTTACAAAAGCATAACAACCTGTTGCGGAGAACCACCGTGCGAATGCGAGTAACTAAACACGGCGTAAAAATCTGGGAGCACGCAAGGAAACATTTTGAAATATTCACCTTAAACGCAAACTTCAAGGAGATTCTTCAACTACAACAACGCTTGGTATGAGGTGGTTGGCATGATTGGAATGATACTTTCGTACATTGCTGGTTCGTGATCTATTCAACAACGATCCATCGGGTGACCTACAACACCCAGTGGAAATAATAAATAGCATTTTAAATCTATATCAATATTCAA
Organism: Anopheles aquasalis; assembly: GCF_943734665.1. Lineage (NCBI taxonomy): Eukaryota > Metazoa > Arthropoda > Insecta > Diptera > Culicidae > Anopheles > Anopheles aquasalis. The sequence goes on from NC_064877.1 coordinate 39,263,263, forward strand.
TCATTGGCAGGTTTTCGATCAAAGTAGCGATTGGGAGATAATGCAGAGTTACTATGGCAGCGACAACGACAAACAGTACTTAAAAGCATCAACAGTTAACTGAAATTAGCGTAAAACTAACAATAAATAACAGCCCGCAGCGTCGCTATATCATAATGGGGCGGAAGTAATTTCGCGTAAGTTGTTACAAGTAGTTCGCTCAAGTATCCCCTCGAACTTTGCCGTTGCTCCCTTTAAGCATCGCATATTAACAGTCGAAGCAATCCTCATCAGCACAGGGGAAATGGTGCGCCGTCACGAACCGCTGTGCAAAGGATCGCCAAAAAGTGTTTGGAAGAAGTGGCCACAAATTGTATCGTTGAGAGGTGTTACCAGTTTTTCGGAAACTAGTATTTGGCGAGCGTATTAGGAACATTTCGGTGCTAAAGTTTGGTGTTTTGGTAGTGTCGGGCAGAGAGAAAAACAAAACGATTCGCTAATATTAAGTGAGTGATTTGCAGTAGAATAGACTTGCGCTGGTACAGGTGACCGGAAAAATCCGACACTAGTCTGAAGGCATCATACGCGTAGGAAAATGTGAGAAATGAGTAGAATGATTATATGAGGTGAAGCTATTTCCGTTCTAATGAGCGCTAAGCGAGGCACATGAGACATGCAATCTGTCTACTACGAAGCAGCCGACGAAAGGGGGAAAAAATCGAAATCATGATTTTGCCGCAGTATCGTTAGCAAAATCCCTTACTACCGTACCGTAATTACTCACAATTGTTGCGATTATCTTGCGCGCGAACGCGACACTGGCGCCGGACGAACGATCGGACAAGGGGAAACGGAAACGGAGAACAGTTCCCCGGTGGTTCCGGTGGTTAAGTCTCAATTGAATTACCAATCTCAGAAGGCCACCGATAAGAAACACTACGCCTAACCTCTCGCCTACTGTATCCTTGAAGCTGGTGTCTCTATTCACTGGACTGCGTTCTGCGGTGGAGAAGAAATCATATCTCGCGGGGCCTATTGAAAACAGTCATTGTTAGAGTTTCTGAACGACTGCCCGAGACAGTCAACACACATCGGTCGTGTCCTTCTCTGTGTTGTACGCCGCTGTCCCAGAAATTGTCTCCCATTGTTTCCCCGCAATTGCGGAACGCAATTAAGACGTTTTCTTTTTTTTTCAGTCAAACACACGCCTAGTCCACGCTAGAGGCCACGCGCCACACTCACCCGGGCTTGATCACGAATGTGAGGATCACTAGAGAAGGCCCACATATCGTGGCTGTACATACGTGCTTGGCATTGTTCTCACTATTATGGTGACCGCAAAACCATTTTACCATGTCCCACACCCGGGTCACACACATTTATCACCTTCCCTTTCCCGGGTTCTACACCAAACCACATCACGGGTGCGTTAGCGTGTTTTCCCGGAGCTCGATCGCGTACCGATCCCGAGGAGGCCAGTGGTCGCCTAGATCGTGTAGCGATTAGCTTCCGTTGCGCAATGCTTCGCTGCACGTAAACAGAGGGTGCGCCTCGTGTTGCATTGCCTGCTCGGGTCGTGTCATTTAACCTTGCGGTTGTCCCCGCAGGATTCTAAAACATTAAGGACACGCATCATGATCATGATCAACCGGGCCACAATGTGATTAATTTTCCACCGCTATCTTTCGTTTCCTTCTTTTCAGTTTTCTTCGAACCCACGGATATGCGAATCGCGGCCAAACCATTCATCGGAGACCCAGCACTGGCGACCAGTGCACTCCAGGCCATACGCTTTAGTTCGCCGAATCTGGAGGAACTGCGCCAGCTGGCGAAGGCTTTGAAGTATCCGCACCCAATATCCGCCACACCGATGGAAGCATTCCAATCCGTCGACGAGCTGCTGGGCGAGGTGAAACCACTCGGCGAATTCGTAGGTCAAATATTCGATAATCTGTTGGTAACCCTCGGTAAACACGGTGTAGCCATCTTCCGCCGATGCTCGGACACCGTCCCATTCTTTGATCCCGTCACCGGTTCTTATCAACAACCGGAACCAAATCAATCGGTAGCACAGGGCAGATTTTATGAGGCGCACGTCCATCCTAAGATCGTGAATGTGTCCGGTGCAGGTGATAGCTTTACGAGTGGGTTTATCGTAGCCGCTATCGCCGGCATGCCGGAACCGGTATGCGTCAGTGTCGGCCTAGAGGCGGCCAGCTGTGCCCTGCTAACACGCGGCGCCGTTGCGGACCGATACTTTGACAAAACTCATCCCTGCTGGAATGCCAAGCCGGTCGGCTATAAAACGTTCTAGAGGGCGCGTAGAAAACTATGACCTACATTGCAAGAAGCCCCGTCGCAAGACCGGAACACGTGGGGACCTATATTCCAGTTCAACCAACTAACTAACTATCTACCTCAACCAGGGCAAAAAGGGGAGGACCCTTACAGGCAGGCATTCAACTGCGGCGTACGTTTTGCTTCCGAAATTGTCTTTAAGCTATCAGTGAGTGCCTTCCCCCCGCTGGTGTTTCACAGTACGTGGGAAACTATACAACGTCAAAAGCAAAGATTACAAAGGGTTTCCCTTCTTCGTCTGAACAATGCAGCGTTGCAATGCAACATGATCGGTGACACCACCCATTAGCGGGCAGGGGCACAGTTTTGCATGTACGATTTATCTTTCTGTTAACGACGTACAGGATGATCTAGCTTTCGCAAACAATTGTATTTGTTTACAGAATTATTTTCAATATTCCTGACAGTTTTTTTTTAACATTAAACTACAAATGCGCTGTATGGTAACTATTAAAGCATTGTTTTTTTCCCCCAATATTCCTAATGTTGAATCTATTGAGAAGACATTCCACCCTTATACTGTGGACGTAAGAGAAGTTGCGTCCAAGAGAAAAGGGTCATAAAAGGTACAATACTAGCTTTGACGAAATTATGTAAATAGCAGAGCAAATACCGCGGTGTGCAGGCGTCAACAAACTTTACCACCTGCAACCGGCCGAGCTTCCTGGCGGTCAAACAAATGATGCCGCTTGTGTAGAAGAATGTCTGCACGAGGCATCGTCCTCGTCGATAGTGTCCGGGAATTCCCGCCCCAAAAAAAACAGCATCACTTTCTGTACCTCGGTAGGCACGGCGATGCGGTTGCGCAACGGTAGGGCTCCCTGACCGGATGGCTGGCCTGCAGGAGGAGGTTCAGTATGTTTGCTATTTCTCAAGTTTTGCGCTTTTGTTTCCACGGTTTCGTTTCGTTTCGTTTGTTCGCCCTGATACTTGACTGACACCGAATTTCGAGGATCCAAAGGTAACGAATCCAAGGCGGCTGGCCCTATTTGTTTATTGGTTTGGCGCTTGGCTCAGCACATTCCACGGTGGCCTGCTAATTAGCGGTACATCTTCCTCTATTCGTCATCTGGTACACGGACGGCAGTTGTGTGGCTTGTCCGCGGTAACCGTTACTACTTTTGGGAGCAGTTTGAGCAGCCGTTGCGGAAGCTGCCGCGCAAACACTGATCACCGCTCTCGAAATAAGTTCGATTGTACGATCTCTTGTCCGGAATTGTAGCCCGGTTTTTATATTCTCCGGCCTCTTGGACACTTCAATATCGAGTAGCACGATCTTATCGCTAACATTCGAAGCCCCGTGTATTACTCATCCCGATCGTCCGGTTGTGGGTTGGATGATCGGTCCGGAGGGGTGTGATTGTGTCTGACTGACCAGTCCGGTTACCCATCGCGAGATAGCGATTGTCTCGTGAAACTGATACGAGGAAATGTGGTAATTGTCCGTTCCGTCGAGATAACTGCAAAATAATTTGTATTCCGCGTTTTTTCCGCGGGGGCTCATCGTTCGAAACAGACGGCGTTAATGACGGCGTCATGTTCTCTCGGCGGTCTCGGCTTGCTCCGTGTGTTTGTCACTTGGCCCCGCGCGCGACCGTAGACTCATTAAACATTCATTTAAAACCGCCACCACTTGAACGCCATCCGCCACCAAATACCAACACGCACATCTGGACGTGATTTTACTCTCCAGCACCGTGGAGCACTTTGGAAAGGATTTTTTCAGAGCAACGGCAGCATTTACACAAAACGGAAACAAATGGCAAACTAGCAGGCAGGCGGTGTGCTAGCAACCAGCGACACGGTGATGATGATGACGACGCCTAGGACGCTGCGTTGGTCACCAGGGCAGGGCGTTGGTATGCCGTATGTTGGTAGGATGTTTTTCTTCGCGCGCCCTAATTAAACCCCTCACTGAACGCGTATCACACCTTTCGTGTCACAAAAGTCGTGTCATGTCCACTAGCACGGTAATACAGAACTCTGTTGTGGCCACAAGTCGCCCCCAAACCGAGGCTCACTGCCAGCCAATCCAGCCTTCTTTGCGCTCTGCCCACCACACCCTATTATGATGATGATGCTCAGGCTCAGGTGGTGGGAGCTGTTGTTCACTCGACGGTCGGTGGACACCGATATTAAAAATGCAGCCTAAATGCACGATGGGGGTGGGAAACACCAAGCACCAAACGGAAACAATCGGGCACATTCAGGTGGCTGGTTACTTTTGTATCGCACTTACACTGCTGTGGTCTTGGCACGCCCTGATAAAAGATCCGAATTCTGTTGCATTACTGTCCACGGCACCGCAGTGGCAGATCTTCTCCGAGTTGCGTTCGTTTGCTTCTGAGAAATCCCACCACCACGCGAGTCTTACCTTTGTTCGTCCGGTGCGAAGGGTTAACACGCAAAAGCGCACGCACACTGCTGAGCGGTACGTTGCAACACTCACACATACTGGCAGAACGAAAAAAAAATTCCTCCGTTTTGTTTTAAAAAGCAACGAACAACAGAATTATTATTCTACGGGCTTGCAATTACAAAATAAAACTATTGAATTACTATAGCTAGACACCAAACGCAGCGCAAAATCATCGCTTTTTATGGCAGCCTGGCGACACACCTAATATTGCAAGGCATGCTCCGACTGGCCAGCCGTCCTACGCTAAGCTGCTTTTAATGAGATTTCGTCTCGTACTAATGACATCCCAATTGGTTTATGCGAAATGAGTTAGGAAAAGCGGATTTTTTTTAGTAAAAATTTATTTCTACTGGACGGAATATCGATTCTCTTGCATACCATTTTGCCGCGTATCCTCTCGGACCCTAGCGCTTTCTTGCACTAATCGTACTGTACCTATATGTGTCAATTGTATAAAAATGGACTTATCAAGCCTAAGCTCCCTCTGCGCTAGGGAGGGAAGGAATGTGCCGGCGACAAAGGCCCAACCCCCGGTGTATTCCATATCTAGATATCTGTATGGCCACCGCGGTATTTACGCTCATCCATTGTGTACGCCGCAGCCATTTCGCTGTTGGCGATGTTGTTCAGGCGTCTGTAGGTGGCACGGCGTGCCTCGACGATGAACAGCACCCCGGCCGGAAAGAGGGCAAAGGTGCCGACGACACCCAGCGCAAACGACCAGCCCATATCGTTGTGCTCCCAGTTCGGCATCCAGTCGCGGCTATCACCGTAACAACCGAACGTGGCCACGGCTATCAGACCGCAGAAAGCCGCCAGCAGGAGCACGGTGCCATTGGTCAGCAGCAGCATTATGTAGCGATCGTTGTCCCGTGACCAGCTGAGGAACATCAGTGTCATCGTGACGCCCATCAGCAGCAGGGTGAAGCAGAGCGTGAAGAAAAACTGCACCGCAATGAAGAACCCGGGCAGGATGTAATCGTGGATGATGTAGTACTCCTCCTCGAAGATCCACATGCACCCGTTGAAGGGGTAGTCGTACCATCGGTGTATATCCTGGAAATTCCGCAGGCACAACTCCCAAAGCCCTACGGTGGAGAACGGAACGAGAAATCATGTTACTCACGCATGCTGCCGTGGGGATCACCTTCGTGCATGGTTTCCTTCGATTAGCAGCACGGAGCAGAGCAAACATTTGTTTACGTTGGGTCGAGCGCGACACACGCATCAACAACGCCCTGCTGCTGCTGCTGCTCGGTGATGACACACCCAACCCCAGGCGTCGATGGAGAGGCGCATTCCAGCCGTTCGCCGTGCACCGGAAACTTACCGAGATTGGTGAACTTGGGATGCTCCAGCTCCCCATCGGTCTGTAGCCAGTACGGTGAGCAAAAGGAGATCAGAATAAACAGAAACGCAAAGGCCGTGAAGCCGACCGCAAATTTAGCCGTTTTCGTGCTTGCGCCCATTTTGACGTTTCGGGAGAGGCTGAAAAAACCCGTGAACGGTGCGTGTGCGGAGAGGGAGAAACGTCACCGCGTCGCTTTGTTTTGATGCACTCACACACATACGGCGACATTTCGAAGAAAAAAACACAACTGGCTGGCGCCTCGAATTATTTGTGATATCCCAGCGCGAGAAGCGTCCTCGGAACACGGCCGTGGCTAGTGGAAACCATGGCACGGAGAAATGTGTGGACCTACGAGGAAACCAAGGAACTGCTGTCCGTGATTAAGGACAAGGGGCTGATCAGGCACTTTGGTGAGGAGCAAAACAAAAAGCTGTACGGCATAGCGGAGGCCGAGATGCGAAAGCGCGGCTTCCTGGACAAGGGTGCGTTCCAGATCGAGCACAAATGGAAAAACCTGAAGCGAGTGTACTACAAAACCAAACGCGAGGACTATCTGAGCGAATCGTGCGAATTCTTCGAGGAGCTCGATGAGCTGATGTCGGAAAAGTTGCAGCAAAACCAAGCCAAACTAGGTACGTACGTAAGCTGCCCAAGTACGCGTCTAGCTATGCGATCAAGTTACCGTTGCCTGCTGGTACCGGGAGAGCATACCGCGACACTGCTTGCTAGATGAAAAATCGAACCGGAAAATCGAAAACTATTTGACGCAACCTGAAAGGAAGAATACTAATAATGGTGCACTTTCGGGTTCTACAGAGACTGCCGTCCCCCAGAAGCGGCCCAAACCGGTACTGGAGCACTTCGACAAGCTGCTGACCAAGATTGGCGTGGTCGAGCGGGAAAACAACGAGGAATTCTTCCGGAAGCAGAAGGACCTGATCAACTACGAGTTCGAGCTGTACACACAGGACGAGCGGCAGTTCAGCCAGCGGTTGGCCAACGTTCTCGAGAAGAATGCGGAGGACTTTTGCTTCCGGGCCCACCAAATACTCATCCTGGAGGGCATGGTCGCGGGGACGGTGGCAGAAGTGGAAGAGGAAAAGCTGGACATGGTCGAAGAAACGATGGACGACGCAACGACGCTCGAGGAATCGATCGAGGATGCGGACGGAGGAGATCATATGGTGGATGTGATCGAACAGCTAGAGGAAGAGCAGGTCGAGATGGTGGAGATGGTCGAAGAGGACGTTCTGGAGGAGGACGAAGAGAACGAGATCGACGAGAAGAAGGAGGTGGTAAAGCAATACTACCAGACGTGGAAAGAGGACGAATTTTAACCTACTATCATATAGATCATATCTCCGATCCCAGGGAGTAACATCCTTGGGACGCTACATTAAATCAAACTTCACGAAACAAACGGGTTCATCAATTGATAGCATTTCGGTTGCCATCACGTTTTGTTCCCGCTTAACTTCATCACAAAGAAAACGGATTCCACCACTAATGTGTCACTTCCTATGGTTGGTTCGTTGTACTGTTCGATAGGGCGGTTTCTTTGCTTCGTCCTTTGCTAAACGGATCGCCAGTCGCCGTTTTGCCCAGTCCCGGATCACCTCCGCATCGGGATGGGCTACCACCTGTTCCGGGGGCTTCGCCGTTGGCTGTGTATCGTTCCGATCGGCGGTGATCCACTGCATATCGAACGGTATCGAGCGACGTTCGAGAATGTTATGCAGTATACAGCAGCAGATAATCGTTCGGGGCACGGTCAGTGGATCGAAATCCATCCCCCGGCGCAGTACGTTCCAGCGAGCCATCAGTCGTCGCATGGTCACGTTGAAAGCACCAAGTGCAGCGTCGAGATGTTTGTTGAACAGCAGCTCTTCGCGCGATTCCGGTGCCGAATAGCGGGTAATGAGATGTGGGAGTAGCGGATACTCGCGGCCACCGATTAGGAACGGTTTCACAGCCGCTTGATCATCTGCCGCCTGATCACCGATGTAGAATTCTGTTGGCTGTAAGACAATAAAGCATAATCATGTTCTGCTGTTCATGCGACTGAGATGCTCGTCGGCTCACCAGTTCCGAGTGGTTGAAGTGATTGTTGACCTCCGATTCCTCGAGCACCGTGTAACCGTCCGTACCGCCTGCGTGGCTGCTCGAAGCGAAACGTATTCTAAGAGCAAGAATCGAACATTATTTACCGTCCCTTACGCGCATCCGATACGACTTACAGCCCAGAATGATCGACGACCGCTTGTAGTATCATCGATGCCCAGCCGTCGCTATTTATGTATCCATTAGTAGGCGCTTTCGTGATGGGAAAGTGCATCATACCGATCAGTCCCATGACCCGCGGTAGACCGGTGTTTTTCTCAAAGCGCACCGCCAGCTTCAGAGCCTCCTGTTCCGCTGGCAATCGTATCACGTTCCGCCGTAACCGGCTAACGATTGTCGTGCAGAATCGGTAAAAACTATTGGCCGCGGTCAGCTTGTGTACACCGAAACGTGTTCCCAGCTGGGTGAAGCATTCACCGCTGGCCATTTTGTACAGTCCGATGGCACATCGCTTCTCCACGCTCACCGTTTCATTCGGTGCCTGGGGGTCTTGGGACGGTAGCGTCAGATCGCCCCGCACAACGTCCACCAGGTAGAGATAGGTACGGCGATCCATCCGGATGGTTGCTAGCAGGGTGGCATCGTCAGCGTCGAGAAAGTGGCTACGGTACCAGCTATCGTCCGCAACCCGTCCGCCGATCGTCCGAGTTGGCACATTCTCGTGAAGTGTTTTGCGTAGCATTTCGACCCACTCTTCGCGGTGCCGTTCTAGCTGGCACTTGATCTTGTATCGTAACCGTTTGTAGAAGATAATGTGCCGGCGGCGCCGCAGCGATTCGAACCGTTCGCACAGTTCCGTCTGTTCGCGGGTGAGATCGTCCAGCAGCGCCCCATACTCACGCCGGAACTGCTTGAGGGGCATTGGCGATACCAAGGCTACTTTGTACATTTTGGAAGCATTACCCGGGAAGCTTGATTTGTGCAAGAAGATCACAGAATGCTACGAGTGAAGAAAGTTGGACTGTGGTTTAGCGTATCACGCGCGCAAAAACTGAAACCCTGCAAGGAACGCAGAGAAGCCCGAAGAAGAAACGGCTGTGTTGTTGTGACAGTCGCTCGTCGATGTTTTGTGTACAAACAACACATCTCGCGTATCAGACGGAGTGGTACGGGAAAAGTTCCGATAAAACAGGTAAATTAGGAATAGAAATCGTTGATTATGAACACAACTGGACCACGGGAGTTCAACCAGTAGAGGCTAGTAGTAGCCCAGCACCATGAAAGTGTGCAATCACAGTAGCCCGGTAGTGTTTAGTGTGAATAGCGTGCATTGAAAATGGAACCACCGAGGGCGCTTTGGAGCGATGATGAAACGTTCGATCTGCTGGACATTATCAAGCTGCAAAATGTGAGTGAAGCGTTCCTGCTGGGCGATCCATCCCTACGCCACACACATGAGGCGATTTACAAGAGCATCGCGAAGGAAATGTGGTTACGCGGCTACATCGACAAGCACGCGGACGATGTGCAGCTGCGCTGGGAGAAACTGCTGCGGTGCTACCATAAAGCGGTGCGCGTTGACGATTGGACTATTGCGGGGCCATTCTACGAGGAACTGCACGAGCTGCTGAGTGAGGAACGGAAAAGCTGCCCGGGCGCCGATCCGGCCCCGAAACCGAAAACCATCGAAGAGCCTTGTGGTAAGAATGGAAACTGTTGGAAACTATCATCCTGCCGGAGAGCTTCCATGAATGGGTATGGTTTGGTTTTTCACGTTCCTTTACAGACAGCAAATCGAGCGAAATGAACGAGTCCCCCCAGGGTAGTACCAAGGGCATGATAACACGTAGAAAGATCTTGAAAAGGATTCAAAGCCATCGCTACAAGGAGGATGGCGCCTACTACAGAAAGTGCCGCGAGCTGAACGAGTTTGGTGCCACGCTTTATGGACAGTTTTCGAAAAACAGAGACCACAAGTTCAATGGGTTACTTGATAAAAATAGTAGCAACATCATAGCACAGTTCCGGCGGATGGTCGATGGGAAAAGTGTAGCCAAAAGAGCGACAAGCAAAGCTGCCGCAGCCGAGGACGCCAACGATCATCGGAACGGGGATGAAGACTGTTCCTACGAAGTGGTAGTTAGTGAGTCTTAGCGTATAAGTTAACAACTAGATAAGAACAATATTAGAAGAATCATAACAGAAATCAGCTGGAGACGCGGTGACAGTGCGAAGCGGCGGATAAATTCTGTTGAACGAACACTGAAATCGAAATTATAAACCAGAATCCATCTTTAAAAAAAATAGTGCGTTTATGCAAGTTGATCGGTAAGCGTGGGATCGTTTATTTGAAAAATTAGTTAAACACGGTTCGCTTGGAATTGGTCTAGGAGTTACGTAGTTAGTATATTTCTAAACAAAAGAGGGCAGCAACCGTTCGCCATCGGCCCTCATTGGTTCGGATCATTGATGAAGTACACCTGGCTGTAGTCTATCGAACGGAAGAGCGTGTACTTTGACTGAATGTGGTCCTTCAGCAGGTCCCGCACAGCTTCACCTTCGACCGAAGTTATGTAGTTGGTCACTATGGAAGCGTCCGGTTGAGGGTACTTTTGATCAGCGGCCGCCATCTGTTCTATCCAATTGTCGTCGAATTTTATCTTTCGCTTTTCCAAGATATTATGCAGTATGCAACAGGTGAGCAGGATCTGTGGCACAAAGTTGATGTCGATGTCTATCTTGCGCTGCAGGATTCCGAACCGTGCCCTCATCCTGGTGAACGCTTGCTCCACCACTGCCTTAGCCTTCGCAAGATGCTCGTTGAACGTTTGCTCCTCGGCCGTGACTGGGTTGCTCGATGGAGTGTAAGCATGCATAAGCCAGGGTAGCAACGGATACGTTGGATCCGTCACGATGTAACCCTGCACCGGATTGCCATTAATCATCTGAGCAGGCTGTTCGCCAAAGGGGAACGTGAGAAAGGAAGAATTAAAGTCATAAATCAACATCCATACCTCGCCATAGCATCTGGCCTCCCAGTGCGCGCCAATCGTTCTTACCATTTCAGTATTCTCAAAGTGCTGATACAACCCGGAATCGGTCAGCACGATCGATTCTTCGGTACAACCAATATGCCCACAGGTAATGTGCCTAAAGCTGAAGGACGAGAGATTTCAATAGAAATGGCCCCGGGCGTACGCAACCTACAGCGCATACTTACAGCAAGTTGTGATCGACCACGGCTTGCAGTGTAAGCGAAGACCACTTTTTGGGGTTTTGATAATTCTTCGATTCGGCCCCGGGAGGCGTGATGGGAATGTGCAACAGACCGAGGCCACCTATGACCATGGGTAGATCGCACTTCTCCTCGAACGCACTGCTTATTTCCAACGCTTCGTCTGTGGTCGGCAGAGCAATCTCAACGTCCATGAAGTACTTCACCATGGATTTGCAGAACTGAAACAGACAATTTTTCACCGTGGCCTTGTGCACCCCGAACTGTTCGCCAACCGTAGCGTAATCGGATCCGTGAATCAGCTTGTAAATCGCAACGGCCACCTTCTTCTCCGT
>NC_064877.1:39287500-39295000 GCF_943734665.1 Anopheles aquasalis
GTAACTATCAGAGTTACGATCGCAGGAACAACAATGGCAGTAACGGTGGAGGCAACAATAACGGAGAGGATCAACACGATAATGGAGGAAACAGTGGTGGTGGATATCATTCGCGCAGTGGCTACAACAATCGTCCTCGCGATTTCTATCGCGACGATCGTCGAGGACCGAATGATTATGGTCGATCAAGGGGTGGCAACGACTACGATGGTGGGCGTGACAGTGGCGATGGTGGTATTTATAGGAGCGGCGGTGGTGGAGGTGATCGTGATCGTGGCTCTTCGAGGGATTACTACAGGGTAAGTGGGACAAAATAATCTTTTATGCTCTGTAAGGCTCTTGGGTTGGAGTCTAATAGACAGAAGGTGCATTGAATGTCCAAGTTGTGCTATTAAATTGATGTATCTCTATTTCTTTAATTGTAATTTTAATTCCTAGAATTAAAATTATCGCATTCATTGCTCGAACTTCTAGGACCGAAACGTACGCGGTTCGACTGGCACTAGCGCTCAACGGGGCAACGGTAACGGTGCCGGTTCCGTTAGCAACAGCAGCGGGGTTGGTGCGTCCAATGTCTTTCGCAACCCGAACTAAGCAGCAGCGAACCACGTGTCCTGAGAAATACCAATGCGAAAGCAACGAGCAACATTTTGCGACAATTCTCCTGGTGCACTAGGAGGCACACCGCTTTGGGGCCCACTACGTGACAAACTATATTGAAAAACTCGTGTGAACATGTCGTGTGCAGCCGTAGCGGAAAGTAAAATGAAAAAAAAAAATGTAACGTTCAGTTTAGAAGCGCCTAGCACTGTGAAAACGACCAGAACCGAAACTCTGCGCGCTAGCACCTTGTGCGTAAGGATAAACCCCAAATGATCATGAAATTGACGAAACACGTGCTACTAGCTGCTTTTACTATTACTATTATTACTACAACAAATACTAGTAAACTCCTAATACCAGTCGGGATCTGTATAATCAAAACATTGCACTAGACTTAACAGTAGAGAAGAGACTGCCGCGCTGTGTCCGGCTGAATAACAATTCATCAACTGCAGATCGAATTGTGGAAAGGGGAAGGGTTCCATTACAAATGTGCTGCCAATTACGAACAATGCAACGCTTGATTTGTTTTACTATTGTTTTACTCTCACACAGCTGCCTATTTATCATCTTGTGTTGTCTTTGGATCAAAACAGTGAATGTTTAAAAACAAAATAGAAAGGAAATCCGAATCAATTTGTAAACGTGTTGTCTGTACAGAATCGAAGAATGGAATAAACCTACCAAGAGAAGGTATATTGGGTTGGAAAATAGTAGTTGATGAAGATGTTGATGCCCCCGCACTCCACGCCTTCAGATGGGCAGATCCAGATTATACAAATAGTGTGCATGAGCCAAGGTTAAAGCAGAGAATCTATAAAACTTGGAAGTAAAAATAAGTGCAAACCAGCAAAAAAAACTATATATTAAACAATATAACACACAAATGTAACTACTAACGTTCCCAGAATAACAGTTCATGTGGATTCCCCGAAGAAAAATGGTAGAAATGAAGCATGCTACTATATAAATTATATATCAAATGTAACTGTTATGTTATAAGTTAAATTATATTGTTTGGAAAGAAGAGCGTCCTTACAGAGACACTGATGACGCATTCTATCGAATCCACATGTAAATCGGTTGCTATAGAAGCAAGATTGAGGACGCCAGGGAGAAGAGACAAGTTGCGATCCTCCGCAACGATGAAATAATGTCAAAACATCCCTACAGCACACTGCATATTCCAGTGTTGGAAGTTCTAGATAAAAGTGTGAAATGCCAGGTGACGATGATAGGCGGCGGGCATACCTTGCTTTGCTTGTGGCGAGAGGGCATTCGCCTTCGCAACGTAAACAGAAGCAACACTGTGCAGTTTCATGGTTTCGTAATGGTGTTTCGTACCGGGGAACGTCATCGAAGCAATCGTAGAAATGCGAGTTGATAGAAGCTTGCTTCGATCTTTAAGAGAAACACTATCGCACGTAAGGTTAGCAGGCTAGCAGATTGAACTAACCGTCGTCAGCCAAGCGAGATCATAGCAGACTGGATTACCGAAAATTGCGTTGATTCTCGTCATTGACTGTTCAGAGGTAACGTGTGACTTTCCTTATTTATTGCTACTATTCCTGAAAAGCATATTAATCGTTGTTTTCAACAGTTTTGTTTGCCAATTGTTTTCTGTAACGAAAGGTAATAGATTGTGTAGCAACGGCGAATCAGAACGGAGAACAATGGCATCTAGCGAGTCTGATTAATCTCTGCGCTTCACGTCGAATGGCCTCCACCCAAAAGAGAGTAATCTGTGGGTAATCTTTTATAATACCTCTAGAGGGGCGAATTAAGAAGCAAGGTTTATATGCAAAAGTGAAATTCCGCCACACAGCCAGCCACGGAGGAAGGCGAGACCGACTGCTATCGATGACGCAAAGAGATTTGCACAATAACAGGCGATGATTTTTTTTCTTCATTCATTTCTTTCGATTGAAACCGATGCACCACGCGAGCTCTGGGTGTGTAATGGAATGAACTGCCAGCGTTATTAGCAAAATTTTTAAACCAAATTGAAGTAAATGAGCAAAGATGAAACAATAGGTCCCGGCAGCGAGACAAAACACAGTAGACGAGTGTGTGTGCGTGTGGTGTGTAGCACTGAATCGTGGCAACGCCATGGCGGCGCATGTACACCCTAGATCAATCTCTTTTACGCGTTACAATTAAAACGGAAAGCAAAGAAGATGATAAAATAAATGGTACCCCTTACACCGATTTGTGAAATTTTCTGAAACAAAACAGAAGAAACTAAAAGTCTTAAATCAGAACTCAAATCCCGACAGAGGAACAGTCGTTGCTTTTCTAATGGGCCGCTCGGCGCACCACCGGGGCACGGATTACAGAGGGATCGCAATTAACGGAGGAAACTACAAGATAACGCAATATGCAAGACCATGAGAAAGTAATCCAATGTAAACGATAAAACAATGTCGATTTTTTTATTTCAATTCGCGGATATCGTCCCATTTCATGTACTCACGATCTAGATAAAAAGCAAACTAGAAGCCAGCGAACACGAGCAAACAAAAACTAGGATTAGCTATACATCGCGCAGCTGATCCAGGTGGTCGGTGGAGATGACGAGAAAGATTAGCGCGACGCCTCTATACACTCGATTTATTAGCGAACATACCGTATACCGGAAGAAGGACGTTAATGCGTGGTGGTTATCAAAAGGCGAATTACAGTCGACCATTTGTGACCCATTGGTGTGTACCACCCATGATTTGGAGCTGGTAGATCGGACGCACATGGAATGAGGAACTCATATGAATCACTGATGCATAATTTCGGCCGCGATATCTTGTCGCATCCGGGAGCAGATGAAGTGCGGAGAGAATTCTATATAGAACGAAGTGAATGATGATTAAAGAAAGAGCAAGACAAGAAAAACCATAAAATTGAAAAGTGGTATAAATAAAACAAAACGTAATAGAGACTGCGCTTGAAAGATCGCGCTAGAACCTTGGTTCGAAATAACAGAAGCAACAAGTAACGGAACGAAACATGCCTGTTCAGGCAGATAGCAAAAAGCAAAGTAACATACTGTTGCCAGGTGTATATACGAAGAGAGAGTTAAAAAGGGAAATTCATTATCCAAACACAGACATACACATACATACACTATATATATATATGTGGCAGACGATGCAAAGGTGTACTCTCTGCTCATGTGGAGATGATGAGTGGAAAAGTTTCTTGAATTAGGTGTCTTCGATGGATGCTGTGAAGATGAGGCAAGAACGGTTGTTGTTGCGACAACAGCCGCAAGATATAGGATACAGATGTGAAACAAAAAGGATCGAACGAAAAAAAAATGGGAGAAACGTTGACGAGATTAAATAATTAAATGATGCACTGATCCCGTACCAACAGGTAACAACAACAACAAAAAACATCGTAATAAATCGTATTAATAATAAAACCCCAAACCATATCTGTTGCACTAAGTGCCATTTCGGCACCATTGCCGACAAGTTTAAAAGAAAGAAATGAAACCACGGAGGCATGGAGTTGGAGCCAGGTTTTTCTTGTTTTATTTTATTAAAAAAAAACGCGTGCGCAACTGCCTGCCACTCGCCCGTCGTCTGCCTTTTTTCTCAGTTGAGTGTGAATTTGGCATTCGGTTGATTTTGTTTGTTTGTTTGGAAAACGATGCGCAATTGTTAACAGTTAACTAATTCGTTTGTATCCACTAGGCAGAAGCCTATGGCGTGGCAGAGCGAGCGGGCAAGCGAGAAATGGTAAGGGAGATGCTCTGCTTGATGAGTATACGCACCTATTAAAATAAATTAAGCAGAGCAGGCTTTTGGAGCACATGATGAAACTGTTTCGTTTCCGTTTCTTCTCATTGCATTGGTTTGGTAAATAAGTCAGCAGCTTTCGTTCATAAATGCCGATTCCGCGCAGTGTAATCTCCATTTTAATACATTCCGTTCGCTACATAAACTAGTTCACACACTAGTAGCCCCCAAAAGCAAAACTCATCGCTTTTATTCTTCAGTTGACGGCTGTCTTCAGCGAACAGCGATGCAATAATCAATAATATCTCTTTCCACACACGTAGGGAAAAACTTATCTTTGATAACGCAGTCGTACATCCATCCAGAGGCATAAGTGCTAAAACCTCATCCTGGCGCAGCATAATCCTTACTACCTGCCTAGCTGTCTCTGCTACACTTGTTAAATGCGTTCGTTCGATTCGCAGCCACACATTCATAACTCACGGTAATGTGCTAAGATAAACCCCTTCTTTTAGAGCGCTTTTTGGTCGTACACCGATTGGAAAACAATTTAAAAACGGCTTAAATAATATAACTCGAGCGAATGGTTATTTATGGAAGGTGCCATCGTAACCTATTCGTCGCCTTCTTGATATTGTTTTAGAAATATCAGTTCTCAAGTTATTGCTTTTTAGGGAGCTGGGCAACATTCGCCACATTAAATAGTGCAAAACGCATCGTTCGCAGGACGGGTTCGTTGTGTGCTCCAAGGTGCCAGCAAATCACATCAATTTTCGAGTTTATTTTCGAGAAGTTTCGCGAAAATCCGTCTTACCGAAGCAAGTGGAATGGGACTCGTACCGTACTAGCGGTAAAAACCGGTGCATAATTGTTACGAGGTCGGGAATGTTTCGAGAATGTTTCGAGTTTGTGATTTCTGTGATGTTCGTTTTCCCATCCCAAGAGTCATCGTCTAGTAGATAGCAGGCTTGCCTGAACAAGAAAGGGACCATCAATAACCAGGACAGGTACACACGCTTAGTAGGCCTTTGTAGCAACAACCAAAACTAACATTCGTTCGGGCACGGACTAAGCGAAGACACATGCTACTACGACTACCTATGATTTGATAAACATTTCCACTCTTTCTATACATAAAGCTCTTCGCTTTTGCACGGTCCCACACACTCACCAAACTTGTCACAGGTTTTTTTCATATTTGCTGGATCCTTGCTAACCCTGGGCAGAGCGATGGTGTCACGGTGTAAACAGTGCACAAGCCACTCAACCCGACGTGTACGATTGGGAGGGATTAATCTGTATACGTATTTTGTTCGCATCGGAGTGAATCTGCTGTGCAGAACGGGACGAGCCGAGCCGAGATGCGTAGCTGGCGGTTCCACCGAAGCCGGTAGGTGAATGGATTTCCGAGGCTGGCGGCTGCTCGCTGCCGCGAGGAATGCGCGATTGGGAGTTCACCTTGGGCGATACTATACGGAATGACCCAGTCGGTGAAGTTGGAGACCGCATACCGACCGGAATGCGCGATAGATTACCACCCGCCGCCGATGGTTGCGGTGGTGATGAAGGTACGGCCGAGTGTGGCAGCTTACCGGATGCCGAGCTCGATCCTTGCCGTCGATGCGTCGAAGAAGTACCATCGGTGGATGATTTACGTTTAACGCTGCTAACGGGTATCGCCGATCCTGAGACAGTAGAGCCGGCGTACGTACGATGGGAAGAGATAGTGCTACCGGGAGAGGACAGTTCCGTCGGAGAAACGGGTAGCAGCGGTATGGTGTCGTTGGTTGGAGTCGATATGATGTCACCGTTGTGGTGTGGGGGTTGCCGCTGCCGAGGTCGCTGCTGTTGACTACGTGGCTGACTTCCGGTGACTGCTGCTGCTGCACCTCGATGGTATTGCGGCAACTGTGAAGGGCGACTGCTGCCAATTGGTGCCGACGGCGGAGGACTCGTTGACGAATCGTCAGATGATTTGCCCAACAGTTTGTCTTCCTCCTCTTCATTCCGCCGTTCGTACGGACGGTAGCTGTGGGCGATACGGCCAGTGTTCGTTTTCTCGCTAACCGATTTGCTAGTTATTTGTCTGCTAGAATCCGCATTACTTCCAATCTCTTCCTCGTCGTCCTCATCCTCATCATCGTCGTCATCGTTGTTGAAGAATCGATTGTAGCGCTTTGAAGGAACACTTGCAGCAGTTGTCAGGGGATCGTAGTCGAACGGTGAACTATCGCTGTGCTGCCGGGATGGATTGGCTTTGTAAGCCCGATTTTCCCCATCGGCTCCTCTTACTCCTCCGCCGCCGCTACTGCTCCACTCTGTAGTCGCCTCGCCATCACCTGCACCATCACTAAACGGAGACGTCGGTCCTGCCGTTGGCGACGACGCCATATTATGGTAGCGAATGTTATAATCACTCTTGTGGCCTCGGTAGGCAGCACTCTTGGTAGAGTGTATAGAGCTATCGGGAGGCATCATGTCGCCATCGTCGATCGTATCATACACTTCACTTCTCGCCATAATCTTCCTGCTGCTGCCGACGGATGGTCCCGCCCCGCCTTTAGCTGTCGATCGCCGGTAATGCTCCTCCGAAGTAAGCCGGCGTAAACTGCTGCTGCTACCACCTCCACTACCGGATAGATGCTGCTGGAGCTTAGCTTTGGCCAACTCCTCAAACGACGTCATGCGCTGAATGTTACTCTCCGACCCATTCCTACTGGTACCGCCCGGTCCGCCGATGAGCACCAGACTGTTGTGACTACTGTGATGGTCTGGCACGTACTTCCGGTTCTTTACGTGACTGCACTCGATGATGAACTCACTGTCTAGCATCGGAGCGGGCGATTTACGCGACATACTACCACGGCGGGACGACGAGCTGGAACGACCATTCGAAGCATAATGCTGGCCAGTGGAGGTCGTGGCGGCGTTATTGGACGCCGATGCAGGACCTTGAAATTCTCCGCTTGCATAATCGATCGAGTAACGTCCACCAGCAGCAGCCGCAGCATGCGATGTACCAGCAGATGCGGCAGAAATCAGAGACGCAGTACCGATTGTCGATTGCTGAAGGTACAGATCTATTTCACTATTCCTTCGAGTCTTCGATTCGGCATCATCCTCCTCCTCATCCTCGTCGTTATTCTCATGCCCGCGCGAA
>NC_064877.1:39300000-39310000 GCF_943734665.1 Anopheles aquasalis
TTGGTAGGTGTTTTTGAAACCAATTTGTATATAAACTAATACAAAATAGCAAAGAATAGCAGTGACGCACATCCATCGGTAAAGGTTAAATAATGCATTACAATTATTTAGCTAATTTTCGTACACATCTGCTGCTTATGCAGCTTGCGCCCTTCATGAAATGAAGAGCATCAAATAGTTCTTTTCTCCTCTCGCCACGAAGCTCACGAAGGCTGAGTTAGATGAGAGGCCATTTGGGAGCTGGGTTCTAGCTGCAGCTAGAGCAAAGCATGTGCATCCCACGCTTATATGCATACACTATCTGTGTTCATGCATACGACAAGTATGGAACATAATTCCCATGAACCGTGTTCAACCGCAATCGTCACACCCCAGGGTCAGAGCGTAATATCTTGCGAAACCTTAAAACATGAATGGGACGCCCACGGCGGGTAGGCGTCCCGATGCCGCCTTAAAACCGGGGGACAGTGGGCTTCGGAACCCGCTTACTTCCTACGAATCAATCCAAAACAACCGCCCCACACTTACCTATCCGTCTGATGGTAGACCTCGAATTGCGGATCCTCCCACGGGTCGATCTCAGCATCAGCCGCTCGGCCTTTGTCGTAGCGCTGGAAGATTTTCTCCCGTTCCTCCTTCGCCCTCGCAATCAGTGATTCCTCGTCCATAGTTTACCGTTTGGGGGCGTTTGGGGAGCCGACGCAAAGCTGCTATTTTGTCTCTGGTATCTTGGGGCCACCAAGAAGGCTCCTTGCCTTTGGCTGAGTGATTACTTTCTTGCGATCAGTGCGGAACCGCACAAATGCCAGGAAGCAATCGCTGACACCCGGATTGTAAGAACTCTGCTTACTAGATCCTTCCTTTGTGCTATTGACGAAATTTGTGTGTTCTTTCCACGAATTGCCTACACCGCTGTCCTGTGGGGTGACCAGTACACTATGATTCACCGTCCCTGAACTAATGCTAGTTCATGTGGGTATCGCCCTATCATAGGTTGCTTCACTGCACAGCACACTGCAATGGACAGACACATTTGTCACTGCCTATTTTCCATGTTCAGCATAGACCGTGGAGGAACCGCTCCTTCTGCTGAGGATGGCCACTCTTTACTTTCACGGACGCACGCACGCACGCACGCACATACGTCGCCCGAATCGGTGTCGTGTACGGAATCCCCACGATATTTACATCACAGGCATTGGCCCCTGCCAGACACACTCACGCACACACGACATTTAAGGATGGTGGCTACTTAGATGAGATGGTTTCGCGTTAGACGGAGAATTTTTTATGTTCAACACCGCTCGTCTCTGAGGAGATCACTGCCCGATGTGTCTCGTCGTAGCCTGGTGTTGTGCTCGTGGTGGAACACCCGGTTTCACTTGCCACCGGAATGGTAGATTGAAGAAACTTAATTAATGCAGCAGTGCGCCACTTAATGCCGCTCGTTCGCATAGAGCAAACGCACCGAAGCAGCTTCACGATGCACGACGAAGAGAAAGGAATGAAGAAAAAAAACTTTATATCAACGAATGAGACACACTATCTAGGCAAACAAACCGGCTGACCACCACAATCTACAGTCCGCTTATCACGCATTTTTCCTATGATTCATGGACATGGGCGGCTGCGGAGTTTTAGTGAAACGTGGATGACCTACGAGCAGCGATGGCCCACCGACATCCGTCACGACCTTCCAGAGGCTAAGCAAGACTTTACTGGCACCCCCAAACAAGGGCCACGACGACGAGCCACTGACCCACTTCAGCTCCGGAAACTAAAACGGTGACTTCCACCGAAGCACCGGAGGCGGTACCATGATCGGAAAGGTTCGTGCCGCTCCGGAGAAGAGTATCTTGCGGCACTCTGCTACATTAAATGACGATGATGTATGTGGACAGAAGGAGTAAAGGGGGGAGATGGTGTAGCTCCTCGATTGATGGACAAATTTTGGACCACTGAAACTGAGGGCTCTACCGCTACAACCGGGCTGATGGGACAAGGAATTGGACCGCAGTTCCTTTCCACTTTCACTAACACTGGAGAGTGGCAGCCAAGGCACAACGTCACTAGCTTTTAGTTTTAGGCCTAGGGACCGCTTTTACCTTTGAACGTCGGATCCTTTACCAGTCGGATTGATGCAGCACCTTTCGCGCACCTGTTCTCCCCGGGCATTCCGGGTGGGCTACATGATTATCGCCACTTACGGCGGACGGTTCACGATGTCCCCTGTACACTTGAGTAGGCGGTCGGTCCGGGCACTTGAGTTGCCGTTCAGAATCGACCTAGGCGCCACTTAATCAATCACTTCGTCATTATTATGCTCTTCTTCAAACTCGGTTGAACTGGAATTCGTGGGAAATGTTCGATCAACACCTCGAAAACACTGTCAAAGTTTCATCGATCACGTATTCTGCTTTCCAGGGCGTTCGCTCGTCGACAATTCGACTCCGCACACAATCGACGAACTCCATCTCGCATTATTTATTCGCGCGTTATTCGTGATTTTTCGAGTTTGTTTCTCATATTATGCGTAAAATGTATACTTAAATTACAGGTTGACTCGGACATCATGCCTCACGTATCTCCTGCATCGATTAGCTACTTGCTGGTTTAATAAGCTCGACTACTAAGCAGCTGTTAAGAGGTAGCGAAGGAAACGACTGTCGACGGGGTTCGTTTGTTTACATCTAGTATCGCAGCGAACGAGAAGAAGCAGCGGTGGTTACGGATTAAAAATTCATAAAAATGAATTTCCTGTATGGAATTGGCAGAATTGCACAGCAATCATTGCGACGACACATTTGGTAGGTATCTGAGTGTTCGCTGAGTGTGGTTATTTGTGCCATCCCTTTCTCTAACCGTTTCATTTTCCAGCACCGCCCGTACACTCCGGTCAACGTACGAGAGCGATGGGAAAACGTCGGTCACCATTCTGAACAAGGAGGCCGACGCCGGGTTAATGATAAACTCGTATAGCCAATACGGATTCCGCCTGAACAACGATATGGTCGTGCTCGGTCCGATGGCTCTCTTCTCGCGCACCGTACTCTCGTGGAACGTGGAAAGCCACGAGGACATCAACGACGCATCCCTCAGCCTTTTCTGTGCCATCGAACCAAAGATCGATGTGCTCGTCGTTGGTATCGGCGATCAAACGATTACGCCCGCGTTCTCGCGCAAAATCATTGATTTCATGAAACGGTACAAGATCAATGTGGAAGTCCTGGGAACGGAGCAGGCCTGTGCGACGTTCAATTTCCTCAACGCCGAAAATCGCGTTGTCGCGGCCGCTTTGATACCACCGATCACCATGCGGCTAACCGAGGACGACCTGATGCAACGGCAGATATCTATAAGCAAAACGTTCGAGGTTTCCGACAAATAATAGGATCCGTTCGGTTGAGACTACTTCCGCAAAGTAGCGTTTGTTTGTACATACTAACTTTAGAGATTCTTGAAATACAGATGTAGAGTGAAAGGCAAGAGAAAAGATTGATTCAACGCTACTGCTTTACATTGCGCAACAGCCGAAACCCCGGAAGGTAACTAAAAGCCGTTTTGTTTCAGTGTCCTTATAAATGATAAACCTATTTTTTGTTTTTATTTATTTTTCGTTTTTTAAATGTGTATTCCTATCTTGTGGGTGGAGGGGGTTCGGGGAGAAATAAAAAAAATATGTTAAATCACATTTATCGCTTTTCTGCATTTCAGTGCCCATTTTATGTTTTTTTTTCTTCCTTTTTTTTACTTTAATTCATGACCGCAGCACTTTACCTTGCGCCCATCACGAAACCGAACCTACACGTCCTGGCCCTGGCTACTGTAGGACTCTCTCCGTTCGGTTCGGGAAGGCGCCCTACACACATCTCGGCCTCCATTCCGAGAGGTTCACCTTTACACTAGAAACTTTTTACACATGTTTTTACGTACATTTTTGGTTGCATAGTTGATGTCGTTTTTTTGTATGTTTCCTGGCTTCGTTTGTTTCTATCACACCTATATGCATGGGTTTTCTCCATTTTGAAGATTTTTTTGTTGTTTCACGTGTTGAAGTGTTTCTCGGTGTGTCTGCTTTTTTTTTTGTTTGCTGTATCACCCTTAAAGCTATCCACTAAATTGGAATTAGTAATCAACTAGATTCGCCCTTCCATCCTTCTCATGCTCCCCTGCAGATGTGCGCCTGCAACTGCCGAATGTACGGTCGAATCACGTAAGCCATAACGTAACGCATTAAAATCCTCTTCGCTCCTTAATCACTAGCTTTGATTAAAGATTTATAGAAAAAGCAGAAGTGAAGGAAGAGGCAAGGAAATAACAAAACAGATGTATAATATATAAAAAAATATATAGAAAATTGAGTTGAAGATCGTTTCTACGGCCCTTAAGGCATCGAACATCCTTAATCCCGAACGGAGTGTAGCTAACCCCCGGCCGTCGCCATTATAATGATCCATACAGTGAATGGAGTCAAATACCGAATCAGGATAACCTGGTTCTCATTCACTAGTTTATCCTTTTCTTTGTTCTTACGATTGATTGATTTCGCCCTTCGTTTGATCAGCCTGCAGAAAAGCTGCGTCTGCTGATGTGCCCGTGACCCATTGAAGCATTTGCACAAAAAGTTTGAAGATGAATGAGATGATGAGGCATGTGACGGTGGTGTTTTCTGATCTGATGTGGCACGAGCCGCGAGCCACGAGCACTTCAGAGTACCGCACTGCGGGTGCTACCACCGGCGTAAGGTCTCGGTCATGCCGTGATGCGGATGTTGCTACTCGGCTTGTTGGCTTCCTGCAGTAGCGTAACATTCCGATTGCTGGTGCTACTGCTACTGCTCACCGTGCTACCACTGCTAGTGCTAATGCCGCCCGAACTAGTGGCGTTCCAGTCGGTTGCGTGGAAGGGAGCCGGTGGATGATAAAACGTAACCGAGGCAATGTAATTGTTGGGCATCACTTCGAATATGATGTCCTGGTAGCCGTAGCTGAACGTTGAACCGAACACGTTGGCAGTGTTGGTGGATCCGGCACGATGCAGTACGACCGGCCGCTCAGCCGGGGCCAACCTTGTCACGATCGTGTCCCACTTGGAGTACGCCGTTATCGTCACGGGTGCATCCAACGGTGCATCTTCGGTTACTCTGGAATGCAAAAGAATGCATTAGCTTAATAGCACCCGTGCCACGCATGGGCACAAACCCTTTTTTACATACTTGTCCGCCGCAAGCTGCATATGAAACTCGCACCGATGGTACATATTGAAGTTGTAGTGGCCAGGGTAGTTGGTGTGAAGGATGATTTTCTTCGCTTTGTGCGTACGCGCATCGAACAGCACGTCAATGCCGAGCGTAAAGTAGTTGAAGAAGAAGTCACTTCGCTTCGACTGCACTCGACGGTGGGCGCTTGGTGAGTGAATTTTCATTTTGTCTTCACTTTTGAAAAACACCCTATTTAAAATGACAGTAAACCAGTTAATAGGAATCAATGAGGATGCAGGAGGACGTTGGCGATCGCTTACCTAGACGGAGCGCCCAAGCTACTCGCTACGTCCTGGCAGCTGTCGCCGAACATGATTTCACGCGTTAGGCATTGCTTTCGTGGTTCGAGCGCCCGCAGCGAGCCTTCGGTGTACAGCTGCAACCGAAGGCCCTGGGTTCCGTGTGCATTCCGCAGGACAGTGGCCGCTTCTAGGTAGAGCTGCTGATGGTAGCAGGACAGTGGAAGTGGCGGAGGGCGACTATCCATTACACTGACGCCGGAGTAGATGGCCATCTTCGATACGACCGGCGAAGCACCGCTCGGGAAGTGCAGCGAGCCAAGTCCGTGTGCGTAGCCCGGCTGCAGCTTACTGTCGACGGGGAAATAGAAACTGAGACCGCGGAAGTGAAGCGCGAACAGTTGCTTGGCCGCATCGTAAACTCCCGGGTGTGTGGCGCCAAACGAGTGTTCAATTTCCTCAATCGAAGGCACGACTTCGGGCGAGTTGAAGGGCAGCGAGCAGTACTTTAGCTTCACTAGCTTCATGTTGAACACCTCGATTGTCTTCAGTCGCTGCTGCACCGGGTCGAAGATTAGGCGGATCCCATCCTGTGGCAGATTGATGACTATGTCGACGGTGAGGGGATTCTAAACGAGAAAGATGTTGATTTGTCGTTCAAAAAGAAAGGTGCGTTTAAGCTGGACCAGATGTTCTTACCGTATCGGAGTAAAGCACCTGCACTCCCTTGATAATTCCTACTTGAGATTGTATGATGGCCACAGCTTGCGAGAAATGCATTCCTGGAAAGAAAAATTTGTATTCCGTGAGCAAGTTGCAAAATCGCAAATATTTTAAATCGAAGTCGATATCGAGAGCTGGAAGTAGCTGAACTTGCAGCCAGTTAAAGCTATCATCTCAAACATAAAAGATCATGCATCGTTGTTATCACCCAATGATCATTTGATTCTAAATTTTAAAATTCGACAATCAGTTGGTTTCATGAAGATTTTGCAAGAGCTGGAGTGTTTTCAGCTTCAGGGTTCAGCGTTTTTCTCGGAAACGAATGCAAACAGCGTCAGATTGAACATCAACAATGTCAGCTGATTCGTGCGTCGGTGTGCGTGCAACAGGAGAGAAAAGGGCAACAACAAAAGGATTTTTCAGGGGCCCATGAAAAATGGGAAGATTCCTTTCACGCATTTGCCAACGATCGAATATAGGTCGTTTGCCTTGGCCATTCCTGGTGAAATGTATTTTTCTGGCACCATTCTGTCCCAATTTTCCAAGGTCACTTGCGAAACAAAACATACTCCGCCTTAATTGCGTTGTTCGATATCGGACGATAATTTCAAACGCACCTCAAGTGCAATAAAAACAAAAATAATTATCGTCCCGAATTTCTCCACGGCCGTCGAACAAAGCGAAAGGCATTGAGGCACAGCAAGATCGTTCATGATAAACAAGCGGATTTTTGGAGTATCCACTTTTTGTGCACCCAGCGAGGACGGAGGATGGGCTTACCGAGGATAAATTCCCAGTTCTCGGTGGTCGAACCGAGTGAACGCTCTGGAATCACTTCGAGATCGAGCATTTTACTGTTTTGTTGACGCAATCTACGATTCCTACTCGATGGACAGCAATATTTCGGATACTGGCACGATAGAAACTCTGGAGAACTGATTTTTCACTAGACTCCCTGACTCTTTTACGCAGTTTTCTTTGTTTTTAATCTGCCTTGGTTAATGGAAAAAAACAGATAGTGGTGTGCGTGTACTCGGCGCTGTCAAACAAAAAGTCTCGGTCAACGAGGGGCTAAACATAGCGCGACGGCGATTTAACTGTCCGGGAGTGGTTAATTAATTACGGAAAACTCCGGAAAACTCAGATTTTAAGTTGGAAATTGGGCAAAACGGGTTGGAAGTTCTATCCCCGCTCGCTTTCGTTCTCGCAAGTCCAGAAAAACGTCTTGCCTCTCGCTCACTCTCAAGTGCTTGACAGTTGACAGGTACAGTGATGGTCGATAGAATAGCAGCATACAGGTGTAAAATAAATTTCAGCTGCTCACGCTCAGTTTCCAAAACACTCCAAGAACAAGGTTTGCGATGATAATTTATGTTCTTTTTGTGATTTTGTGTAGATCAGTCGCAACCGCCGCACGTGTGAAGGTGGAAAAGGTGTCCGCAAGTGCCACATTCCCTGTGCCGGAGGCTTTAATCGCTCGGTAATATTTCGATATCCGTGGTGTTTGCGCAACAATTACGAGGCCGCGAAGGATTAGATTGAACCAAACGCGTAATTCCATCGGTCCGTCCGTGTATTCTACCACTCGGCCCGCGTTCCGCTGGTGTGACTTGCGTTCTTTGTCCCGTGCGTGTATGTGCGTTTTTTCCGTCGTCATCCAGCCTCTTCATAAACATCACCTTTGTCGTCACATTCCGAAGTCAGCTGCAAAGCGATGTGTCTGAGCTGCCCTGCTGGAGCTGTCGAGTGGAGTTTGTTTTGTGCGATGTCCCTTTGCTAGAGTTGCCAAAGAGCGCCGCGGAAGTTCGATAAAATCGATTCGTCATCGTTGGTACCGTGTGGCGCTTGAATGTAGAAAGGACGAGTAGTGTTCAATTAAAGGCGCAAACGATTCCGAAACGGTGGCCATTGGCTAAGCTGAGGTTGCTGGGATGACTACGAGATAACACTCGAGAAGTAGGACCCCCCCGACGAATACCCCAAGCAAGCAGGCGACGACTGCTCCTGAGGAAAATCCCGGGCATCCGAGCCGTCGCCTGATCCGAGTTCTTGTGTCGCCGTTCCCGCGGCATCGTGTTCATGTTATGTTTCGTAAGTCAGCCGGACTACCGCCGCCGTCGACGGAGGTGGTAGGCCACCCGCTGCAGCATTAGTAGCAACAACAGCATTACATAAGAAACTCGTTGGATCTGCGGTTGCTGCACCTTTCTACGGTCCAGTTCGGCTCGTCGTCACAGCTTCGACCGACACCGAGCTCTCCTCGCTCGCTCGGCACTGCGAAAGCCCGGCGTACAGGTCGCAAGGGTCTCGCAGCACTTGTGCAGCCAGCAATCATGAAGTGCAATCACCTGCACAACGTCTCCCAGCTCTCGCTGGCGGAGCTGTGTAAGCTCAAGAAGGTAAGCTAAATGGCATGTGCAGCCGTATGCAAAATCAGCGTCGCGAGTTGCGAATCGATCGAGTCACAGCGACGATAGCGATCTACCCAACAGCCGTTTAATTTGGAACTCCTTCTGAGCATTTGGTTTTAACCATCCGTGCCGTTGTGAGCGGCAGAATAAAGTTCTCTCGGCAATTAGCAAATGAAAAAAAAATCATACATGTTGGCTCCTATCGATCTCTGGTTTTTTGGTAACCACAGCCAAGGACAATATTGTCAAATCATTACCATTATTGCAAAAAGTACTGCTCGATTGATCCAAGTATGCTCATCGCTTTTCGCTAAGAGTTGAAGAGGTGCCAACGAGGTTTACTGGAGAACGAAATACTCATGTTCACCCTTTTTTCTTGCTTTTTTTTGTAGGACGAACCGTGTACAGACTGTGACACCAATGGACCGAACCTATGGATCTGTTTGCAGAAAGGATGCCTACACATCGGGTGCTCGGAGCAGTACAAGGATCACAGTACCATTCACTTCCAGTCCAACCGCTCTCACTGCATTCACATGAATCTTTCCTCACAACGCGTCTGGTGCTATCTATGCGAATCGGAACTGTTTCTTGCTAAGCATCAACAGCAGCAGCAACAGCAGCAACAACAACAACAGAACTATCACTACAGGCGAACATCGGTCATTAGTAACGAGTCTAGCGACACCAGCCGCTACTCGTCGTCCGTCAACACGGACAAGCTGATCGTGCACGCGGACAAACTGGTGACGGCGGCAGCAGCGGCAGCGGCCGCTGCAGTACCCTACAGTGCTACGGCGGATTCCTGTGATAGTAGCGGAGATGAGGATGATTTCGAGCGGCACGACAAATGGAATGGTCTGGTGGGTCTCCAAAATCTCGCCAACACGTGCTATATGAATGCCGCTCTGCAAGCACTGAGCAACACTCCGCCATTGACGGGCTTTTTCCTCGACTGTGGATCGATCCTGGAGACGGATCTTCTCGGTAGCGGTAGCGGCAATGCGGGTGGAGCTAGGCCAGGACTCGCCAAACACTACCATAAGCTGATCCGTGAGATGTGGTGTAAAAACCGGCGATACGTAGTGCCCGGTGGCATCCTGTGTGGCATTCGTATCGTGCATCCAATGTTCCGGGGCTATCAACAGCACGATACGCAAGAATTTTTGCGCTGTTTCATGGACCAGTTGCATGAAGAACTAAAGGAGACGACCTCTCCACCACCTCCCGATGTGCTGACGTTTAACCGGTCGGATGACGATGGCGACGATGCGTCCGATGGCCGAGCGTCACCCTATTCGTCAGCTTCAGCATCGCAATCGGAGGGCGAATACGAAACGTGCGATAGTGGCGTGTCAGAGAGTTCC
>NC_064877.1:39315000-39330000 GCF_943734665.1 Anopheles aquasalis
CATCATTTGTTTCATTCCGAAATTCCGGGGGGGGGGAACGATAGCATGTGGTGGATTTCCCTTTTTCCTTTTCTTTTTGCTTGCCAATCCAATCCACAGGAAATGTTTCCATTGCTTTGCCGCATTAATATATAATTGACATTATGCTGTAGAATTGCAGATCTGTTTCTTTGGCAATGCGCATGATTTTATGTTTGTTTTGATGCTTCTTCATAATAATATTGTAAAGTTGCGAAAAATGTTGAATCCTCTAATATTCCGAAACTATACCTCGTATGAAAGCATTGAAGGTTCTGTCCCCTGTGAGAGCTTAGCCATATAAATAGATATGTGATCAGATTTAGGCCAATCGGATGTACCAGCCCTAGGTTTAGGAAAACTTGATCAAAGTCACGTAGGCATAAGAACGTTCGAACATATGATAGAGAGGAAAGAAATTAGAGTTAGGGAGACAATGAAACCTAGGCCGAAAAAAGGTGGTGCATCTTTGATTAAAACTCACAGTTAGATCATTTCGACTCGAGGGAAAAAAATCTTTCCGGGAACAGAGCAATACGCAACATTAATTTATTAGAACGCAAGGTTTACCCAGGCTAACTTTAATACTATCTTCGGCACGTTTTTGTGCCACGCATGGGACTAGTTTTGGCTACATGTGTGGCGTGAATGTTGAGCCCCACTGTACGTCCGGCGGGGCTTATGTATGTGGCTTATGTACGCTTATGTATGCATTCACCGGCAATCAAGCTGAGGCACAGATCGTCCGATATCAGCGAGAAATGTGAGGAGAGCCGGTTGCTGGTACACAAACTGCCGGCAAAAAGTATCAGCCCTGCTGTTGCTCTCGATGTTCTGAAACAGATCTCAGTAAGCAGCGACCCTTTTTATTTCGATTTAAATTTGATTTTCATTTATATCTACACCCATCCACAGTAAGATGCCGTGATCTTGCAGAAGCCTCGCTTTCGGGCGATAACCACAGGAATCGAATACACGTTGGTGCGAAACACACAGTCAGCACTGCGCAGTGGCAGCGAAACCCCGGCAAAGGCAGGACCGGCTGTCGAGGCGCCGCGCACGTACAACCCCGGGCCAACAAACAACAGGAGGGAGTTGCCAGCCAACGGCGCGTTTTGTCACCTCCGTCTCTATTCCACCCATTTGTCAACGGGTGCTCGTGCGTGTGTGCATTCGTGAACGCGTGTTCGTACGATTCGGAGGTGTGGATTCTGTGCATCCGCGTGGCCGGGAGCTGCTCCATGTCATTGCTGTCACGGTGATTCACGGGGTTCTCTGGCTCCACGACTGATCACGTCGGAAGTGCTACATCTCAAACTGGAGCCCGACGGGTCGGTGAGAATTAGTGGTGTTTCAACAAGCGTTAGTGTGAAAAACCTCGAGCATTCCAGAGCCATCGCGAACATCGCCGGCTTTCGGACTCATTCTACCACGTTCTAGAAAATGAAGAAGACCTCTTTGTGACACCCGGTTATTGCCGCAGCTTTGTACTGGGCTCGCAAGACTCCTGTGGCGTTTTCATTGTTGTACACGGTTTGTGTCGAGTCGTCCGATTGTCGCCACCATCGACGGTGCATCAACGCGCTGGCAGCATCAACGAACAACAGGTAGGCTTTGCCTGTGATAGCTTGATCTCAGACCCCACGCTAGTGTCGCGTTTAGTGGGTGCTTAGGTTCCCCCCATAAAAAAAGTCATTGTCATCGGGTCGGGTTATGGAGATCAACCAGCGCAACGCGTACCATAAGATGGACGTGGCTTGGACGTTGTTTTCGCATGCCACACTATTCGCAACGCGCGTTTGCTGGAGGTCGTTTGAGGCCGTCGGCTGCTGCAGGAGCGAAAGAGAGCGGAACAGATTAAACTTAAAAAAAAAACCACGTGCGTATGTGTATGTTGGAGAAACTGGCCAGGTGAATGGGTATGGGTGCCGGTGCCGGTGGTGCACGCACTTTTATACCCCTTTATTCGCACATCTTTTTTATTTCCGCAGAGAAATTGAATAAGCCAAAGGCCACTGCCATCGTCGTCGTTGTCGTCGCGGCGTGGCTGCCGTTTGTGTGATGTGGCCTTTCTCACGAGAATCAGCGGCGAGACTGCGTACGCACACTGGTACAGTTGCCTGATTAGCTGGCGTCTGGTGCGTCGGAACGCCTCTGCTATAACCCTTTCTTCCAACACTACGGCTAACCTCGAGCCATGCCGTACAACGTGTAACCGGCTCATCGTGTTTGCATGGCGCGGTGCGGCCGTATCTTCGCTTCTCCACATCCCATACCAGAGATACAGCAACCGAGCAATAGAGTGAAAGGTGCACCTTCGTTAGCTCTGTTGCACAGCTTTCACTTTAACGTTAGCATACACTACTTGAAATCTTGAAAATCCGCCTATGGCATTGGCAAAAGATGCTCTTTTTTTAGCATCAAATCGGTCAAATCGTTTCCCAGCACCACAAATCATACTGCATTCGGCACAACGATCTAATCGATATGAAACAGCATCAGCTGCCTCACTCGACCCTCAAAACGGACAACCAGTTTATCTAATGGGCAGTCCACATCATGGAACCGCCGCGAAGCGTTGTGTCTTTGTGCAGCCTCCTTCGTTTGACCCATATTTCAACTTGTAGCGATGTTCGTTGGCCGGCTACCATAGCAGCAGAGGCAGGGGTTGTTGGAGGTAATTTTGCGATAGCTTTTTGTACCCCCCCCTTGTCATCGGTGTCTTGCTGCTCTAGCTATCTACCTGTGCGGGATGTCTACATTGGTGAGCCTGGTGTAGCGTGTTCACGATATGTAAATGCGTGCATTAAGCCAAATTAAACCGAAATACTGGGACATTAGCTAGCGATCAATCTTCCACACAATGAGAACGATATGCGGTGCTAGATGTTAAAATTTTCGTTTTACACCCCCTTGCTAGTGCCATTTGTAAATTGCTCCTTTCAAAGAGATGGGAGCTGACTAATTAATCACCTGTTGAAAGATCGCCATCGAAAGCGGGCGTGAATCACGATCGATCGATCAAATCTCACCATGTGGTTGCAAAAACGAAAAACAGCAAGACAAGCAAATGATAGTAAAAATGAGAAAAATATATCATCGTTTCCCGATCGCGTGCGAAGGGAAATGGAAATTTTACAAAAGGTTTACTCTATGTTAATTCATTAAAAATTCACTCTTCGAGGAACGATATTTTTATGCCGTAACATGCTACGCTCGGAAAATCGGTGAGAGAAAATCGTAAGCCATTTGGCCGAGATGTAGGGGTCGACAGAGGACGGCTCTCTTGTCCGGTATTCTCTGTTTATTACATATTGCGCCGGCGCGCATTAAAACTCTCTCTCTCTCTCTCTCTGCATCTTTTGCTCTCTCTGTCTCTGTCGTTCTTTTTTCTTTTATTGTTTCTTGTTCGGTTGGAAACCCGGCTGTCCTTGTTTGGAATCGATTTTCACGTTCGATGAATTCCTGTTTTTAATTTCATTCATCATTCTGGGTAGCGCGTTGGGACAGCAACCAAGTGTATGATCGATGATGACATCCTCAGCCATTGATCAGTTGCTGCTTTGCTGCATTACGCACATGCCTTATTGTATGACGATGAAGAAATGATAAAATGGGTATACTAGTTTAAAATAATATTTAGAGAACTTAAAGATATTCTCGATTCGCGCAGTCCATATTTCTGCACCCTAATGTGTCTACAATGAATGTACACGGTGATCGTGTGAATCGGAGGGATCCGAGTGAAAGGACCGACTCGTAATGACGGTATGTCTCTCGCGTCTCTCGTGGCCTCAGTTTGTTCTCTCGCTTTTTCGTTTTTCCTTTTTTTATTATTTTAGTATCCCACGGGGATACTCGCATTGATAGTCATTTTCGGTCGGTTTCTTGTGCGCTTCTCGTGGGACGTGAGTCTGATATGATGTGGATACCTCGCATTTGATGAAAAGTTCCTTGATTAGTAGTGAATTTCATGCACAGTTAACCTTTTGCCGATGGTTAGTGTTGCAAAAGGCATCGAGAAATTAAAAAAGTGAACTTTCACGTGTCAACTTATGATGGAGCCGCCTGGTAGCCTGTGTTTTTAACTGGTTGGACCTGTCCAGTGGAAAGCCAATGGTGTACACAATAATTCGATTAACTTCGCTGTATACCGAACCGTACAGTGGTTTAAAAATGCGGTTCATACGCGGTCACTCAATTAACTTGTAGCATAATGCTGTGCAAGACGTTTAACGTTCATCGTGAGTTTTAGAGGATTGGTGGATGGTTTGAAAGAAAAAATTCGTGCCATTGTTACGTGCTGCCAATTATTCAACAAGCGGCATCGAAAGAAGAAAACCAGAAACCAGTGTTGGTTCAGTTGTGTGGATGGAAGAATGCTCCAGATTGTGCGAAAGCAATAACATTTCCGACGAATTCAGTGCGCCCTCGGCGAGCACGACAATGGATTCAAGGCAAGCATATCGATGATGAGCGCAGACCGTTTGTAATGGTGATGTTACGTTGTACTGCTGAGGGGGTTTATTTACGTTTTTATCATCCATATGTTCCGAGCTACATCGAAAGCTATAAACCGCAATCGATTCGGGAACCGTGTACCGTTGTGCTCGCAATGCCAAGACGAATGAAACTGAAAAAAGCCAATTCATGATTGTTTTGGTTTGTGCGTAGGCTGTGCGACAGGAAGAATGTTTACCTTACTGGAACAGAGGAAAAGAATAAAAGGAAAGACCATTTTGTATCTACTAGTACGATAGGTTTGCCATACAGTACAAGTCGGAGACAACGTTTTTCATAGTCAAAAGTGTGCCAAAAGGAATGGGAT
The DNA here is from genome assembly GCF_943734665.1 of Anopheles aquasalis. NCBI lineage: Eukaryota > Metazoa > Arthropoda > Insecta > Diptera > Culicidae > Anopheles > Anopheles aquasalis. The sequence goes on from NC_064877.1 coordinate 39,319,847, forward strand.
GTAACCGTTTGAATGACCCATTTTTCCATTTCACAACTAGAACAAAAGGCAGATTACGTCGGAGGGGCTTAACTTTGGTTGTTGAAAACGGCTGTATAATCCATGCACAGTGACAAAGATTGGCTCTGATCAGTGGCGAATGGTAGCATTTATGATTATGACCAAAGAATATCCGAGAAGCGCAATTAGTCATCATCGTTCTGTGAATCACGAGGTCGTCTTCGACACTCGAGTGTGTATGTTTGTACAATATTGCTTATTACGAATCAACTGACTATTAGGAATAAGGCCAATGTATGTTAACAACTTGACTACAGTTGGTACACTCCAGTGTAGTGCTCGGGCATTGGGTTATCAGGTAGAATGTGTTGCTCGATGGTATCGCATATAAGCAAATTAGCGTCCCTGGAGTGAGTCAACACGTGACACTGTTATCGTTGGCCACGTTCTCTTTGTTATGCTGCGAATGGGAGTTTGAGTTAGTGGCGGTCAGCTGGAGATGCTAATTGGAAGAATCAAGCGAATCAGAATGGCGTCGTAATTTCATCTAAATCCATAACAATTTTTGTTTTTTTTTGGTAAAATATTACAGCCACCATTTAGATGATTAATTCGTTCCTTTTTCTATCTCTTATCTCTCTCTCTTGCACAAAAAATAGCAGTAAACTTGCAGCTGGTGGCACATTCGAGCACTACGGTCTGCTGTCGTCCCCGACCGTCTCGTCCACATCCACGAACCACTCGTCCAAGACGTCCTCCTCATCCAACGGAGTTTCGCCGATTCCTCGCAGAATGCGTCCCCGTATCGAGTGCTCCATTGGCGGTAAGTGTGGGGTGTGCCTAATCGCACGTTTCGCGTCTTGCGATCTCCCAACCTAAACGCGTACCGTACCGTCAAAAACGGCGAAGCCGACACCCGCAGACACACCCGAGCATCGCGGGTGTGTGCTTGGAGGCACGTCGATGTCTTTTTACTTTCGTAACCTTCATCGGCCGCCCCGTCTGCTTGCGTCACCGGTGGTGGCGGTTTACAGCTTCCTCGTGCGCGCTCTCGCCTATCGTCACAATGCCACCCGTCGTGGTCTGGTTAAATTTGAATTTGTTTGCTTCTTTTCTTTTTGTTACTGGCATCTCTGTTATTGCCAAAAAGGGTCCATCGGTTCGGCACCGAAGCGTAAACCGGAAGTCGTGCCGAAGTGATCGGTTCTTCTTGAGTGATACAAACAACTCGCAACGCGCAGTTGTGCCATTTCTATTTGTGGTACATCGCATTGTTGGTGTTGCAAGTTTTCGTTGTTTGTTCGTCTAGGCCACCCAATGGGGGCCTGATGGTGCCGGATCTATTGTATCGAATCCCAGCGTTCTAATCGATCGGTAATCGATCGATCGATCTCACAAGCACACCGCCGGGGGGAAGAGGAAGGAACTATGCCAAGTCACTGCTCTTTGCGAAACAGTTGCTCGCGCCGTGGTGTAAATTTAGATAAGAGTTATCTTTGTACCCTCCCTGCTGTCCGAAGACATGCGCCCATGTGTAGTGATAGTATTTTTAGTACGCTTACAAACGTAGTATTTCGTTTCGGTTGCTTTCCCCCGCTGTACACGCTGTTCGCGCGCCAACCGCAGGCCTCTGTCCAATTTCTCGCCACTCATCTCGTCTCGCGCTGGAATGATGGTGCGCTTTAACGCTTCTCGTACGATAGCGGCTGCCGTTTGCGTTGTCCTTGGACGATCAATCAGGCGGTTTCGGCAATGTTTATTTGTTGTACGAATTGGTGCTACTTGAACGAGTTTGGCGAAGGTCGACGGGGCTTGATACGTGAACTTGTGACATCTTAATGGGTTGCGAAGGGGATGAGGGGAAGAAAGATGTAGGATCACTTTCTTCAATTGGCACACCAATCGAGCGCAATTGGGTTTACAATGTGTAAGCTTAATCTTTACAAATGTTCAAATTAGATTGGTACGATACAACTTTAATGGACAGGGAGCCTTTTTTTTCCTTGTGCGAAGAAATAAGTGATTAAAAATCGAAACAACTTCATTTGCAGCTGCTGGGTTGACCGTCAATCTGCTCCTGTCTGACGCTACTTCACATTAACCTTGAAATTAATGACCATGAGAAGGGGCGGGGAGGCTTGGCCCGTCCTAGGCTAGCCGGTTTCAATGAATGAAATGAATGGCCAGCTCGTTCGCGATGGGACAGCGAATCATAAAATTAAAATCTATTTGACACACTTTAAACGGTGCAGCCATCCGGACCATGACCGTCAAATCCGGTCGGGCTCTGTTGCTAGGAAGATGAACGAACCTCCCCCCCCCCCCCCCCCCTGTCCGTCCGTCGACAAAGGATTTCAACAATTCAAACCATCCATCACTGGCGCAATTTAGCGCGGATCGTCGTCGAGAGGTGCTACATTAACGCTGCTAGCAACATACACTGTGTCCGACTGTGTGTGGAAAATTGTGCGAATGTTTAAAAAAAAGAGAAACAAATCGTTACAACGGCCCTAGCTGACAATGTGGGGATAATTTTTGGGCCATTTAAAACCTCTCTCTCTCTCTCTCTCTCTCTCTCTCTCTCTCTCTCTCTCTCTCTCTCTCTCTCTCTCTCTCTCTCTATGATGAGGCACTCTGTTGGCGGTAGCAAGTTGTTACGACCAGAATGATCTCGATCTCGGTCGCAATTTCTAGAGCATTCTCGGTGTGAAAGTGGCGTACATTTTTCGATTTCTGTTGTAACGCGAACTGTTTGTCTAAATCTCTGATCCCGTGACATGTCTGAACGCGAGGTACAACCGCGTGGCGTGGCATGGCGTACGTGTTGCATGATCGAAAGGGGGGGTTGAAAATTCCCGCGCAAACATTGTGCCGCATTAGCAACAACGTGCTAGTGACGCCGCGGAACGTGTTCCCTTCCGCGGTCCGGTCCGGTGGTCGCTATTCCGGAAGCCAAAACATGCACGAGTGTGTACGAAATCCAATTATCTGGAAGGCAGGCACCGCTAACCATGAGTCATGGAGAATGTTCTGGCTTTGTGTTTTTTTTTCAATCAAAATATTTCAGTTTTTCTATTATTGGTGTACTTTTCCATCATTGTGGTAGGATATTTGAGGGATTCTATTGCTTTAGGAGCTTCACACACTCCTTGAACCATCAATTGATATCACAGTTCCCATTTGTCATTACTTCCATTTCCTCAATGCTACGCAACGTGGTTCTCGTTGGCCTCTAGTAGGCTAGTGGCTTGTGTGACCTCAACGCAAATTGCTGCCGGACGTGTCCCGTCGTCCTCTCGTTATGATGACCTAAATTCATGGCTCCCAGAGTGCGCCTATGTGTGCTATCATTCTATGTGTTTCGATAAAATTACAGATCATACGACAGGAGAGGTGTCCAAGATATTATACGAACAACGTGTCATCAATCCAATGTGCTTTCATCATCTCGCCGGTCGGTGATGATATCTCATTCGTTCATGTTTTGTACTTTGTTGGAAGCCATTGAACCGTTTGATGCTCTGCTATCGTGGAGTTCCTCATATGCTTGGCTTCCGGCATGCAGTCTGTGATTAATTTCTCGGTCGGTTTGCGTCATGTTCACGGGTTTACGGGGATTGTGTAAACATGGCCACGCCACTCGATGACGCTCCGGTTGTCGCCTAAGGGAGTGATGTAAAGAAGGGCATCGGAGAAAATAGAAGCTGACGCTGTTTCGCGATGCTGGGAAAGAACTCCTCATGACCTCCACTACATGTCTCAACACTACACTTCCTCGGCTAGTTCATACGTAAAATGGACCCGCCCGGCGCTTGACAAATGGTGATGGACAAGACAAACACGGTTGTGTACTGTGTTTCATAAAATTTTGCCCGTTTGCTTGGTTTTCACCTGCGGTATTGGTCATTTTTGAATGCGACGAAGGTTTCCTAAACACCACCTTGTTTGTTGGCCATTTGGCAAATATTAATCTCTATTTTCACACGCTAAACACAAGTCCTGCGTCACTGATTTACAGGAAGATCATAAAATGTATACCAGACCAGATCTCTCTAGGCTTAGGGCATCAAAAGATGCGAATAAAATTAGCACCTGTTGCTAAAATGTTGAGCAAAAAAAAATAACAAAAAAATGGTAAAGCACCCAGCCGGGAGCCGGTCTAGTGCGGATGGCATTGGAATTGGAACATCGGTGGTCCGTGGACGAAGCGTCGTCATGTTGGCGCGAGTGTCATTCACCGTACCGCACTCCATTTGCGTAGGTTTGTGAATTGAAACACGATCGACTGTTTCGCGACTGTACGGTGGCATTTTATCGCCGGGACGCGAAGTTCAGACTGGAACCCGGTGCACCATATGATCATTAATATGGCATCAATTTATAGAATGGACTCGTGATTTATTGAGGATGCCGGACGCTGCTCGTGTGGCATCATACGAGGAAACTCAACGTACCATCCGTTGGAGGATCAATACCGCACTTCTGCTGTTGCTTCTTCTTCTTGTTCTGGCCATCACCATGACTCGTTTTTGTATTTACGAGTGTATTTGCTACGTACGACCAACACCAAGAGCTAGTAGCTAGCATGTTAGTGACGTACAAATCGAAGAAACTACAGCACCACTCACGTAAGAAGCATGTGGCAGAACCGTGAGGCTTTAATTAAATTAAGTTCTGGATGGTCGGAAGGTGTCACGAGCACGAAAAATCGTTAGAAAAAAAAATGGGAACGAACATTCTTCGTTTCAACGTTGATGGATGGCTTTAACACATGCCCGCACCAGGCGCCTATTCCGTATAAATCAATAAAATTTATGATCTTTAGCTTTTGAGGTGCATCTGCGGCCGGAATATCGTGGCCAACGCATCAATCGCACACTACAACCAACTTGGGGGCTACTATGCTTCTTAATCCACTAACTTAATCCACTAATCCTAAAGGCTTTCTCCTTTCGAAGCAAGCGTGGACAGCATATAGGCAGTGGACGGCAACCAGTAAACCCTTGACAGAATCAAGCTACAAGATCTGACAACCATGCCTACTTGTGGATGGTTTAAAAAGAAGCAGTAAATAGCATCTAGCCCTGTGGCTAAGCCCAGTACCTCGGCGTGTTCGCGTGTTCTTGACCTCGCTCAAGTGCACCGAGAAGCTAGGCAGTCGCAGGGCGCATTACGAGCGCGCGGGGTTGGCTTTCGAGTGTGAATGGAAAGATATCGATCTTGTTGTTCCCTCGTCCCACCGACGTTCGTTGGCCCGAATGACTTGCTTCCGCGTGAAAAAAAAAGGGTTCCAGAGAGAGAGAAGCATGCTTCCAGTCATCTGAATGCCCGTAGTAGATCACTGGTCTGGGCGTCGTGGGAGGGGATGAGTGGCCGACAAGTTTGCGTGTGTGCGCATCGTGTCATGATACGCTCGTATCAACACCACTACCACCACCGAGGATGCAGCGGGAAAGAGCTGGTGGACCATATTGCTTCCTCGTGCGCGGTAGTAAATGTAGCAAAGTAACCCAGCGGGGGGGGGGGGGGGGGGACGTCACAGCGCTCCAGTCTGCCCACCCCCCCCACCCTGGGGGAAAGGTATCGGGGATTGCGAATGTTCGAACCTGCCGACAGTCGATAGGTGGCCCCCGACCGAACGGGACAGCAGTGTAGCCGTGTGGCCCATTTTTCAGCTCCGGTACCGCCGCCGCCGCCCGATAGCCGGCGCGACTAGGAGGACGAGGGATAGGCAGTTCCGCGAAGCAAATCTGTCGACTCCGTCTGCAACCGTCAACCTTCTTTCCGACGGTTTTAGTTGGTGGTTTTGTTTTTTGTGGCACGGGTTATTCACAGTTACCGCAAGGACCCTCAACAAGCTGGCCAAAGATGATGTCCCAGTAACCGGTCGGTCGGCCAAGAACAATCGTAGCAGGCAGGCAGCTGGGATAGGAGTGGAGTGGAGCAAGCTTGTACCATCAACCCCGTCCTGGGTGGCACGTGCGGCGGCCATGGCAACGACGGAAAAAGTGTGCCGTTTGCGACGACGGTCTGACGTCCGGCCGTAGGAAACCGAAGGCGACTTGATTGTTGTTCAAGGTAAACGCCAATAACCACCGTGGTAGCAGAATTTGACAGTGCGCACCGACCGCACCACCGTTCGTCTCAGTCGACTGCTGATCGTTCAACCGTTTGGAGATACGCCCGACGTCGAACCGCGAGACCGAACATCCTTTTTGGCCTACGGTACGCTACCCTGTGCCCCACTGTCGTCAGCTCATCCAAAACCACAGGAATGGGTTTGTGCTCCTTCGCTAAAGATAACGACGCAGCAAGGGCCACCGGGGTTTCTGCTACCACCATCGGCACCTCCATCGGTGCCACCCAATTGTTGCTGAGGATGAGGTCCACTGTCTTGCAGTCACCAATTCTGTCACTCCGCTACCGTCGGCACGTTCAAAGTCACTGAACAAAACGACCGTTGCGATTTCTTCCATCCGGAACCCCGCAAAGTCTGTGATAAGCGAAAGGATTGACTAGCTCAAAGCACATAATCCTTCATCGCTCGGAGTCGAACTCCGGAATAATCCCGAGCTAAGCGTGTGTTTGTGTGCGTGCGTGCGTGATCGTCTGTTGATCGTGTTGTGATATTCCGCCCTGAACCCTATTGTTGCGTCCAGCGTGTCGCGAGAAGAGGATAGTCGACGATAAAGGATAATCCAATCCAAGTAGTCTGACTTAGTTCCTGCAGTAGTGGTGTGTGCAGGGGAAGGAAATTCTTCACTCCGCTCGCCAAACTATTTCTTTCAAAATGACGAGAAAAAACGTCATCAAAGTTTCCTACGATAGTGGTAAGTAACGCCAGAGGGGAGAGGGCCTTATGTTTTTGCCTTCATTTAAATCATTTCACAACAAACGCTATTAGTCACGCGGAGACCATGCAACAACGTTGATTAGTTACATCATGTCGCTACAACAGTGACCGGTGCGTACGTTGCCAGTTGTGTTATTCGAAGCCGGAATAAAGTGATAGTTCCACTTTGATCAGTAACCTTCAACCACCCGTTACCGATCAGTGCTGGTTCACTTAGTGACACGTAACTACGCTCTGCCAGGTAAATTCGCATATTCGAGCGTCACGATGCGAAGGGCACGGCAACAGCCGCCGTGTATGCTCTTAATTGCATTAGGAGGAAAATGAGGGACTGCATGGCATCCGGCTTTTCCATAACGGTCACCCCTATGCAACCGATCACTTGGCGCTCGTTGACGTCAATCGGTGGAAAAACGGGGTACGCTAAGGAAGATCAACAGCAGCAGATATCAGCCAAGATCAGATACCGTTTGCGGGGCGCACCCTTCACGCAGTAGGCCACATGCGGGCGTCAGGCTGGCTGTGTGTGTCATCGTGTGCGCGCGCGCGATAATTCATGATCTTAAATTTGTTGCGAACGAATAGCAACCAGTGCCAAAGCTCTGTGTGCTAGGGGGAAATGGCAATAGATGCAGATTTCTTTTAATTATCTTAACAAAAATCAACCCACCAAAAAAAAAAGGGGTGTAAGAATGTTCCGTTTCGATGAGAGCTTGCTCTGTTTGTTTGTAAACAGTCTCGTCCGATTCCGATCGGTCCGGCACAAGTGGAAGCCGCTCGCGAAGGGTCCATAATGCGGGGCGCCAGGGTGGCGAGATCGGCATCGCCATAAAAACCAGAAGGCCGGCCGGCCAGCTGGTTTGTTGAAGATTATAAACATACTGGACCACATGTTTTGGAGTAAATATGTTGTTTTCGTGCCCTATCGGCACATCGTTAATGGTTTGCTTCTGCATTTATTCCGTGTTTGAGGTCGATGCGGGATGTTTTTGGAAGCGCATTTTTTGCGCATTTCTCGAGGCATCTACGGGTTTGACTAAAACGTACGGCGCGAAAAAGGAGAAAGTTTTACGCACTTAATGTAACACCTGCATTAGAACCATGTCGACCGCGAGAACAACCACTAATTGAGACCGAATGCACCAGTCAGTAAGGGGGAGCTATTAGTTCCGCCACATGCATTCCATAAAGCGAGGAAAGGGACACAGGTGGACAGGTGTTTTTTTCTCGCTTCCTTATTGGATCAGCGCCGTCTCTCATTACCTTGCATACTGCTTTCATCTGAAACGATGGTAATTGGCTAATTACGAAGCAATCGATGTCGCCGTAGTAGCGATCGCGCGATCAGCATATCTTATTCCCCGCGGGACGAACTGCAATCACTTACCGGTCCTAGCGTACGGTGAGAGCGAACACGCACCACCTTTGCACCCGTTGCTTGAAGCAGCGATCTAAATAACCAATTAAAGGCCCTCTGTTTTTCCTCAATTAACTTTGTCATCGAGCAAATTGTAGCACCAGAGCGCCTACCTCGATCGCGATCAGTGCACACGTGTCTCGCAGCAAGCAGGGAGGGTGCGCTGGTAACAATTAAATAAATTCATTATGTTTGCATAAACTCTGTTGCATGTGAATATGTTTTTGCTGATGCGGAATGATCATATTTCCAGTGGATCCTTTTTGGTGTAAACAAAAGGGATGGGGCATCAGAAGAAGGGTTCTGTTTCGGCTCTAGCACGAACACTAGCACCTGGGAAAGAGTGTGGTAGACAAAATACAAACAACGCCATCGGTTTGATCGCCACGTGATCTTGCACCCTTTCGCGCCCACTTTCGCGGTCCAGAGTAAATAAATAAAAGAAGGGGAGACGAATGTTATATATCCATTGTCTTCATCCAGGACGGTGATGGGTCGCGTCGAAAGATGTTCCGGGATCATTATAGCTGCTGCCAGTTGCTCCTCTAGCGTCTAGCGCATTTTGTAGCAACATTATTGTGAGTTATTTTTAATTCCATGAGTATCGTCATCGTAGGGGATGGTGCGGTCCATCGATCATTACCACCGACCTCCTCCGTCTGCCAGGCGCTGTAGTGGCTGGGAACACAAGCGTAACCGGGGTGAGTCTGCTGGTTTGCTGGCGTACGGCCAAACTTCAAAATCATACGCCTCTTCTAGGCGGAAACATTGGCAAAAACCTAATCTCTGTGATATGATGCGAGACACAGGAAAAAAAGGGACGACGAGGGAATAGCTAAAACGCTTGAAATATAGAGGATAATGTTGCACCCGGTGAGTGAATGAAGAGAAGCCGGTCGGTGCCAAAATGGCTTCCACCCAAAAAAAAAAAGAAAACCATCCCACTGTGGCTCGCCTACCGTGTAGTACGCCCAGGGAAAACGGTGGTACATTTTCACTTTTGGCATTTGTTTTCGGTTTTCATCGTATCTAGGCCAGTCCTGCAATCGACTAAGGGGAGAAAGAAGCAAAAACGAAACTTGAGTTCAACGACCATGCATCCCACGGGCCCTGGGACGAGGAATACAAAAAGTCGCCGCCGAGGTGTGAAGAAAGGATATCGCCTGCATCGCGGCCTATTGCGATGATTGCAACGACGATGGCGGTGCAGTGAAACTGCATTTGGCGCACATACAGGCCTGCTACGTTTCTCTCGTGCGTGCGTGCGTGCGAGCTCGTCGTCACGATGCAAGTGCGTACGCAGTAGCAGTTGCGGGATACTAGATTGTCACTTTAAAACGACCCGTCGAATGGAACTGGTGAGGGATAATTATAGAACTAAAAACGCACCAGACACCAGATTTCGTTTGGCACGACGGTTGGAGTATGAACGCACGTGAATTGCGGAAATGCGACCAGGGAAAACCCGTTTCAAAATGGTGTAGAAAGTTGAAAAACTACCTAAACGATGCGCACATTTTAGCGAATGTCAAGACAGATGAGGAGGCGCACAATCAGCGCACCATTCCACGAGTGGTCGGATGTGTTTGGATGAATTTATCATTTTACGGCCATCACTCTTCGGCTTATCATGTTCCTCTGGCGCAGTCGCTGGCCAGAGATGTGCGAGACAGTGGCGTGCGTGAAGGAGAACGTGACATTCGCGTGACATCTTCCCACGAAACGGCGCACAAGTGTCGCTACTTACGTCAAGCGATGCTCGCACACAAGAGAGTTTACCTTTTGCGGAAGGGTAATACGATAAAGAGCAACAATCGTAATTGGAACGTAATTGGAAGACAGTGAGTGCGGAGTTTTCTATGGCCACGATCCACGGTACCAATT
>NC_064877.1:39335000-39342500 GCF_943734665.1 Anopheles aquasalis
GCGGCTGTGGGTTGTGGGAGGTAGTGATGCCTGGAACTGTCTCGGTTCCGTCGAGGTCTACGATCCGGCAACTAACCAGTGGACGTATGGGGCCTCACTGCTTACGGCAAGGTACGAGTTGAATGGCGGAACACACCTCAACGGCAGTCACTAAGAGCGCCCTCATTTATGAATCCATTTCCTACATTTCAGACGTGGCTGCGGGTTGGCAGTGTTTAACGGCAAACTGTTCGCCGTCGGTGGTAGCGATGGAACGCATTCGCTCAACTCCACCGAATGCTATGACGAGGAAAGCAAATGCTGGATCGCTGGCCCGAATCTGACAACGCCCCGTTCTAACGTGTCCGTGGCCGTCGTACAGAACCGGCTGTACGCGATCGGTGGCTTCTCGGGTAAAATGTTCCTCAGCACAGTGGAGTATTTGGATCCAGCCACGAACGAGTGGACGAGCTTTGTGCCGCAGACGCGTGCCAACATTGAATCGGTGCTGGAAAATTCGCTCCGGGCCGCACTGCAGAATGTGCAGCGTTCCACATCTTCAACCTCGTCATCCCCCGACCATCTGAGCAATGGTGGTCGCGGTGATTCGGGTACATCTGGTGACGAGCAGCATACCTTCCAACCGATACAGACTGCACCCAGCAACAACGAGTACAATCGGCAGCAACACTCGCCGAAGGTCTTGAACGCCAACACTGGTACCACCAACAAGTCGGCCCTGTTGGAGGACGAAGACAATGAAGTCACCGGGGCGGATGACGAGCGTCGGAGTAAGTGTGTGAAAGCGACCCATGAGAACAGTATTACCCTACTGCAGCAGCTGGCAGCCAACAAGTGCACGGAAATTGCTAACGGTAGCCACCATCATACCAGCTAACTGGCGCTGGAAGAACAGGTCACCGAGGCGCAACCGGCTGGCCCCCCTTCCGTTAACATCGAGGATGAGCTAGATTAGTGAGTGGGCGAGGACAGGGAATGAAGGCAATATTTCTACCCATTTTCCTCATCGATTTCGTGGCTCCCAAAAAAACACGATGTCTGTCAGCAAGCGTGTGAGCTGAAAACGTGAAAGTCTTTCGATCCGGGAGAGCAGCGAGCGCATCTAAGCAAGCTCTAATTGTTAGCAGATAAGCAGATTACTTCGGCCGATCGCCGTTGGTTACAGCATATATGCTCAGCACTCGAACTCTAAGAGGATTGTAGCAATTTAAGGCAAGACTTTAGCAACAGCACGTATCTAGAAGATTAGTTCGTGAATGGTGCATAACAGAAAGAGGGTAAGTAGAGAGAGAGAGAGGGGGAGAGATAAGGTGACAGATTGTAAAAGTATCGCACTTTTTCATTTAAATGTACTAAACGTGGCTTGCAATATGGCGAATGATACAGAAGAGATCGTTTTATGGCAGAAGACGCTCCCTTACTCGGTAAAAAAATCACAGTTGCAGATGCAGTTTGACTAGGAAATCCATACAACCTCACACTTTTTCGATTGCTCTGTACTGCAAGTATACATAATTTTTCTACCACAACAACGTATCATTTTCTACACACCAGATTTGGGATTTACACGATGCAACGCATTCCTGGAGGTTGGAGCTTTCCCCCGTTTTACGTTTGACCTAGGCATCGCTGTTAGAAGAGTGTTTAGGGAGACCGTCAGCCAAGCAAGTAGCTTACACTTAATGATAAGACAGAACATATACTCAAAAACAAAGGACAAAAAAGCTCACGATCATTACATTTACGGTCAACCCGATGGTCCATTTTCTAAAGCAAAACTACCGCAGCAGTAGCCACCTCGTAAAGGGACGCGGCAAACCAAGAAGTGTCTCGATTTGTACTGCACCATTGAGAGAGTACAGCTATAGTAGGACCGTAGAAGCAAATAAGAAGAGACATACACTAGATAATAAGAAGGCAAAAAATGGGGTGCGAAAGTATGGCTCATCTGTGCGTTACAAGATTGCCACCTCCCTATCCCCGAAATGGGCAAGCGGAATCCGATGAAAGGGCATCGTGTGAGGGGAATGGGCCCTTAAGTGTATAGATAAGCATTGTGACATCTTTCAAGGGAAATGTTTTCTGAACCAAGTAATAAATGCACTGACACTATTCGTATACATTTTAAGCGGTCATTAGCCGCCGCAACAAGATAAAAAGGTTTGATTTTCATGGTCACTGTACTTGTAACGTTGATGATGACACGCACATTGAATCGTAGTGCAGCGCACGGTGAATGTGACTAGTATCAAGTGTTATCTTAATCAATCATAATGGAGGATCAAACTCAATCAAATTGTGACGAACGGGTAATCCAGTACTAAGCAACCATTTCCACGTTGTTTGAGGTGTATCGCGTCATCAATGGCTCAATCCAAGCAATCTATCACACTGCCAGTTTTCTTTTATTTGGTGTTTCACCAAAAATGCAGTAAAGTTTGTAACGTTTATTTATGCAATATTCACTTTCGATGCAGCATACGTTGCCCGCATTTCATAAATGCCCTCCAGCTCGTAATACAATGTTGGCATCAACGGTTGTACGGGGTATTTACGGGGGTGGGAGTTGATTGAGTGCAGCGAGCGTTGGCTAAGTTAGGAGTATTCTAATTCAAGTGCAAGTGTTGGTCTACTGAGTGTTACACTTTGTGTCGTCTGCTGTTCCACGTGAACGAAGCACCGGGAACAGGAACATCGATAGAAAAGCTAAACTGTATTTAATCTCGTGTAAGAATGACCCGTGTTTGATTCAATTGCTGTTTGATTACTTGTGGTGTGCAGGTGTAAACCGTATTGTACTGTGTCCTTGCTGTATTGTGTAGCCGCGCCAATTCGTTGTTGCTCGATAACGTCCGTGCCGCCGGCCGATATCATTTCGACGATCTAACTTTTTTACTATCTTTATCGTGCTTTTATATAACGCACCGTAATGTATCTCATGTTTCGTTTTGTCTTGTGTCAAAACATTTCGCTCACATAGTAACCGTTTCGGCTAGGGAATCAATCAAATGCTAAACTAAAAGCTTCCTCCCCGGTGATGATGAACCGTTTCAGATCAGACTGTGAATGTGTTTGGTGCCCGGTTCCCTGACACAGCCTTTGGTGTTAGCTGATGCCGAGAACGATGGGGGCATGTCCGCGAGCATGAGCGCGATACTATTCGCGGGTCACTGCAGCGTGGATTGCCTTAGCAACGTACGCTACGTTACCTTCGTTCAGTCCGCACATGCTGATGCGACCCGTTTTCAGCAGGTAAATGCTAAACTCCTTAATGAGAATCTGCACTTGTTTCTCTGCAACGAACGAGATGTGAACGTGTTATCATTATCGCATTTTTTTTTGCAGGTCCATCTCTAATCACTTACCATTGAGTCCCGTGTACGAGAACATGCCGATCTGCTGCGTAATGTGTTCCCAGGTGCCGGGTGTCTTCAGTGCCACCAGCTCGTCGTACAGTGCCTTGCGCATCTTGATAATACGCGAGCTCATTGTCTGGATGCACTCCATCCACTCGGCACGAAGTTCCTTATCGTTCAGCACACGACTCACAATGCGGCTACCGAAGGCCGGTGGGTTCGAGTACATACCACGGACGAGCAGCGTAATCTGCGACGCCACGGCCGCACTCGTCGTAGCGTCCTTTTGCACGACCGTCAGATTTCCGATACGCTCGTCTGTGGAGAGTTAGCAAGCGAAAGAGAACATTAAGAGCGGCCGCTTTTCCAGCTTTTCCCGCCCTCCATATACTCACTGTAAAGGCCAAAGTTCTTGGCGAAACTTTGCGAACAGAATAGCTCGAATCCGCGCTCCACAAAGTACCGGACGGCGAACGCATCCCGGTTGGGATCGCCACTGGCAAAGCCCTGGTAGGCGGAATCGAAGAACGGGAACAGCTTCCGCTTCTCGCACACATCGGCAATCTGCTTCCACTGGTCCTTGGTCGGATCGTTGCCGGTCGGGTTGTGCGCACAGGCATGCAGTATAATGACGGCACCCTCGGGAGCATTCGACAGATCCTCGAGCATGCCCGGGAAATCAATGCCACGCTGCTCCTGGTGCCAGTACCGGTACGTACGCGGTTCCGTGAATCCCGCGTACACGAACAGCTTATGGTGGTTTTCCCACGTTGGCTTGGAGTAGTAGAACGTGGTACGGTTCAGGATGCGGGCGAGAAACTCAGCCCCCACACGCAGGGCCCCCGTTCCCGACAGACACTGGACACCGAAGGCACGCTTGCTGCGGAGCGCCTCACTGTCATCGCCGAGCAGCAGGGTAGAAGCCGCATTCGTTACACTCTCCATACCCAGCACCGGTAGGTACTCGTGGTTCAGCGAACCATCAGCCACGATCGCCGCCTCGGCTTTCTTCACCACCGGCAGGATCCATGGTTTACCCTCGTTCGTTCGATAAGCTGAAAGCGTGGAAAGCGACACCGCAGTGGATCATAATGCTATCCCAGTGACCAGTGAGAATCCCTGGATGCTCCCCGCATCCGGGGGTGATGCGAGTAATCAGTCCGCTTCAAGAGCAACACACAGATAAGGGGCGATGGTTGAGAAAACCATGATTGACATACAACCGGTGGGGGCCGCTCACACACTTTCTTCCTCCCCGCTCTTCCCCTATACCGTTGCCAGGGGCAATGGAGGGCTATTCTGATCGCTCGGAGCGGTGTGTTTGCGTCAGCAATTGTCACGTTGAGGAGGAGGGTGGGCGGCAGGTGGGAAAAAGACAACCCTCCCACCCCTTCCCCTGGTACGCTAAATGAGAAAATGCTCGGGACATGAATGCGCAAACCAGAGAGGTTGGATAGGTGACCTTGTTTGACCCTGAAACTGCTGTTACCCAACGGTGCTTTGGCGATGTATTTTCCTTATCCTGGAGTGGTTCCAATGGAAGGGGGGATGCGGATGCACATGGAACAGATACACGTGTGCGGTCACTTACCTCCGACACCAAGATTAACTTTCTTTGGGTTCGGGTCCTCGTTGCAGGCCTTATTAAGGGCAAACACCTCTACCGGTGGTCCCAGTTCGACGGATGCGAATATGCTCATCCTGTACGGTGGTCCTGCAGTACAACACGTTGCCAAAATCAGATCGTTGCTCAATCGGAACACGGGAGTCTGTGGTCTTTCACGGCGCTGGTGCTCTCCGTTCGCCTTTCCAACTTTCAATAATCGCCCGGTTCACTGGTTTGCACTAGTTGTTTCGCACGCCGCCACCACCGTTACTCCGTCGTTAATTGTGTAACGTTCAGCGGGCCTTTAGTAGAGAGAGTGCCGGTGCGAAAGCCAGTAGTATCGCAGCCCCACGGGGGAAGGGGGAGGTTGAACGCACTGGGAAATTTAACGCGAAAGCAATTGCGCACACCTTTTTGGCTTGTGAAACACGGGACCCATTGGGACCATTCAGACGGGCGGAGCAAGTGCGGAAAATTGTGGACAAAATCTCCAAACAGCATCCAGTGTGCCAGTGGCTGAACAACAACAATAACAACAAATGAAAAGAGGGCGTTGAAAGTGCGGAAGATGGAGCTGGAGCCAAGCAAAGTCGTCGATTTTCACTACGAGTACAAAAATGTGGACGATAAGCCGGCCAAGTTGGTGTACGCCATCGAGATACCGTACCGGGGCAGTGTGGCCGAGCTGAGCCACCAGATCGTGACCGCCCGGATGGATCCGATCATGCAGTTTCTGAAGGCGGACCGGGAGCTGTTTGGTGTGTTGCAAAAGTTTGTTGAGCGTGAAAATCAAGCCTTCTTCGATGATCGGGATGAGATGTTGTTGGAGAAGTTCCGAACCAACGGCACACCGAACGTGGACACACTGGCACTGGACGTGGAAAAGCTGTACCGGGAGGAGCACCTCGAGTTTGCGGAACGGATCGGGCCCACGGATGAGGAGATTTTTGCCCAAAGTTACCATCAGCTGGTGCACTCGTCGCTGCTGCCGGAGATCCTGAACAAGGAGCGCGAGTACGCCCGAACGATCGCCAGCCTTAGCACGCAGATGACGCAGCAGATCAACACGATGAATACGCTGCACCAGGAAGAGATTGAAGCGAAGCTGAAGCTGCTGGACATTTCGATCACACCGGAGAACATTAACCACATGCTGGCGAAACAGTACGGTATGCAGAACATGATTCGGAAGCAGTGTGAGTCCGAGCTCGATTCGACGCGCGGGCACCAGAAACATGAGTATCGCAACTGGGTCACCCAGCACGTGGATGAAAGTTTTCTTGGGCAATCGACCGAAAGCCCGACGCAGATTGGCAACCGTTGGTCAATGATCTCGGCGCAGACACCGTCGATGGAGGAGAGCTTCACCATCCACCTGGGTTCGCAGCTGAAGCACATGCACAACATACGGATTCTCAGTGCACGGGTGGCCGATCTGTGTAGTCCACTGTACGGCGAGGGTTCGTTCGGGGGTCCGAATGTGGCCCTTGGGCTGTACTCTAGCTCGCTGTGTGGCATCGTCGTGCTGACACCGTCCGGTACGATCAGTCCGGATCGTGAGCTGCGCCGCAACGCAAACCTTTCGACGGAGTTCCATTTCGATCAGATTGATCGCCAGATCGAGCATATCCAGGAAGATCTGCGTAATCTGCAGCATCCGGCAGGTCCGGCTGGGGCGGAATTGAGCGGCGCACAATCGCTAGCTGCTGCGGGAAGGCGACCAGATCGAAACGTAGTGACGGTGAAACCGGGCGATGCCTACATTACACGCCACTCGAATCTCTCGCATTCGCACGTGATCTTCCATTTGATTTCGGACGAAACATTCCAAAGCCCGAGCGAAATCAACTCGCGGCATCCGGTGATACTGGGACTGAGGAACATACTGAAAATCGCCAGCCGCCATGACATTACCACCCTGACCATACCGGCGTTGCTGCGGCATGAAATGTCGGAAGTAAGTCCAACATGTCCCAAATGGGGGTTGAAGGGCAGATTAATTCAATCCTTTTTCCGTGTTTGCAGGACATGACCGTTAGCTGGTGCATAAGGAGAGCGGAACTGGTGTTTAAATGCGCGAAAGGATTCATGATCGAATCGGCCAGCTGGGGCGGAGCGGAACTGAACACACTGCAACTGTTGCTGCCCCACGATATGTCGGAGGAGCTGTTTCGCACGTTGGCCGACATGGTGCCGAACGTGTTTCGCGTTGCCAACCCAAAGATACTTCAGTGAAACCGTGAAGTAAAGCAAATGTAAAAGCAAACGCTAAGAGCGCATCAAGAATATCATTGAATTAAAGAAAAGACTTGCTCCAATCCAACTCCCAACTTTTCAACTGACCCCCGCTTAAACGGAATCATAGCATTCCGAGAAATCTATTTGTCTCATCTGGCTGTCCTGCTTGCGCTCTCGAAGGTGCTCTCGCTTCCACCAGCTCACGCACACGGATCCGATAGAAAATCGCGGCTGTTGCCAACAAGCAAAAGTTCAGCTCCGAGGTTTTTTGTTTATGAGATACATATTTTCCCCCGGATT
>NC_064877.1:39347500-39350000 GCF_943734665.1 Anopheles aquasalis
ATCATAGACAAATTAAGGAAAATGCAAGAGACAACAGCAGAGCCTAACTTGTAAGAGGATTAAATGGTACACTTTTCGCCAAAATAAAAAAATAAAATAAAACAAAGCAACCGCTCCCTCATCCGTGGTTGGGGTCTCGGGGAGGGACGATGACTGTACTCTGTACTGTACCATGCACCATGTAACAATGGGTGGAATCGTTGTAGTAGTCGGATGTTATTTAAACACAGCAGGCAGCTGTGGATGATGGAAGAGTAAATGGTGGTTTTATATTTTATTCTTCTAATTTTATCGCCACACCACGCATCCCAGTGCTGCTTCCGTGGTCCGTGTTTTCATTGCATCGAACATCGAACAAGGACCGTATTTGATTTACCCTGGCTTCCTACAGATTAGTTGGGAGGGTTGGGGGAGCGGACAGCTTCCAATCCCAGTTTAAAATATGTCTCTCATCTCTTTTCACCCTTTCCTCCACTTTGTACGATCTATTTGAGCCTTTCCCTTACGGACTTTCGTTTATAATTTTTATTCCGTAGCTTAACACTGTAAAACCTGTTTCTTCCAACAATAATCAAATATGTTGTAATATAATAGTATATATGTATATGTATATGTATATATATGTATATCACAAAGTGGTTCCACTAATTGTTTTCACAACATGCATATGTACGGTCGGTATGGTAGCGCATCTCTACTACTAACTCCCGAACCGCATTGAAGCCATTACTTGGGAATTCGTCCGAATGCTCGAGCGCTACAGTTACGCGACTTGGTGGCATTGAAATTCATTGGGGATGCTTCCCGTATTCTCTTCTACGTAAACCCCAAACCATTGCTTACTGAGCTGAACCACGCTGACGATCCTTTCGAGAGAACAACAGTAGGAGAAATGAGATCGCTTGAGGGCGCACTCGTAACCGTGCACTCGTTGCCATGGACGAAACGAGAGACCACAAAGGACCCATTGGAACGTTTATGCTATCTGCGCGTTACTAATGCGGATCCGTACCCAAGGAACGTCTACTGAAAGCATGGCAGGATAACGGTAACAGACTAATGGCGGCTCGGCTTTACGATTGTATTTGTCAATTGGCTTGCACTGTATTGCACCGGTGCACGCAGAGGAGTCTACTATTTCGTATGGCAAGTTAGTCATACGCGCATGGGCATGTTTGAGAGAGAGAGAGAAAGGTGGAATTTCATGCTTGTAGCGCGCCCCTTTTCCACTCCTTTTAGTGCGCAAAATGTGGTGCACAACTACTACAGTACTACAATAATACTACCATTTCAACTGCTCACTCCGTCTCTAAGTACATTGAACTAGATATACTGTGAAACATTTTTCTTCGTCCACTAGATCTTTCCGACTGCCGCGAGCCGGTGTGTCAGATGATTGTTAAACCCCCTATTTGTAAGAATGCGGATCACTGCGCTGCTCCAGTAGCAGTGTTACAACCGGTACCCACAACCCGCGCATCAACATCATCTGGCAGTACCATCGTAATTGCACTGGCCGTGGAGGGGCTCTGCTCTCGCGGTAGAGAATACTGTTTGCGGAACGCTCGGTCAAAGTTGATCGGCCGTGCTAGGTCGAGTACGTTCGGTTTGATGAGCGAGTTGGATGTCAGTGAATCCAGCTCGTGCGACTCGGAACCAACAAGATCACCGGCTGCCGAGCTAGAATTGGACAGCAACTGCTCCGTAACGATACCCTGATGTTGATGATGATGGTGATGATGCAGATGTCGATGAACAGGTCCTGGAGTATCGACATCGAGCTCAGTGCTTAGCTTACTGCTAGCTCCGTCATTCCGCGCAATACCACCAGTACCGAGCAGCAGCTTCGGATACCGGAACTGACCAAACCCGTACTGTGGACCGGCTACTCGCAGCAAGCTCATAAGGAAGAACGTCGCGTACACCCAGCTGATTGACATGACGATCACGAGAAACACGCCAATCTGTATGTAGGCCAGGACATTCGACGGAAGCATCAGGGCGCCCGCACTGCCCGTCGTAATGGCTGCCATCGCCGTGGGACCTAGCATACGGCGCAGGGAAAAATGGGTCGACGAACGGCGGTCTGGTTCGGTCGACAGTCGGTAGTGCACTCCGTAGTGCAGGCTAAAGTCAACCGCCAGTCCGATCGCAGTGCTTACGGCAACGCTCTCGAGCACGTTCAGCTTCCAGCCGAGCAACACCAGTACGGCCACCGTCGTCAATATGGTGAAGGTAACGGTTACGATGGCATAAAGCGATATCAGCACATTCAACGTGACGACCATCAGTACGAGCAGTGCGACGGCCATGGCCATAGCGATCGCAACGAGCGTACCGGTTGACAGGGTGTCCTGCAGGTCGAAAAACTCCAGCTCACTGATAAACCACGCGTTCGCCATCGTAGCCGGTGCATCCAGTAACTGTTCCGCCAGCCAGGCCTCTACGGTGCGCACAAAGGAATCGATCTCCGTGTAGGACATGCTAAAAATTTGCGTAC
>NC_064877.1:39355000-39372500 GCF_943734665.1 Anopheles aquasalis
GATTAGTGCTCGGCTCGTTGGCTTCGCCCAGATCACAGAATGCGGCTAACAATAATCCCTCTCCGTCGCCGAGTGGCGCACCACCGGAAGTTGGAACGAAACGTGACGAAGTGGATAGCACACTGTTGAATCTCTTCGGTAGAATGCAAACCGTACCGTCCTCCGAAGGTGCAGCCACTGGTTCCGCTTTCACGATGATGGAAGCACTCATGAAACAGTACATAGACGCCAAGTTTGCAGAACTGGAACGATTGTTTGAAAGTAAAATGAGCGCCATGGAACGGCGCCAAAGCGATAAGCTTGATCAAATTCTGATCCTACTGCAGCAGAGGCACTCCCTTCCCGAACAAACCACTCCCTCCGCCCCCGTGATATTGTCCACAGAATGACAACGACGACGACGACGCGATTTTTCTTGCGGTGGATTTGCGAGATAGCCAATCGATAGCTTATCCACTCTTCTCCTCGTTTTAGCGCCTGTTCTGTTTGTGCGCATCGATTTTATTCGTATTAAATCAGATAGTTGTAAATAACACTGACCCCCTCTTCTTATTAGCGCTCTCGCTCGTATCCAATAAAGGCAAAACACAGTATTGCCCGAAACAATGTAGAGATTATGAGAGTGGGTTTGGGTGGGGTTGCAAGGTAGCTTTAGGATGTTGAACTGGACAAATTGCACACACAAACGCAGTTCGAGCCAGCTGCCAGTCGTCGTTGCAGAACGAGCGAAAACGCCACGAAGAAGTATGATATAATAAATACGAATAATAAACAGAAGAGAAAAAAAAAAACGATCTCACAAATTCCAGGCTATCCACCAGTCGTGCGTACGCATATTCAATTGAACGCTACACTTTTGGCGTGCTCATTCGTTGTAGTTTTCCGACCTACAGAGGATAGAAAGGAATCATTAAAAGGGAGTATAGTGCCGAGGAATATCCATTTGGAATGAAATATATGCAAACGAATCTTACGCGCTGTTTGGATCGAAGCAGTGCAACTTTTTACGCCAAGTCTTGACCAAGGCATCCCAACCTCGTCGGCTGTACTTCACATGCTTCGGCGGCGTTCTTGGGTGATCTTTGGTACGTTCATCGCTGTAATCGGAAGGGACGGGGAGGTTTAGTAAGGATTTCATCAAGTTTATCTGACCACAGGCAGCTTACCGTGGTACTTGCTCGATATAGTTGGTGTAACCGAGCGTATTCTTGCCATAATCGATCTGTTTCTGGCGGCGGACCAGAACTGCCTCATCCGTTTCATATTCTTGAATCTGCCGGCGGCCACTGTTCTGGCTCGACGCACCGGAAGAGCTTGAGCTTTCCGTCCGCCAACGGAAACCACCGTTACCGCGATCGTCTTTGTGTTTTTTACTCTTCTTCGAGTACATGGTATGCCGATCGAAATAACGGGAACCACGATGGTTGGGAGGATAATCGGCTCCAAAGCCATCTTTGTTTGTCGCTATCTCCACATTATCCTCATCCGTGCCATCGCTGCTTGCTTCTCCCGAATGGCGCCGCTTGAACGGTGACTTAATTTGCTCACTTTCTACCAGTTTTTTGTACTTTTTCACGTTTGCCGAATCTAAAACAAAATCGAATAGTAATTCACTCAAGAAAGGATAACCTCAAACCAGTGCGTCACATTACATGTGCGCGCGGTGGTTTGAGCTAAGTTGATGCCGTTGCTGAGTAAGCGAATTTGTTCGCGTTTACTTACCCAAAAAGTCGATCTCGATTTGTCGATTCGACATACCGGTCGATGATTCGTCGGAATCGCTGCTGCTTGCTGTTGTAGCGGTAACTTTTCTGCTCTTTTGTGATCCCTGACATCAAGGAAAGCCAAATTTGCGCGAGCAAAGAGATACCAAAGGCCAATACACATTAAAATCCCGGTACTGTACACTAAGGCAAGTCTAACTTTGTCGCATTTATTACACGAATACTAATCCATGACGAGCCTCCCAAGGAGGCGCCGTTTGGAGTCTAGTATGTGCGCGAGAGAGTGGGAAAGGAATGCAGAGAGTACTTACGAATTTCGTGCGCGACTCCCGTTCAGCAGCTTTACTCATTTGCTCTTCCTCCTCCATCGTGATATCGTACCAGGATTTGTCATGTTTACTATCCTTCAGTCCGACCTCTTTATCATCCTTTCGTTGAATATCTTTCTGCAGTAACTATAAAATATTGGATATCGAGGCGAAACAAGAGTACGTCATGAGAAGGATCTTCCAGGAGCATAGAAAAAACTACTCACCGCCATATCTTCTGGGCTGTGTCGGTGGTTCTTATTATTTTGCTAAAGTAATGCGTAGATTCACCAAAGGGAGTCAACCGTCGTCCTACCGACGAGGGTCTGTAAATCACCAATCTTATGGAAACGAAAGGAAGATAGAATGGAACGAGATGTAGGTTGCAGAATTGAAAAGGGGGCAGCTCTTAATTCCACGTACATTTCAGAATATTGGCCGTGCTGTGGTTAGTCAATTTGTAGATCGTGGCCTCGGCTACTATTACCGAGTTGTCTAGAAAATAGAACAGTTAAAAACGAACACCCTCGCGATACGCGAACAAAATTGCTGCAGATCGGGAACGGGAAACCAAAACCTTTTCCACTGTCGCTGCTGCTCCTATACAAGCGCGGGAAAATCGTAAACATACGCGCGTAATCCGAATGTGACCCAAAAAAGGGGTCCCAAAAGTTGACATTTTTTTGACAGTTGACAAAGAGCCACGACTGTCAGAAAGGATGATGAGTTTTTGTTGTTGTCCGAAGCTTATCGCAATTTCTCTACGCTGCGCCTACCAATTATAAGTCGCACCAGTTTTTCCTTTTGAAGTTACTACAGCACGGAACCAATTGCTGGTGTTTTGTTACGGTAGCGGCTGATGCGTAGTCACAGCTCGCAAGGAGGGCACCGAAATCGCGAACGAAAAGCGGAGTGACTACCCGCACATCCGCCCACCTCAGGGGAGCATCGTTAATCTTCGATCGTTGGGTAGGACACCCAAGTGAGACGCATCCCCGTTGGGGATGACGCACCGAGTGTAGTCGTTTGTTTGCTTACGATTGCAAACACATTACTGTCCGTGGGTTGTGCTGCTTCACCATCGCGGGTGTCCGGCAGGACCAGTGCTCCTCGCAGCGATGATGAACCTAGTGGACTGCAATCCGTACGGCAACGGATTGCTGTACGCTGGATTTAATCAGGATCAGGGTATGTTCGAGGACGAGCATTCCGCGATGCTGATAATTGCACACTGCATGTATGCGTGATCTCATCATTGTAGGATGTTTCGCTTGTGCGACCGATAACGGATTCCGGGTGTACAACAGTGATCCGCTGAAGGAAAAGGAACGACAAATCTTTCCCGATGGTGGCGTGGCGTACGTTGAGATGCTGTTCCGCTGTAACTATCTGGCACTGGTCGGCGGTGGCCTGAGGCCGCTCTATCCGCCGAACAAGGTGCTCGTGTGGGACGATCTCAAAAAAGCACCCGCCATTTCTCTCGATTTTAATGCTCCCGTCAAAGGAGTGCGACTGAGGCGTGATCGCATTGTGGTCGTGCTTGAGGGCATCATCAAAGTGTACACGTTCACCCAAACGCCCACCCAGCTGCACGTCTTTGAGACGGCCAAAAACCCACAGGGATTGTGTGTGCTCTGTCCCAACAGCTCGAAATCACTGCTCGCTTTCCCGGGTCGTCGAACGGGCCACGTACAGATCGTGGATCTGGCCAACACGGAGAAGGCTCCACAGGAGATCATTGCACACGAGACGGCAATCAGTTGCATTGCTCTGAACCTGCAGGGCACACGGATGGCAACGGCCAGTGACCGGGGCACGCTGATTCGGATATTCGACACAAGCAGCGGGGCAAAGGTGGCCGAATTGCGCCGCGGCTCTAATCAGGCCAAGATTTACTGCATCAACTTCAACCATCAGTCGACGTCGGTGGTCGTATCGTCGGATCACGGTACGATACACGTATTCAATCTCGATGAGCCGAGCAAGGGACGAGACAGTGCTTCGGGTGGCGGTGGTGGCAGTGGTGGAGGTGGGGGCGGTAGCGGTGGCGTCGGGGGATCCAGCCTGTTGACACGATACTTTACCAGCCAGTGGTCGTTCTGCAAGTTTTCCATCCCCCAAGGACCACCCTGCATTTGTGCGTTTGGATCTGAAAACAATTCGGTTATTGGTATGTTTCGTCCGATCGTTCGTATCTCTATTGTCTACTTTTCCACTTACTCGCCTCCTCCATTGCAGTGATATGCGCAGATGGACACTACTACAAATTTGTCTACAACAGCAAGGGCGAATGTTCGCGAGAAGTGTGCTCACAGTTCCTCGAGCTATCGGATGACCAGACGTAAGGATGACCAGGCGTGGCGTGGGGTTGGCATCATTGGAAGTTCTTTTAAATAAACCAAACTCACATACACTAAACACACATACAGAAACACACGCATACGTTCACCGATGCATAATTGAAAGGCGCGCACAGCAGAATAGATGTAAACGGTGTAGAAGGCTCAGGCGGCGTCGTGCGTATGTTGGCTGCGATAAAGGCAAAGGGGATACCCTCTCCGCTAAGCATTCGATGGACCAGATGGACGCTAGCGTGCGGGAGGTTCTCCCGCCTGCCTGCCTGCCTGTCGGAAACGTGATACGAGTTTGCACCGTATCGATCGAAGCGAAGGGGGTTGGCGAGCAGGAGCAGACAATCGTTGAATGTTGACGTGTACCGACGCCCTGTTTGCAGGACCGTTTTAGAGACTGTGTGCAAGCAAAGCGATATAGAAACAGAAAGTGCTAAGAAACTTATAAATAAACTCGTTCGAATGTGTCTTGAAACGATTTGCGAAATTGGCTTTCTTCTATATCCTTGGGTATTGCTTGTGAGCGAACGGAATTAACGGAAATTTTTAATAGCAAACTGTTTGAGTATCTTTTAAGAAGCGTGGGAACCCCCGGAGAAAAAGGTGAAACTCTCGGCATTCTTCTTCAATGTTGGCTAACACTAGTTTTGTTCTAAATTTATTAAACTAGAAAGAGTACGAAAATAAAGTCAAATAAGGTATTCTGTTAAAAGAAAATGCAAATCGTGTTTGATCGAAAAAATCGCAGTTTTTGGTAGTCTATTTTCTTTCGTCGCTCTATGGCTATTAGTAGTAGAAGTAGTTAAATGTTATGTTGAGAAAGTTAAGCTGCCGAAGTCTGCTGGACAAACTCAAAATGGAGCCTGGAGCAGTTACTATTATTTTGCTGCTGCTGTGCTGTTTGATGAACACAGCAAGGTGTTATATGTAGATTTCCCCGGTTTTTTTAATTTAATTTAATCCATTTTTTAAATTCCATTTTGTTCCAAAAAACGCTAGGAGTGGTAGTAAATTTAAAAAAATTTGCCCCCTTTAACTCCTTGAACTCGAGTGTGTATAAACGAAAACAGCCGCTAGGGGACGCTGGCAGTCGACAGTGATGGTCGCTAAAAGTGCAGCAAACAGGTGTTTTGTAAATTTCAGCTGCATTCGCTTTTTCTACAAAACACTTCAAGAGAGGATGGTTTGCGATGATCATTTATGTTCCTTATGTAATTTTGTACAACTTCAGCACGAATGAAAGACCCCACCTGGATCCTGTGCTGAGACAAACCGAACCGAAGCAGGTTGCCGCAAGCGATGCACTCCCAGTGTGCCGAGTGGGGTAATTGGATTTGGTCCGGCTCGCGGAACGTGTTTCGGATTGGCCGAGCTCAAAATGCTAACGATCGATCGGGCGCGAGGAAGCAAGCAGTGTAGTGCACGCGCTCGCGCGAGTTTCTAGAAGAAAAAAGGGGTTAAAGTGACGATTCCCCGAGTGGGTGGGGGTCGAATGTGAACATCGAACCTGTCCAGAGAGGGGAGGTGCGACCACCTTTGACCCGCCGACGTTCGTGAGGGTGGTTCTTTTGATCTTCAGGTGCATCTGGGGCTGCTGTTTGTGCACCGCGTCGCGTAGGAATATCGCCAACAACTGGCGGTTGCTATGTTTGGCGGCGTCCAGCAGCAACAACAACAACAACGGATAGGAGCAACGCGAACCAGTGAACCAGGATAGTGCGCGAGCAAAGGTGTAGGGGCGAGCGGGAGAGGTGGCAAGAACGTGCAAAGAAGCGAAGCCAAGTGACAAACGTGTCCATCCAGGGGCAGGGGGAAAGGGAAAAAGGAGTCAAAAGGTGAAACGGGTGCCGGGCGAGGAAAGGAAAGTAGTTTCTCGAGTCCGTCGTCCCGTCCAGGTATACGAGTTCGATCGTGCGATCGCGATCGCGTTCGTGGTGCGCTGTGCTGTGCTGTTCTTTTTTTCTTTTCTTTTTTCCGCGTGCGTGTGTGTTGGTGGCCACACCGTTGGTCAAGTTTGTCCGCCTTCTTCGAGAAACCTTCCTTCCCTGCGTTGCGGCGCCGCACCACGAGCAAGCAAGGAGGTGGCCAAAGAACGACGGAAAAGGGAAGAAAAGAAAGAAAACGCATCATCGTCGTCGTCGTCGTCGTTGCGGGCGGGAGGGGGTGCTCGCGTGTGTGTTGGTGTGTTGATGTGCCTGCGTGGTGGCCGCCGTGTCGATCGATTGGTCAGCAGCAGCAGCAGCAACAACAAGAGCAACAACAGCGCGGAATTGTGGTGGTGGTGTGTAGTGCTGAGCCGTGTTCTTGCCCTTTTTTATGCTCAAGACACACGACCGACCGACGGTGACGCGAAGTACGCAAATTTCTGGAAGCAAAGAGAAAATCGATCGCCAGTGACCGAAATCCGGGCGGAGTGGAGTGGAAACCACCGCTGGGTGGGTGCCGCGGGAAAAGTGTGTTTCTTGTGTGACGTGTTCCAGAGCACCCCCACGTCGTCGTCGTCATCTTGGTCGTCTTTCGTGGTTCCTTCGGTAGTGACCACACAACCAAACAACACCTTTTTGGAGCCGAGGTTATCACCTTCTCGAATGAACGGCCCAAACGACAGCATCATCATCATCACCTGCGTCGACGGCCATTAGCATACAACGCGGCGATCCAACGAGGAAAACCAAGGAAACCAACCAGCAGCGACTACTGGGAGCCAGACCATTTTTGCTCCATTCTCCACGCCACCAACAACAAACGCTTCCAAAATGTTGCGATTCCTTAGCCGGAGAAAGGGGCGCAATGCCGCGGCCGCCGACATGGTCGACAGCCAGATCAAGTCGCAGCGCATTCCGACCAACAAAAACATGATCCCCTGCCGGGTGATACTGCTGGACAACACGGACCTTTCGGTCGATCTGACGGTAAGTTTGGCAAATGGTCTGTCACTGCTGCTGCTACTACTGCTGGTGCAGTGGCCCTCCGTGGCCTAGGGACACATACACATTCCACACGGGCTGCATGCCACCGGCCTGGAGTGGCAAATATTTGTCGATCCGGATTGCACGAAACCGATAAGATAACGCTGTGGCTTGGTGGGCCGCATTTCGTGGCGACGGTCATGATGATGATGATGATGATGATAAGAATGTTGCCTGCGTGCGTGCGTGGGTTGGTGGTGGTGCACAGGTATGTGGGTGATAAAATAGGGTCGGGATCAATATTTACCAAAACGATCGTCGTTTTGGGGTTTTCTACACCGAAACCCGTGCTGCATCCGTGTGCTGTTTGCTGTTTGTAATTGGTAGCCAAAGAAGCGAGTGTCCGAAGAAGAAGGAAACCCGGACCCGCATCTAAACTTCTCCCCTCAAAAAAAAAAAAAAAAAGATCTTCAAGAACCACCTTCAAGAACCACATGTGTTGTTGGGTTCTTCATGCACACGTTTCAAGTGGCCGAGCGTTGGGTCTGCATAAGCAGTTCGAGCAAAGCAGGCTGTCGTCATAGCAGACAGCAGCAGTATGATCTCACGGTGTGCTGGAATTTTGCTGCCGATATTCCGATCCGCCTGCTAGATTCATTTCTCGACGTTTCGAACAGGTTTGCTGCGTTGAAGAAGTTGTCGCCTAGGAACGGCGCTTTGTGATGGCTACATAGATGATGCATCAGCAAGGCCCCAACGATGGCGTCACGGTGATGGGTGATTAAACTATTTTTATCACACACTCATCATGTTGTTTTCGCATCACATCGTACGGAACATCGATGATCGGAACAGTTGATGATCTTACCTAGTTCACGTGGCCCGAATTTAGGGTTTTTCTCTTACCTTAAAAAAAAACCACCCCTTTGGTACACAGCGCCGCAATCAACCAATTGTATCCATTCGCTTGATCGCCGCTGCTGCACACATGGAATCGATGGATGCTGAAACAATTCTTCCCCGTGGGCCATTTTCGAGTGTGTTTTTTATGTTTAATTTAATCAATTAACCAATTAGAAACATGGCGGCGGTACCTGTTTGCTGATCGCCACGGACTCCCATTAATCACGCCCCAAAGTCGGTCAATCAGGAGCGAAGATGATGGTCTGGCCTGGCTTGGCTCCTGGCCGTACAGGCGGCGCGTTAACGAGCGGCTTGTGCATCTCGCACCGGCGGTGGCTGCGTGATTCGCGCCGTATCCGTAAGTGGGCCGCTTCGAGTGGGAATTGAAAGTTTATGGGAACCGTAGGTGAAGTCGTAGTCGAGGACTACAAGAGCATAATGCGATGGGTGCGTGCCCAGACCAGCTCGCAACCTCTTCCGGGACCTACCCTTTCCGGTGTTTCGTCGGAGTGGGCGCACGCCCCAGTGGCCGTTGCAGTAACGTCGACTGAATGGTAAACACGATGTGTTGCCAACGAAGAAGCATCTGTTGCTGCCGCTGCTGCTGCTACACGCGACGCGGCATTGCGGGCTGTTCCATTAATGGATTAATAGGCAGCGAGAGAGGTCCTCGACAAGTGTTGTGCGAGCGAGCGAGCGAGCGAGCGTACGGGTGCAATCGGCGCCGATGGATCGAAACCGCGAACCGCGCATTAATTGCCTGTCGCGCACGCCACAGTTTGTGTGACCTTAATGTTGTCAGCCGTTGCCATCACGTTGCGGCATTCATAATTTATTCACTTTGCGCGCATCGCGTTACGCAGGCGAGCTCCTCGCCCCTGATGGCCTCTAAACTGCGCCGCTGCATCACTGTTCTCGGTCATGGCACGGTGCTGGTGTGTGTTGCTTGCTGCGTTGGCAAACTCGAAACTCTAGCGGCGGCTTGGTGTCGTCGTCGTCGTTTAGCAGGAGGGAACCTCGGAATGCAGGCCATCGGTAGTATCGCTTGATGAAGGTGGTACCCACCCCCCTAAACGCCACCCACTGCGAAGGCTCAAACGACAACCAAACGGCTGATTAAACAGTGTGCCCTCCACCACTCATTTGTTTGCCTGCTATCATCAGCCAGGCCATGGCACGAAGGGCTCTCCGTTCGATTTGGATGTCGGAAGGCTTTCCGATGATCCGCGTGCCTTCTGGGGTTCGTCGCTTCACGATGGATGGTCGTTGAAGTCTTTTCATTTGCGGCATCCCCTCAAAAAAAAAAAGCTTTTACCACGAAACAAGATGAGATGCAGCTGCTGCACCGCATAATGGCGTTCTATCACGCGTGCTGGTGGTGGTGGTGACTGATTAGCACCTATTGCCGCCTCTCCGTTGATGACCAGCTAGCTAGCCCCGGAGTGTGTGTGGGGTCGCGATTCGATTGTCCATCTTTCGGAAGCTCTTCTTGGGCTTGGAAAATATTTCTTTTTTTCCCTTCTTTCCTTCAGTTTGTCACGGATGTTCAGCGGGGGGGAGCTCCGGATCCCAAACAGGCGACAAATCCAATCACGGAAACCGTTAGTTCGTGTGCCGCCCTTCTCTCTCTCTCTCTCTCTCTCTCTCTCTCTCTCTCTCTCTCTCTCTCTCTCTCTCGCTCGCTCGTTTGCTCGTTATTCTTCCGGCGACAAACGCATGCCGTTACCCTCTGTTCTGAGTGAGGAGGGGTCACGAAGAAGCCCTCCAAAGCGCTTCCAGCAGTCCAGTGGCAGCGCCCGGGCTCCCGGTCAGCCCTTTCGTGGTGACACGTGTCATCGAATCGCGACACAACGCAACCGGACGGACAAAGTCACTTGGCATTTTAAGCGTTACAGGGCTTCCACCTTTTTGCATGCCCTGGCGGTGCGTTGGGAGTAGGCTGCGACGACGACTACTATGATCCTCAGAAATGGAAGAAACGTCGATGTGTGGTGTGGTTGTCACGAATGCAATGCTTGCTGTTGCTTCCCATCGCACTCAAGGGGATAAGATGCTGTACAATGGAAAGAGCATCGTGCCCCTCTCTTCCCACCTTCCTTCAAAGCCAAATTTGCTACCCACACTCCACGGATTGGGTGCGTGGATTTTTTTTCTTTCCCCAGTCACAGTGAGCCCCCCCTCCCCCTTCCGCTTCACATGTCGATTGTAAGAATAATAACAGTTTAATTGCCGGTGTGGTTGGTTTATTAAAATCTCAAAAACCCATTTTCTTCCGCACCGCTTACCACCGCTTCCGTTCCCGTGGAAAGGGGAGGGGGGAAGAGGGTTGAAGTTTCCGGAGCTCAAGCGGGCGGCCCCCTTCGTAGAAGCCACTGTTTTGGCTGGATGTAAAGGAAGAAGAAGCGTGAAGACGTGATCCCTTCCCATCGCCATCGTGCGTCGTCGTGGTGTGTGGTGGAAGCGACGCGAAAACGCTTTTCCCAGCGTCGCATCGCTCGTTCGTACGTACGTTGATCGCATCTATGATCCCTCGTTCCTGCCACCCCGATGATCTTTACCCGTCGTGTGCCAGCGGGGTGGGGTTTTGTGTTTTGTTTGCTTTTTCTCGACATCCCCCGTGGCCACCCTCTTCTCTCTCTCTTGCTTGTCTTAATTATTTTCCTCGAGTTCTGCTCTCCCCATCCCGCGGGCAACGACAACTACAACGACGAAGAGATGGATTCCAGCGTTTCACATTCCATTCAAGGTGACTCAAGAGGCGCGCAACTACCGCAATCTCACCTCTGGGATGCTGCTTAAGACACGCACCTGACGCGTCAGAGAGTTATTCCGTGAGGAATTGTGATTATAGCCCGTTGCCCCGAGAGTTGATAAGCAAGAAAGCGGCAGCAGCAGCATGTTTGGAGGAATTAATCGGGCCACCGTCGTCGTCGTCGTCGTCTTGTGCCACATTAACGGGGCTGTCTCAGTCCATTTTCCTCACCACCCGCTTCGACCGCTTCGCTTATGCAATGCACACAGGCGCGCAAACAACACACAACTGCAAACAACAATCGATGCTCGGTGTTCGAGATCTTCGTGGCAGATCCAGATCGAAAAGAAGGGGTTCAGCTAATTGGTGGAAAGCTTAATGAAGCTGCATCGATGTTACGACCGGGGACGATGGCGTCGATGGTGTGTTGTTTGCGTCTCAGTTTGGGTATGGAATTTCTCGCGCTTTTTTTTTTGTTTTTTCTTACCTGCCAATTTCCGTCATCAATGGCACTTTTGTGGGGTGGTATCTTAATTGGTAGCCGGGCAACCGTTCGGTTCTCACAGTGTTTCGCACTCACGCGCACATTTCGGCATTCAGAAGCAGCCCCAGAAGCGATAAGATTGCAATTGGAGTGAATTTACTTGAAACGATTGTAATCCAGATTGAGAGAACCGGTATTTGTCCTCGAGTTAGTTGCATTCTTTTGGCATCAGTTACGTAGAGGCAGACTTTGAAGGCTATGCCATTGATTGTTTTTAGCCTTTTGGAATCCTTTTGTTTAACAGATAATAAATTAGAGCTGTCGAGAGGTGTTTGTAAGCAAAGGGTGTTCTTGTGAAGGCCAACACGATTCCTTCTTGGCTTAGTCCCCTAACGAGATGACCTGGAACCATTCAAAATAAAGTTCGATGTTGGGGAAAATATATTCTTTAAACTCTAACTTCTTGTCCATACTATAATATATTGGCGAAAAATGTACCATGGACCTAGAATTGTTTCTAGAGTGTATTGCTGTTATTTTTACACACGGTTCTTCAATCGGTACCGTCTCGTTTATACTGTTACGTACGATAAAAGAGCGTCAGAAAAACGGAATAATCATCTAATATTCGATAAGTTTACAAGCAGTTAAATGTTTAAATGTTTGTGAGCAACGGATTCCATACAAACCTGCCTCGATTACTTGACCATTTTACAGATTCCATCTTTTCTAAGCGACCGATCATTCTATTTTCAAAAACGGACAAACAGTCAGTTCTCACCATGGTTTCCCCACTTTCTAGGACTAGAACCTCATAATGTGGACGCTAAAAATAGAAATTGCCACCTTATATTGCTTTAGAATCTTATAATTTGGAGAAAGGGTGAGAACAACAATGCACCCCAATATCCCTAGTAGCCCATGGGCGCCTGGTAGACATAGAAACGAGAGCTTCTTCGTTCCAATCGTTGCTGTGGTAACAAAATTCTACCAAAATGATCAACGAGGAAGCTGCTGCATCCCTAATACAACGTGTTCCGAAATGTTCCATAATCGGACTAAAAATTAGCGTCTCTGCTCAAGGCATTCAAGAAATTTGAAAAAAGATGAGAAGGTAGATGAGAAACCGAAGTAACTTGGAATGGAAAAAAGGGAAAAGCCCATATTGTCTTCCGCCAGCCACGCCTTTTTTTACTACAAAACACAGACAAACGGAGACCGTTGCTAGCTGACCCACCGGATCCGGAACAGTGACCGGCGACCGGCTGGTGAGTTGCCAGGTGCCATTGAACCAACGTCGAAAATTAGCATCGAAAGAGTTTTCTCCGGCGATGGTCTGGGGCGCGACGCGAAGACCCCAGAGACCGGAACATCACGAAGTTTTCGTTTGTTTCCTTCCGGGCAGTCGTCGTTGTTTTAAGAAAACTATGGGAGGTTAACCGGGCATTCCGAGAAGAAAAAAAAAACATTGAACAACCTCCCACTGGAGGATAATTATTATTTCCATAAGTAGAAAGTCGCGGCCGCGTGTCTCATGTCTTCCGAGATTCGGCCACGATGGAAGACGCTAATCGCAGGACGGTGAGTTGGGAGGCTGCCTCACTTACCACCTCCCCTTCCCGCCAAGAGATTCAATCCATCTGCCGATCCTCTGAGATCAGCGTGTGGCGCGGAAGTGTTGCGAAGAAGTGTATCATTTTCGTTGCCATTTGCTAAAACGTTGGCCACCGAGGAAGAGAGAGAGAGAAGTAGATGAAAGACATCTGTGTCCGTGTGGTGGCACTGCTGGTGGGTGGGCGGTCTCTTGCTCAGGGATTCCATCAAATTACTACGCACGAGGCTCTCTTTTTCCGGACTTTCTGCGTGAAGCGCAGCGTTTCTCTCACTTAAATGCAGTACAAACCCTCCATCCACAGTCCTGTGCAGCGCCTGTCGCTTGCAGGCCGGCCGGCTTGGCTGCCTTCCATTCATCCATTTGTTTGATGGCAATTTGGCGAAATCAAAGATTTTCGAGAGGCCGGGCGGCACAAGCTGGTACGGGCTCTGTGTTTTTAATAATTCGATCGCAATACAGAAGAAACGCCACAAAGAGAAGAGGCTGCTCAAATAACACCTTCATGACGATCGTTGCGGACGACGCGAAAAGTTCGCTCGAGCGGTTAATGTGTGGCCATTTAACCATCCAGCCAGCCAGCCAACCGAGCGAGAGGAAGTAGCATGAAGTGTGGTGTAATGGTGACCGCGGAAGAAATCATAATCATTTCTTCACTTTTGATTTCTCGAACCACCCATCCCCTTCGTGGTGGGTGGAGATGATGCTCCTCATTAAATGCGATTTCCTTTCCGTGGCGTCGGCCTCTTCGGCTAAGACAATTGCTTGCTCTCGCTCGTGAGCCAGCCAGGATGGCCAGGTTGCGTAGCCAAAAAGTGATTAAAAGGTCGATCTGCTGCTGCTGCTGCTGCTGCTGTACAAAGCGTACAAAAGTGCGTGTGGTGTGCGTGTCTGTGTTCGAGATGATGTCGAGAGAGTCCAGTGCGCGAGGTTGAAATTACTTTTCGGAGGGAAAATAAAATAATTCGCCACACGATCCGTCGACGGAATGGTGTCGAGC
Organism: Anopheles aquasalis; assembly: GCF_943734665.1. NCBI lineage: Eukaryota > Metazoa > Arthropoda > Insecta > Diptera > Culicidae > Anopheles > Anopheles aquasalis. The sequence goes on from NC_064877.1 coordinate 39,369,044, forward strand.
CGCACGGGAGGGGGCTGGGGTAGGAAAAATTAGCCAAGAAAATCATCGGTCTGCGGCACCACGGTCAGTGAAGGTTGATTTCGGTGACCGCGCTTGGGCTGATTTGGAAATGTAGTTTTTCTTGGGCGGTGGATAGCCAGCGTTGTAGAAAGTGACGGGCCAATTGTTTTGGGGCTCGTTGGCAAGAGTTACTAATGGATGGACCACACCCGGCGTGTCTGGTGGTGGTGGTTGGTGGGCCGAAGATGTACATTAGGTGTAATATGGATCTTTATTTTGATGTAGCACAGCAGCGTAGATCCACTTTTCACGGTGATCGTTCCGCCGAGGTGGTCAAGCACAGAAAGGGTGATGGAAATTTGATGATAAACAGCCACAAACAAAACTGTCCGTTAACGTACACACACATTTGGTGGCCAATGACGGTGCAGGAGCGGGCTGAGAAAGGCAACGGAACTGTAAAACGGTAACGTTTACTTTATGGTGATCTTTAATCGTTGTAGAAGTGCCATATGTGAAGGTTTATTATTTGCCCCACAAAAGAAAAATATGTTTTAAGGATCAAACGTCCTTTACTTATTGCCGCCACTAGTATGCAAAAGAATATTCCAGACACAAATGCATGAAATCATATCTCGAGACGTTTAAAGCTCTTCTGGTTCGTGGATTCTAGGAGCTATTTGTCGTAAGTTGGTCCAAGGAATTGTATGATTTCAAAACTATTAATCTGCAATATTGTACAGGGTGCGCCATCAGGCGGTACCCTATTTTAAAGTTGGATAACTCTGTCATTTTTCAGCCGATTTGGACAAATAGGCCAGTTTCTGAATCTTCAGTCTGTGCCATTTTAGTTTAGTTTCACGATAAAAGAGTGGACTGAAATTGTCACACTTTACATTGAAAATAATCAGTCAATAGTGGAAACTGCGATCGTGCAATGGATGATGAATGAATGCTTCGCCGCATATGACGGCGCTGGACTTTTTCTGTGGTTCTATTTGAAAAATAAGGTTCATGCAAACAAATTGAAGGCTATGAAAGAACTTAAAGCAAATATTACAGCTGAAATTGCCCAAATAACTCCGTAAATGTTGTCAAATACAATGCTAAATGCCCGAAAAAGGAACGCTTTTTGTATGCCAACTGACGGCGGTCATTTGATGGAAATCATATTTTGAGTATGGTACATTAAATGGCATTGAATAATCTAAATAAAACTGGTTTATTTTTTAAAATCGGTTGGAAAATGAGTTATTCAACTTTCAAATAGGGTACCGCCTGATGGCGCACCCTGTACTGTTTATCAAACGTTTCTCAAAACAGTTACTGTAATAATTATTTATGGAACCTTTGCGAGCAATGTATGCGAAGAGGAGTCCTTTGAACACAACAAGGCGCTTTGCAAAGACTTCGTGCATTCACGATCACGTCGTTTTTTATGCCTCAACTCATCTCCAATCGTGAAAGTGTCTTTTGTAATTTCATTTTTAAACGTCTATCTACCGGGTAATCTGCTGTTGCACCAGGTAGGTGCGAAGTGATCGCCGTTGTTGTTGCATATGTAAATCCACTCCGTTGATTCCCCGTTATGAATCATCATTGGATGAGTTGTGTTGCGTGAGTTGGCGATATAACATCGTCATAATTTCGCAGTCAGCTGAACTGCAGTCAAGCCAGTGGCAGGTGATTGAATCGAAGGATCGGAGTGATGATCAAAATATTTAAAAGCAGCAGCAACAGTCGTCTTGCATCTTAATAAAGGAGTACGATTGTCCTTCCTTTGTTCCTTCTGTGTTCGTCTCTCAGAGGACTATTTTGTAAATCCTCCAACTACTGGCGGAGAAATTTGGTTTATTATCTCTTCCTTGTTTCGGTTGCATCTTTTAATGTTACGTCTTCAGATGCCGTCTGGATGCAACTCGTCGTCGTGGAAATGGACATCCATTATTCAATTAATCAACACTCGTGAAGTGACCCGAACTGAACGCGGATGAATGGAAAAGAGCCCGCAACCAGATCACGATCATCGCGCTGTTTCTGGTAGGTTCGAGACACCAATCTTCTTCGCCACATTTCGCTCGGGCGCGGTGATTTATCACTCAGATTGCGCTTCGTGCGCTCAGATCATTGGTTTGCTAACGGTGGCGGGGGCTCACGGGGGGGGTTAGGAGGTTTCTTTATGTGTGCGCCCGCCCGCCCCCCGCATTTCAGCAGCCACGCTGGAGCTGTGTCGCGCGTGATGAAAGAAGGTGGGGTTTGGGTTTAACCCAAATGACACCACGACAACCGCACAGACGTACACACAGTGTGGGGACTGTCTCCCGGTTTCTGGTCCACCGATGACGTCGTCCTGTGAAGAAAACGTGATCGACATTCGACGACGACGACGCCATGCACTCCTGCAACTGAATGCGACCATCTGCGAGGGTGCCCCGCGCGTGTATCTGCGACATTCGCTCGTGCCGGCTTGCGCTGGCTAACCCCTTTCGCAAAAAAAGAAGGTATGAAAACCACTCGATCTCGTTTGTGTGCTATTGCTTTTGAGCAGTTTGAGCAAACCACAAACCAGCGATGGCGAGATGAGGTGACAGAAGGCACACCAGTGGTGGTGGAGCCGGTCTCTGAACAAAGATTCGTGGGTTTTGAGTGAGAGGAATAAAAAGGGGGACGATGGGGTCGGGAGTTGCACACAAAATCACATAACCTCCTTTTGGGGGCAGCAGCAACAGCAGCAACAGCAGCAGCTGCGTGTGATGCTTTGTGGACCCCGTTTGTTGTGGGTTTTGCTGTCTGGTGCTGTGGCGCTGGAGATTGCATTGCACCACCACCACCACCACCACCATCAGTGTGATTCTACTTAACAACATCGGTTGGCCTCTTGCTAAGAGCAGGAGCATTGGTAACCTTTAGCTTACTTACATTTGTTTGGCTGGTTCAGAGAGAGAGAGAGAGAGAGAGAGAGAGAGCGAATGTTGAAAACGGTACATTGGCACGAGACCAGAGACTGCATCTTAAAGGGTAATCGTGATCTCCATTGATAAGTTGGTACGGAGTATTATTAGAAAATAGTAGAGTGTCCTCATTTCTGATCCCTTCAAAGGGTGTTTGTTATGCGTTTACAACACTCATACACTTATCTCGTATAAACAATGATCTGGTTTAGAGTCTCGATCTTCAAAAAGATCGTCATTCATCCGACACGTGTGCCTTTATGGCCAACAAAATGCTGTATTCTAAGTAAACCCCACAACGTTGATAAGCAGCATAAATAGTACCTGTAGCATTCATTGTTTTAATGATTTGACATTCATTTATGGTAGCATATTCATAAAACACAAATCACACTTCCATATGCTTTGACGCTGGGCATCATTTCAGTTGATTACGTCTATTGCACGACGGTAAAAGTCTCCCTTAAAAAGGTGTGAAAATGAACGGTGAAAATCAACGATGAAGC
>NC_064877.1:39380000-39382500 GCF_943734665.1 Anopheles aquasalis
CGCCTACATCGCCTACCCTTTCTTTGGGGGTTGGTGACCTCATAGAACCGGTCAAGGGCAACGCGGCTGTGGCCGAAAAGACGCTGCTGTCGTCTCCTACCGTGCTCCGTGCTGAGTTCAAAAGCAGTAACCCCTTCAAGGTAGAAGAAGAGGTACGGTTGAAGCAGCAGCAACTGCCGGTAGAACCAGAACCGGTACGCGATTCATCGAAAAAGCAACCGTCGTCACCGTACGCAGTTGTTACGGGCAACGGTAGCAGTATTGCGGATTGCAGCGATGCGATTGATAGTAATGGTGGGGAAGCACGAAACACTGCCATGACTACCGCCGTAAACAACACTTCCGCCATAGTGGCCGTAGAAACGGATGGTGGGTCCGCTGGGACGACAGCAACGGTATTAAAGGTTTGTTGAAGTTGTTTTACATTCACGTGATTAAACGTAGAAGTATTTTGCACTAATCGTCGCTTCTCTCTGCCACTTGGCACGGAGAGGTAAGGGTAAAGCACTACGGTAAGTTAATTCTTACTAACCAATGGATCAAGACTAACGGTGTTCCATCATACACTATTCTGCACTATCTAACTGTGTGTCTGCAAAATAGCACCGCATGTATAGTTCCGTTAGTCTAGAAATGGTTCGCTGCATACTGCTGTCATTCGCATTCGTATGATCATCCTTTTTGCCTTTTGCCTATTTTCTAGCTTCTATCGCCTTTACCTTTCTTTAGATCATTGAACAAATGATTGTTTAAACTGTACGTCAATGGCTAAACACACAATTTCGTCTTTGTAATTTCGTTTTTTCCCATTTTATTTCTTCTCAAAGAAGCAGGAACGTATGAAGGAAAACATCAAACCGTCACCAATGGACCTCTCACCGTGGATGGTATCGTCAGATGTAGTAAATGGTCCGGCGAAACCGAAAGAGGCAACGATCCTTCGCAAATCCGTCATTACGACACAGTTGTAACGAATAGTCCCGTCGGACGAAGATAGAACGAGTGGTTAAACTTTGGCTTAGATCAGATAGTTTGTCGAATAGTATAGTGTTACGAACAGGAGACAAGCAAGTGAAGTTAGAATGGCTAACAACATAGCATTTTAGTCCAACTACAACCCATTTTGCTGATCGATGTTTCTGTGAGAATACTTGGAATGCAATATTCGTACTTAAACCGTCCTTGCGATTACTTTTAGCAAACAAACTCCTTACCAGGAGACTGGCAAACACTTCTTGATGCACTGAATGGACACATAAAATACAGCGCATGCAAAAGCATCTTTACTATTCGAGTTGTATCATCTTCTATTTATCTTCGGTCCGCTAGTAAAATTCGCACGGTATCCTTGATTTGAACGTGCATAAGCTTAGTGTTCCCCGAGTGCTGCAGCTGATGCTCGTCTATTCCAACCCCATTCGTAAGGCACCACGCGTCTTCTAACGTTGTCTTGCATGTCTGAAATACTGGAGCAAGAAAGTGTATTATTAGTTGTGATCTCAGTGCATTCCGATATGGTCGATGTTAGCTCCCGATGTTGGGGCAGCATTTAACAATTGCCACAACAAATCCAGCTAATGAAGGAGTATATGATATAGAACAACGAATTTTAATGCCTAGACTATGGTATACTGCATTTTAGATACATATTATGCAAACGCGATATTCTCTTACATTCCTCTAATGTAAAGTGCATCGAAATGCATGGTAGGGAGAGCCCTTGCTTGTAACTCTCCTCGGCGCGTTAGTAGCATTTTCTGTTGGTATTATGTCGACCGAGAAGTCATATCCTGTGTGACGAAGCTGATTACGTTTTTAAGTAAAATTACGGACTTTTTGGGACACCGGTAACTGCCAAATGCAGGCAGCTAAGAAAATAGTCCGAAACATGTGAGTGCCGGCAATGAGCTGTTAATATTGAAATGAAAGTATTTCTGGTTAGGACATGGTAAACCAATACATAGTAACTATGTGCGTGCCTGTGTGAGAATAAAAGATAGAACTAAAATGTGAATGCTACTACCGTGGAGGGTGGACTGGTAGGAGAATGATTTTATTATGGAACGGAAGAATTGCTTGTAAGAAATTTATTCGAGTTGTTGAATAAAAATGTATAATTTACGACATTGACTTTCCATTTTAATTAAACTTTATCACACCGTATACATATTTTGTTCGACCTCCGTATGTTTAATTCCGCCTTGTTGTACCAAGCAGCAAAAAGATCATCAGTTTTGACATATTTTGGCCCGACAATCAGCCACGCATGACCATCTAAATATTTTCAGATGATTTTTATTCGCTTTCAATTTGTTAAAGATCGTTTTAACTTGAGTTAGTAGGTAAGAAGTACGAATTTCATGTGTGGTGGAAAACCGCCGGCTCGGCACATTTGAGGTGAATTTCACCCCCAGCACACCCAGCGACAAAACAATGGCAGCAACATAGATTTGAAATGCTATCGAGTATTGATACGGTTCCTCCTGGAGATCCTCTTCAA
>NC_064877.1:39390000-39420000 GCF_943734665.1 Anopheles aquasalis
AAGGAAGGCAAACGGCGCCTGCTCTCCACCCGCTGTTCTCTCAAGTGCCCCCATACGTCCCAGAACGGTGCTCAGAACCAGCTATCGACAATGTATGATTATTACCAGCCATGAGCTACTTGGTGGGCTGGACCGCAAGATCCGGGTGCGGTAGATCGATCGAATGTGTGTGCCTTTATCTCGACCTTAGGTTAGACGGGCTGTTCTTGATCGGTCGGCGTTGGTCAAGGCCCAAGGCTAAGCATGAGGTTCGCGTCTGGCACGCGCGTTACGCTCGCCAAGAATCAGCAGCCTCCCAATGGGGCTACCTCACAATGTTGCCAGCTAAGCGGGCAGCAAGATTGTCTAGAACAGAACCGGGGCGCATGTGTGTAGCGGTGGCTGTGATGGATGGTTTGGCGCCCTCCGGAAGCAAACGAATGAAAAGCCAAATTGTTGATCGCGATCGCGACTTGTGAACGTTTGTTTGATGCATACGAAGGTACGCGATGAAAGGGAAACGTGGCCGCTCGATCGGCTGCCGGATTGGCACTAGCTGAAGGTTGGTTGTTCGTCCATTTACCTGAACTCTAGCAGACTTCGATTCGAGTGGCAAGTCAATCCAAGCAAATCTCCAGCCGGAATGCTGATTATGGAATGGCAAAATTACGGCTTTGGGCGGATAATAGCATTTTCCTTAAACGAATTTATGATGCAATTAGATGACGGGTGATTTAGTGTGAACGGCAACAGCTTTTACGACGCTTATCCGCCACGTACGCCCATCTGGACCGATGGAGCAATGGATCGTGTTCGTTTGTTCCAAAAAAAAAACCTTGTTTGACATCCACGGGACATTCTAATTTTTGTGGTTCACCTGCCTATTGTAGGTATCATGTTTCCGTTGTTTTTGTTTCGTTTGGATTGACGAACCGCAGCAAGGAGCTACATTTGTCGATCGAAGGATGTAATTTCATACTCGAATTTGATCAGACTTTGAAAGTGGAATACTCCCGGCATGATCCCGGTTAGCATCTCTGTGAATGGTTTTCTACTAATTGCACAAGGTATGTCTCCTTGTTTGACGAACAACACGACACTCGAGCGGAAACATAGCCAAAGCATAGCCCAAACTACCCCATTCAGCCTTGATAGTAGTTTTTGCTGCTCTGAAATATAAAACAAACATACAGTCATATCAATCATATCTAACATATGGTAGCCAACAATCGTGCCTTCGTGAATATACGGTTGCTCTGTTAAAAATCTGTTAAAAAAGTCATTCATGGTTGGATAGCGCGTATTAATCAATAGTTTGCTTATTATAATAATATTCTAATTCTATTGATGCTCGAGAATATAATCATGTTTTCAATCATGCAATTGATTTCCGATCAAAGTTATCACATAAAATTGTGAGGTGTTAGTAATAATCTATGGAAACTAATCACATATAAAAATATCTTTATCTCACTAAAATGGCAAACGGAAATGAAATACAAGATGCTATTCTTAATCAAAGTGTTTTATTTGTTTCTAATGAGTTGCTTTAATTGATATGCAGATATATTATACACTAAAACAACAAAGATCTGTTATAAATATTTCCTATTTGACTAAAAAGAGTAAATATGGGTAAAATAATCAGCACACTTGTATATCTTCTCTTCAAATAAGATTTACCGTACCTCTATATCCCATCTTTCAATTATACTGACTGATCAAACATTGATTCGTGTGGCATGATTGGTAACAATATTACCAGGACCTTAATGGTCTCACGCTGTACCAGCGACATCCATTTCCTCTGAATTACCATTATTGTTACCGTTTATATTCCAATCAGAGCAACGATCCACCGGTCGACCTCACTCGTCGGGCGACTGCATTGGCTATTTTTAAAACCAAAAACCTGCCCCAAACACCCTCATGACCCACACACCCACCCATGGCAGCACACTGTAATTGGTTTATGTGTTTTTCCGCTTGTACGCTTAGAATTGCCTGTCTTGGAAGAATGCACGACCTTGAAACGATACCAAAGGGGGCCGTTCGACAACGGATTTGGTAGAGGCCAACCCGAAATGGAACCCAAATGCCACCGAGTGCCGGAATGCTTGTACTACTGGCGGCGGTGGTAACACAGAGCCGGCAGGTTATTGTTGACAGATTGACTGAGCACTGCCTGGTGACACCCGGTCCGATAATGATGTTTGGTTTGACCGTTCAGCTCATGTCGGTATCATGTGAGAACCGGAGGATCAGTGGAATGGGTGCTAATGCGTGCCGCCCTGCCAATCCGTCCGAACCGTCCGAGCGGTTATGATAAATCAATATCTATGATTGCACCCCACCCCCCGCAGCGTGATGGGGATGATGTTCCGTGTGATGAGTGCATTATGACCCGGTCGAGCTCATTTGGGTGTTGAATAATTCACAACATAATTGCGATGCTCGTTGGTCACGGGGTTGCCTCACGCGGGTATAAATACAAGGGTCGGGCAAAGGGTCACTAGTAGCGGCCACTAGTGCAACAGTACGGTACGGAATGTGGCCCCGTTTGGGCCCGCTTGTGGCACTGTTGCTGATGATGATAGTGACGGAAAGGCACATTCTTGCTGACATTCCGATCGACGAGTACCAGAACGAAAAGCTCCTAACGGTGGTACCGTGCGTGAAGCGGCTCTGTGAGAAGTACTTTCGATCGGAGCGTGCCATGAAGGGCTCGCTGGCGATCATCAACATCAAACCGGACGCGTCCGCCTTTCAGCTCAGCATTCTGCGTTCGTTCAACGAGGATCCACGGCACGAGATGGGCGTGATGGTGAAGGATGCACGCAAGAAACACTGGAACGCATCGCACGTCACGGAGAAGGCAAAGAACTATCTGATGCTGATCGGCGATTCGTCGGAGCTGGCGGCACCGATCCATCAGCTGCGTCGGCTCCCTACTTGGAATCCGCTCGCCCAGGTGGTGGTGGTGTTTACGTTCGAGATGACGCCGCTCGTGTTCGAGATCGAGGTACGGAACGTGCTGCAGGAACTGTTCGACAACTCGGTGCTGAACGTGAACGTGATGGTGCAGCGGTACAACACGAGCGTGCTGGAAACGTGGACCTGGTTTCCGTATGAGAGTGGTGGGTGCGCGGACAATATTGCCCAGGTACGGCTCGTCGATGAGTGCGAGTTCGTGGAGGAGAACGATGGGTCGGTGGTGCTAGAGCCCAATGTCCGCTGGCGGCCAATGTTCCGCGAGGTGCACCATTTTTCCGACTACGGTCCGAAGATACCGAAGTACTACAACTACTGTCCGCTCAAGATTACGACCAGCATCTGGGAACCGTTTGTGGTGGGAAACGAGAGTCACATCGAGAAGGGGCTGGAGGTGCTGATGCTCGACACGATTACGGCCCGGATGCGGCTGGTTCCGGTGTACGGTGTGCTGGATGCGGCCCGGGCGACGGCTCGCATAACGGCCGACAACCAGACGGGGCTGTACGCGGACGTTATACAGCGCCGGACGGATCTGATGATTGGTGGGCTGTACGAGAATCCAATCAGTCGCCGGTTACTGTCGGCCACGATCCCGTACTATCAGGATGATCTGACGTGGTGTGTCGCTACGGCACGGCACGCACCGAAATGGTTGAACGTGTTCATCATCTTCAACATCTGGACGTGGCTGATCGCGATCTTTATCATTTTCGCAGCGGCCGCCTTGCTGTATCGGTTCAACTACGTGGAGCAGCTGTATCGGGTCAACTTCACTTGGATGCTGCTCCAATCGCTTGCATTTTCGCTCAGCGTTTACGCACACTACTGGCCACGGCGTGTCTCGATTCGATTCTTTCTGATCGGTTACATGTTCTACGGGTTGCACTGGAATGCGGCGTATCATAGTTTTTTGATTTCGGTGCTTACGAGACCACGGTATGAGGTGCAGATTGCTAGCGTCGATCAGGCCATTGGCAGTGGGTTTGGTTTTGCGGGGCCAGAGAACGGGCTGGTGCATTTCGACAAACCGGACGAGCGGTCGCGTCACATTGCGGCCCATTATCGGGTGTGCCCGGATATGGACGTGTGTTTGGCAACGATCCGGAGTGATCGCCAGCTGGCGGTCGCTATTTCGCGGGCTCACTCGAGCAACAGCCGGAGTATCGGCGAGGCGGAAATGTACTGTTTTGCGAAGACGGAAAACATCTACACGTACTCGGTGAGCATGCTGGCGAAGAAGGACTTTCATCTGTTGCCCAAAATCAATGATCTGATCCGGCGCATCAGCGAGTCGGGGCTGCTGGGCAAGTGGCAGAAGGAGAGTGAAAAGATTCGGATCGATGATGAGGATGAGTCGGACGATCGGCAGACGATACTGCGGTTGGATCACATCCAGGGTGCGTTCCTGCTGTGGACGGTCGGTTTGGCGTTGTCGCTCGTTGGTTTTGTCGCGGAAAGGCTCTATCATCGGGCGTGGCTGCGGTACCAGTGGATGGCTAATCCACTCGATCGCTTCATCTGCTAACTGCTTCGCGAAATGACACGCGCGCGTGGCTCGATCGGTCAGGCGAAACGGCGCGTGCCGCGTGAAAGGAAGCCGACCGACCTTGTACCGGAAGGTTGCTTTGATCGATTCGGTTGCTACGTGTGGCGGTATGGCTGGCGGTATGGCGGTTCGCCTCCAGCCAGTTAAACCAAGCCCCAAAACTCCTTCCTTGCTCCTGCTGTTCGCTGTGCGACGGAATGGAACGTGAATGTAGACCGAACAGGTGAGTTGAAGTCGTATGGGAACCGGGGAGGGGGCGAGGTGTATGTTTAATTTTTTTTGCTTTACATTTCGGGCGAATGTTGTAGTGGGTGGTGCGGTGGTTGGTCCGATGTTACCATGTAGTTCTGTGATTAGCTGCTGCACGGAAAGGCACGCGATGGTAGCGATGGTCGCTTACATGGTTGCCCGGACCGCACCTTCCTAGCGCGGTGGGGCGGATGTTCTGTTTGGGGGCCTGGCAGAGGAGCAATGCGTGCATTTGAGGTGTCAACTGGTACTGGCCGATTGACCGGTAGCTTGTCAGTGCGGGAAGCAATTAGCCCGGATCGCATCGTTTCCGTGCAGCGAAAGCGAAGCAGGCGGACCACTAAGCGAACGGAGCATGCAATCGGTTGGTTGCAATTTTGCGTTTTGTAGGCCTTAATCTGTGGCCTGTCTGCCCGTGTGCGCACCAAATCAATTGGCATTCAATCGAATGCGCATGCAATGGTAAATCGACATCTTGGGAGCCGCGCTTGCACTACCCGATGATTAAGGATCGTTTTGATGCGGAAGCTCAAATGCACGGAAACCGGTCCGATCATGTCGCTTTGGTTTGACAGTCGGTACGGGAATGAGTGTGGGGATTGGAGTGGGTTTTCGGTTAATCCTAGTTCGTGTTACGGTGCGGTATAATTGTTGGAAAGAGAGTCCGTAGGAACGAACAGGATACATAAAACAAATGACTGACTGGTGGTGTTGCAATGTTTGGTGGCTTACCGTGTTGTACAATTGACCGTTGTACGCTGTGGCTATGGATTTGTAACTATGGACAATCTCACGGTTCTTTTGTAATCGCTTACAGCTGCTCTAAGTAGAGTGATCAGAGAGGTTAACTGTCAGAGTAGGTTACCCAATTTCAAAAAGAAGTGTCTTTTTGAAAAAAAGTACAAGTAAAATTAAATTGAAGCGAATAATAAGTGATTTAGAGTTTATTGATTTAGGTTTTTCATGAAAAAGTGTTATGTCAGAAGCTCAGAAGTATTATATGAGAAAAAAGTTTAATCCATCCCTCAGGATTAATCTTCAATATCGATCAAATTCCTTTATTCGATTGAGATCGGGGGATAGCGCGGCTGTGGCAAAAAATTACTATTTAAATATATTCAACATTATAATACTAAACGGAATGTTTCCATTGAACGACTTGGAGATTGTATACAGCTACTATAAAGTTTTCAGATCCAAAAAATCATATAATTGCCATTTTCGTTTTTATCCCATTCCTACGGAGCATTTAACTTCTTTCATCTCAAGCGCATTACTTACATTGTTGGACTGACTTTTAACATAACATTTTGTCTGCATCGTCTTTATGAATAATTTAAAAAGTTAAGTATAGTAGTATAAAAAAAGCGTTGTCCAAGAAACCAGGATTTCATTTGAAAATCAGTCAAATAGTCAATTTGTTGCAGGAGTTTTTTTCAATCTTTAAACTTCCTCAATAAACCAACTACTTTCTAAAAAGAATTCAATTTGCGTTAGTCCCATTGCGTGCTTCGAGCATGGAAAGCTTTATGCTTTTAAAATCCTACACTCTATCAGTAGCAACCTTTAGTTGGAGTTCGAAATCTCGGCATTACATGGCAGAATGAGGAACGGTTAATGGACACTTTCATTTTAATTTTCGTTAAAACATTCCGTTCGGCTCAAGGTCGGGCGACCCTGAGTGCTCACGGTTACCAGCGAAATTCGGTGCAGGGCAAAACGGCACAACTGAGTACCGGATAAGCCTTTTTTTTTGTTGTTGGTCCTGGTTTCGATGTGCTTGTTTGTGCTGTTGTTGTCTGCCGTAGCGGTGTTTCATATGCTGTCCAAATGCGTAGATGTGTAGAAGTAGAAACAGAAGAAGCAGAACTGCCGCCCCGATCTGTCTTGATAAGGATTTATAGGCTGCAAATGTGTAGATTATTAAGGTCACCTCGTGTCCCCATGCGTGGCAACATAGCCTTACCTGCCGTGTTGATGTGTTGCATCGCCAAAATCCGCGGCGTGGCTTGTACGATGGAAGGAGGCGATCCGACATCGTTTATCCGACATTTTTTCGTTTAGCCAAATCCATCACAACCACACTACATCACACGCGCAAAAGATGAAAGTGAAACAAGGGAATCCGGTGCAGTATCTAGTTTCTCCCTGAATCCAAGCCACTTTTCGCACAAACCTTACTCGCCCACCCTCTGACTTTTGTGTGACCTGTTGCATAAGCCGGTTCACCGGACTGACGAAAGACACCAGGCGTACCACTAAAAATAAGAGAATGAAATCGGTTCACAAGCCGTGAGGCTGTACACGCCAGAGCGAGGACTTTTCATTGACTCCTTTTCCCCGGTGGCCTCCTTGCTGCAGTCGCTTGCAGCGCAGAAACATCGAGGGCCACACCGTACTTCTGTCTGCATCGGTCTTGCTAACGAGTCACCAACGGGGACCAACCAGACAACTTTCATTGTTTGACCGTTAAGCTGCAGGGCAGAGGCAGAGAGGAAGAAGTGACAAAAAAGAATAAGTTCTAGTACATCTTAGTAGTAGACGGCGTCTCGTCAAAAGCGCCTGCAGATGTCTGTGTCGAGTTGTCTAAATGTCAAACACGTGCGGGGGGTGGTATAGGTGGTTCATATTTGGCCTCTTTTCTAATTGATCGATCTGTCAAGGTACTGGTAGGAGGGGCCACTACCATGCTTGAGGGAGTAAGAAATGCACTGGAGTGAGCTGCAGGATGCCAAAAAGGCTCAAGGGTAACGATATACACGGGGGTTTGGCCTTCACGTATTTACTTGTTATTGCTTCGGTTGCATTCTGTCGACGAAAATAAACATTTATTTGGGATTTGTTGGTTTAACTGTAATGTTTGCTATTGCAATATGTGCTAACCGTTTGCTAAGCCCTTGTAGTTCTAGCAGCAGCAATTAAATACTAAAAATATGTCCCACTGATAAGATATTGCGCAACTTAAAGACATCCACCAGTTGCATGCCATGTATTCGCTCCAACTATCCAATACTGTACAGGAATTGGGTTATAATCTCCTCGCAAAAGTGCTAAAACATTCTCGCCATTGTCAGGTGCAAGTGCAAAAGATTGACAGATTCAAGGTGAACGGCGCGCGACGTTTGAAACAATCGCTCTAGAGCAAACAGGACGAACAGGCCGTCGGTGTGTCGTCGGTGAACCGTTTTCCGATCCCTACTCCTCGGGTTCTCTCGACCGCGAAAGCCAAAGCCGCGAAAACCCACTGCACTGTACCGGCAACCTGTGCTGGAGGCGCGTGCCTTCTTGCTGCCTTTTCGGGAGAAGGGGAACCGATGGAACCCCGGCGGTGTGTCCGGTGTGTTCGGTATCGTGGAACGCATCAAAAGAGCCACGGTTCGGTCGAGACGATCACATTCGTCGATCGGTCGTGTATCGGTGCAGATCAGTAAGAGTGCGCGAAGTGTGCACGTGTGCCGTAAAGTAGTGTCGGCAGTGTCGGTGTCTAACGTTGAATGGTGAAAACAATGTAAGTTCTCCGTGCCCCGGCAAGAGCACAGGGCAAGAGCTTCGCGGTGGACATAGAATCGTGTCATGATAGAACGAGAACTGTGGAGAATTGAGGGGCAGCAAAAGTGAAAGGATTGAAATGTTCTGTGCAGCACGGGATCTGTCGTGGTGATCTAGTAATGGACAGCATTTGTTGTAGCGAATGATCGACATTCGAGAGCCGATCCCGTTTGGATGAGGCGAGATTATGTAGACGTTCGCTTATCATCACCATTACCGTTCCAGTGGAACAGTGGATTCTGTGTCAACAAGCTTTCCTTAGCGGAGTAAGAAATAAGGCGCGATGGCTGCCAGTTGACGGTCCGGTCCGTGACAATAACGGCGCTCCAGTATGCGGCAGTGGAACGCAAGTTCCGTTAAAAGTGCGAAGCGAAGAGAGGCAGACGGATGATGCGTCGTGTCTGGGACGGACGAGACCAACAAAGAAGCGTTGGCCTGGTCTGCCCTTGGCCTCATCCGTGAGCCGTTAAACAGCTGTGGAGAAGCGATTTCGCGCGGCTCCGATTATGCTCCGCTTTAACTATGAATGATGAGGCGGAACATGCGGGTGCAATGTGGAGCAGAGACCGATGTGAAGCCCCCGTTGTTGCATTCGACAGTGCATTCCGTCGACGATCGTTTTACAAACACCCATTTGTCACACCTACTTAAGTGAGACATTAGCCACTGTCCAATGAGGTGCCCTGAGAACCTCATTATGTTTGGAAGACATTGTGCAACTAGACCGTTTACTGGAACATGGCCCTAGGGTTGGAGCAACGTGATGCCAGAACATCTGGTGGCTGTGGAAACGCGCCAGCGGCCAGCGTGTGAATATGCGAAATTTCTTCAGCCGATTGTCCAGAGCAGAGCCGAGTTTGTTGTTCCGTCATCGGGAAGGTCACTCGAGCTCGATGCACGCATTATGATGAGTTTTATTGCTGGTTGGAAGTATTAATTGGTTTTTTTTTTCGGTTGATCTACTGCTCCACATTCACCGTAACCGCCGGGAAGGCTTAATGGAAGATGTTGCACTTTCCACGAGCACCGCGCGCGTTGCATAATTAGTGCCGAGCGTGGGGTGTCGCTTGCGTCACTGGTGGACACGGAGGCCGCCTTTGATGGAACGATGCTGCTTTTTTAACGATTTATTCCCCTTCTCCTTCTTCTTCTTTTTCTATTAGCCGTTCTAAATGTCTCGCTCCGGAATGCTGACGACTTTGGGTGTGACGGTGCTCGCTGCCCTGTTTCTGGTGGAAGCCACGCCAAAGATCGAGGTGGTGAAGCAATGGAATCTGCTGAACTTTAACTTCCCCTGGGACTATCCGGCCTCGAACAAGGAGTTCTACAATCCAGAAAACATCGTAGCCACCGGTATTGAGGTGGGATATGATCGCATTTTCATCGCGACACCACGACTGTTCACCGGCGTACCGTCAACCCTGTCCACTGTGCCACGCGGTACGAACGGTGACTCACCGGTACTGCAGGCCTACCCGGACTGGACGCACCATCGGGCGGCCACCAAGGAGTACAACTGCTCGGAGATTGGACTGGTTTCGGTGTACCGGGTGCATATCGATTCGTGCAATCGGCTGTGGGCTCTCGATGCCGGTGTGTCACGGTCGCTGGAAGACTTTGAGATAACGTGCCCCCCGAAGATACTGGTGTACGATCTGCACACGGATCAGGTGGTGCGCCGGATCGATTTTCCACGCGAAGTCATCAGGGGCGAGTCGCTGTACACGAATTTGATTGTGGACGAATCGACCTCGCGCCCCGAGAACAACTGTGACGATGTGTTTGTCTACATTTCCGACACGGTGGCACCGGGAATTGTGGTTTATGATAGCACCAAGGATCTGACCTGGCGTGTTAGCCATCCGGCGATGTACCCTGATCCGGACTTTGCCCAGTCGGCCATCTTGGAGCACCGTTTTACGCTGATGGATGGTATTGTGGGGCTGGCGTTCGATATGGATGCCGGCATTCTCTACTTCCAACCGCTGGCCACCGATCGGTAGGTAGTGAAGAGAGGAAGAAAAGCTGCCTGCGATTTTTAACATCTTTCTATTGTTTCGTTTTGTGCAGCATTTTCTCAGTAACGACGGCTGCTCTGCGCGCTGGCCCATTGCCATTCGGAAAGGAACTGCCCGTGAAGCTAGTGGGGCGTAAAGCATCGCAGGGAATTGGTCTTGGGGTTTCTCCGCGAGGTGGTACCATCTTCTTCGCTCCCTTCACCGAAACGGCCATTGCTTCGTGGAATCCACGCACGAACGAGCACCAGTAAGCAATTCTACATTTGACATCTGTCCATAGGCAGCACAAACAGGTGAATCCATTCCCCTTTCCATTTCAGCATTCTTGCCAAGGATCAAGAAATGCTTCAGTTTGCTGCCGATCTGCGTACACCGGACCGTGATGCGACAGCTCTGTACGCGCTGACGACCAAGTTCCATCGGTTCTTCCTGAAAAATGTGGACGCGAACGAGATCAACACACGGATTCTGCGTATCGATAGTGTGGCCACTCCGAGCGGCAAGCTGGATGCTCAGAGTCACCTCAGCCCGACCGTTCCGTACGAAACGCTCAATGCCAACAATTACTATCACTCGTCGGTGGTGCTGCCCGTGCCGTATAAGCCGTTGGCCCCGGGCCAGAGCTATGCGTTGCCTCCGGCAGCGACCACTTCAACGCCGGTGGGCGTTTTCGGCGGACAACCGCTGCCTCCGCTACCGTCCAGTACCACGTTCGGCCACAGTGTGCAAGTGAAGCACCCGTTCGGTCCGGGCGTTGGGCCCACGAAATCGTCATTTTTTATCCTGAACAGTGGAGAGAAAGCGTTCCCTCCGCCGGCCAGACCACACTACGCCTCGAAGGGACCTACTTTTATTCCGAAAATCAACCTGAACTTCAACGATCTGAATGGTTTGCGGTACAAGAAGAGCTTGCCGGCGAACGCAACGGTAGCTCACTGACGCGCACGTGAAGCGGCTGGTTGGAAAGGGAGGGGGGGGGGGGGGGGAAGAAGTGAGTTGAAGTGTAAATAGGTCCGTCTGTCATAAGACGCAATATGAATGTCTTTGCAATAGCCCGATTGCTCGTCGCCAGTCGCTTGGATACGGCCACTGCCATGACAACAGTTGTCCCAATCGACGAGCAATATGCCATTGACCACACTGCCACATAAGATTATAGGAGATACTCGTAAATTAAGAAGCAATCACCTTCGTAGTCCGATGACATTGTACCCGATTGCTTTCAATTGGATAATGTTGGTTCTCGCAATTCATTTTCAGCAATTAATAATGACTTTACAAACATCCATTCCACGCGAAATTCGAGAGCATAATGTATGGTTCCGCATAACAACAAATAGAACAAATATTAATGGTACCGTTTTTTATCTGTGTATTTTATTTCAATTTCTTCATTGTCGTCACTAGCAGTGGATGCATGAGACGTTGTATTATTAAATGCTAGTATTAATTTTAAATTGTGGATTGGAAATCTATTAACGGTGGATCCAAAAAAAAAGAAGATAGTTTGGATTTGAATTCCAGGCTAGGTCTTTTGAGCTTTCAAACAGTGGGACTCCAAAGGCAAAAATGCAGTTTTTATCATACATCCAATACTATCGATTCTTTTGGTTATTCGGGTGTACACGTAATCGCATTACCCTTCACCTTTTAGCATTTACCAGGTAGCACAGACGAGTTTTGTCAAGTTTGTAGATAACTTTTCAAATATTTATTTTAAGATGATCGATAGCCCCTTTCTGAAATAAATATCCTAGAGTTCCCTTGAGAAACAAAAGATAGAGCTAACGAAAGATACCATATTTCCATGCAAACGATATTTTTTTCAACTCGCTTTCTCAGAATAGATTGTATGGGATATGCTTAAATACATTCTCTTATTATACTTTTATGTTTTCTTGATAATATCCTGCACCTTTTCATCACATACTATTTAATTCCGTTGAAATAAAATTACTAGTTTCTCACTTTTAAAAGAGCTATCGCCCGCCGTTCTCGGTTCAAATCGTGCGCTTGCGTGATCTTCTTTGTTGAATTGTGCCTGAAGTTATGTTCGTTGCACGAAAGCTTCGCGCAAACTTCGCAGATAGCGAAAGGCGAGAGTTTTCTTTGGGGGAAAATGAGTGGGAAATTCTTGGGAAATTTAGTTTATTTTTCTAAATAACGCAACGGTGCTGCAATAGTTGTCCAGCTCGATAAGGATCCGAAGGATCATTGCGGGTATCAGTTTCATGACTACTAAGGAATGGATTTGAAAGGCGATTGCAAATGTTATGCCTTTTCGGCATTTTTACATCGCTACTTTCGGTTCGTTACTTCTGGATGAATGTTTCCGATTACTCTACTCTTTCAATTCAATCATACTTTAAATATTGAAAGGGGAATTGCTTTCCATTAGGGTGCAGCAAAATAAAGAACAAACATTCATTTCTCATACCTGTTAGTCACCTTAATACGCTGGTTTTGGTAAGACTTATTATATTTAATCGTAAAAGCTAGGTATTAATGTAAACCTAACAATTACAATTCGTTCGATTGATGCTAGGCAATTCTTTGTATCGATTCCCATTTTATTGCAAGCCTATAAGCGAATAAGTACTTTAATAACGAACCAAATGCAATATCAACAGGTTCAATGGGAAAGAATGAAAAATTTTGGAGAAAAAAACCACATTCAAAAACTGATCCTAATGATAATACGACCCAGAACGGTACACGAACTGCACCGGCGGCAAAACAAGATATAGGTGATTACTTGATCATGCCGCGCCAATAAAACATTTCGCACAGCATTTGACCTACATTTTTAGGGCACGTTTCGCTTCCCTAAAACCGCACCGCAATCAAAATGTCTAGTGCGGACCCCGGGCCCGGGAAATTCGTTCAATAGTTAATAGGGAATTTACTGTAAACCGAACCGATTGGTGTCTGTAACTTTTTAACACCCTTACCGTAAACACTAACGGGATCCGGGACCGGTGGTTCTAACCACATCGTAGCCCATTATGGGAAACCGATCAGTAACGAGCGATACGCAGTCTTTAACAGCGGAGCACGTTTTTTCGCGGCCCGCTGGCCCATCGCCATCAGCGCCTCATCATCAGCGCCGGCAATCGATTCAAATTTAATGTTCCTTCATTGACCACCCCTTGTGCGACCGCCGCTAATGCGCTGCGATGCGATGCGAGCTTTGGCAGCAGCGCGATGAGAAGTGTTCGCTTCCGGCGCAACGCAAAGCATATGTGTGCAGCATCAATTCAGACGGATTAGCCGGCGATCGATGGAATGGGGGGCAGTGAAGATGGTGGCGCTTTTCACCTTACCGTAACACCGTCTCGGCTCGCATTGGAAAAAGCGCATCGATCGAATGCGCCCCTTTCGGTGAGCTGGGTGAAAATTCATGTGTCGAACATGGCGCCTCGTATCATTGGCAATCGTTTACGCTGATTCGGAGGAAAGCTGTCCGGATTTCGGATGAGCGCGATGGGCACTGCAGGTTTCTTTCGTGACCAGAAATAAACACGCGTTCAATTCGATTTCGGGGAGGTTTTGCATTTCAGTTCAGCACAGATTTTGCTCGCTCTGCTTCGCTCGCACCCCATTTGCACCCTGTACATGTTGATTAGCGCTCCCCAGGGGGCTCTAATGCTGCTTCTGGTAGTGGTTTTCTTGTGGTTTTGTTCTGGTTCAGTTTGTTTGCCGGTCTGTCTGCCGCTGTCGGCGATCTGGCCAACACAACACTCTGATCTCATTCACAAAGCTCAATGTGGCCTGTCGTCGATTGCCTCCTACTACTCCGATGTGCAACCTCTTTCAACCCACCAGCCTGCAGCAAATGCATCGCAAGTATATGCGTTCCAGTGTATGAGTGTGTGGTTAGATCGAGAAAATGAATAGCAAAGGCCCCTTTGGGAAGGGAGGGCACTTGTTCACGGAGCAAGTTGCACACTAAACAATGGACCCGAGGGAAACTGTGGAAAACACCACCCCGATTGCGACCTGACCGTGACCGTGGCCGTGGAAAAGTCTGTGCGGAAAATTCGCACCTCCCAGCCACTGGAATGGAAATTCCATCTCACGAACCGCGTGAGACCGACGAAAAGCGTGATAATCGGGGGTGGTTTGAGAGTGTCTATGTGTGTGCCCCAGTTGGTTGTGTTGATAGAAGCGATAGAAGCGAAAGGCTCCCGGAAAAGCGCCCAGAGAGAGAGAGCGAGGCAGAGAGAGAGAGAGAGAGAGGAGACAGAAGCGGGGCAATAGAAAGGACAATGGTGCTTGTGTTGCAGAATGGAGTGAAAAGAGAAAGTAGACCCCCGGTGGGAGTGCACGAGGTCGAATGATAGCACATTACGCTCTTTGCTGTCGCCAGTGCGAACGGGAGGACGAGGGGAGTGCAGAGATCGCGCACACCGATCGCACTGGGGAAGGTGGGAAGGAGGGAAATGGGTTAAGCGAATGCCCGGACCCCGGTACGTATGTGTTCGCGGTCGCAATTGTATGTAGATTTGATATTGTGTTCTAATGGGGTTTGTGGAAGGTGCGCGGGTGCGCGAAATGTGTCACACCAAACCCAGGAACAGGTGGTAGGATAGGGCCGGACAGGAAACAGGCAGGCAGATGGTTGTTGTTGCTGTTGTGATAGCCCTAGGGACACCAAATGGGTTCACGTGGAATGATGCGATCGAGGTTGGGCTGTTTTTGTTAGTGTTTGTGTGCGTGCATGATCGACGACGACGACTTTGACTTTGAAATAATTTAAATAACTTAAATAAATAAATAAATACGCTCTCTGCGCCCGATCGCACGCTGTTTCCGTGTGTTTGTGTGCTGTTCATGAGTGTGAGTCTTGGAGTTTGGAATAGGGAAGCATGCTGGTGCGCTCCTTACGCCTGGTTCTTGGCGTACGCGTTGTAAGCCATGTTGTGGGCCGCATCCACCGACCGACGATCCCAGCCACCGTGTCCGGAGCCACCGCTCGACCAACCGCTACCGTGCTGCTGCTTGCTGGCGACCAGCTTCTTCAACCCGATGATACCGGCCAACAGGAGCGCGATCTTCGACACGATCAGTGCCTTACCGGCGAGCAGGTACAGCCCGGCGATCGCCACCGGCACCATGGCGGCCATCTTCATCATGAAGCCCATGATCATCATGCTCATCATCTTCTTCATCTTGCCACGGCCTAGGGAACGGACAGAGAGAACGGCAGAGAGAGAGAGAGAGAGAGAGAGAGAGAGAGAGAGAGAGAGAGAGAGAGAGAGAGAGAGAAAACGGGACACATTAGCGATCGTCATCGAGGTGTAGCGTTGCGCAGGACACCGCGCCGGACAATCAATCTGCACCTTCTTCGAGCCCACGGCCAAGCTCCTCGCTGGACAGCTTCGGCAGGGTCAGCTGGATGGTGCGGCTACTGAAGATTCCGGCCACCTTCTCGAGCAGCATGTTGGTGAGCGCCTCATCACGGGCCTCCAAACCACGCGGTAACGTTTGCTCCAGTTCGGCTTCGGTCAATGGTTTGCTCTGCTCGGTGCCGCTGGACCGCTCGTTCCGTACGATCTTCACGTCACCGACGTTGAGTGTGTCGACACGGGCCAACCGATCGATAAAGGTGATGGCACGCTTCTTGAGGCAAGGGCTAAAGCCACTGTCCGCCTTCGAACACTCGTCGTACATCCGTATGATCGCCCGCAAACCCTGGCTCTGGTAGTCTGGTTCGCCGGACTGGCCGCTGGCACTGGCTACGGCCGCTAGCACCATCACGGTGGCCACGGTACGCAACACGGGATTCATGATGCTGGTACGATCACGCACAAACGACTGTCACAAACACGGACGGACACTGATATGGACGCAGATCCTTTGGAATGTCCTTCACTGGCACTCACTGGGCGCACACGGGGAACGAGAGGATCGTGCTGCTGATCGGACGGACGGACGGACGGACGGACGGTTCGGAGCGTCAGCGGAATCGGTCTGCACCTCTGTCGGTCGGTTGCAAGATCACTGATGCTGAGCTCGGCCACTACCGGTGCCTTTATACGGAGCGCGCCTTTTTCCCGCGTGCGCCAAGCCTTTCTTCACGAGCTTTGCTTGGCGGGCGCGATCGCGCTCCCCAAAGCTGCCAAGACGACGCTGAAGTGAGATGGCAGGTCAGTGCCAGCCGGCGAGTGTGCTGAGTGAGCGAGTCAGTGCGTTGTTTCCGTGGTGCGCGGAAAGCTGGGCCCTCGACTGATCTCGCGTCACTCGCGTTGCTTTCTTGCCACCACCAGGCATTCCGGCATTTCTTTCTCTCTCTCTCTCTCTCTCTCTCTCTCTCTCTTTTCCGCTCTCTGTCCGTGATTTGAGGGGGAGACTCTCTGGTGGTGGTGGTGGACTCGTGAAAAGTTCATCGCGCAGTTTCACGCTTTTCGCGCCATCACAAATGCAGGCGATGCTGGGAGGGAAACGAGCCAGAGGGGTGATATGTTTTCGCTTTCCGCGATGGGAAAAAGGCTGATCGCGACGACGACGACGACGACGACGACGATGGACAGTGACGGGGACACGAGGCTCTCGTCCACCACCACTCCAGGGACGGGCGATCGTTCGCGGAGGTCGTCCGCTCATATGTTTAATGCTGTTGCAGTCCGTGACCTCCGTGCATCGCGGAGTTCACTTTTCACTCCCACCTCCCACTCGTTGCCATTTTTATTAGAGAGAAGGCAGGGAGGGGCGGGGGGCTTTTGGAAGGAGAAAGAAAATTCAAGAAGGCACCTCTGCCCCTCCGGTCTTGTGTCTCTTCGTGGTCTTCTCTATCATGAGTGAGCTGCCAGCATATTTTGCATACATGCATGTTATGAACCCCTGAAAGGGAATATAGGAATGACTTTTGTTTTCGACTTGGAATGATACTTTTCGCGTCTTGCGCCCTCCTTTTTTCCGTTTCTAGCTGGACGTTGTGTGATGCGAGCGTTTGTTATTGCTGCATGACGGGAAGGACGGTCCCGGGTGGTTGTCTTGGGTTGTCGCGGCTTAAGATGAATAATTAATATCTTACTTTTCCATCCTGGGACCCCGCTTACGCTCCAGCTTACGGGATGGGAGTACCATCATCATCTTCCTGTGTCAATGGCACCAAGATCCCGCCGGCAACCCCGGGCCGGCTAACAAGCGCAGAGCAGGCATGCCGTTAGTACGCGCGAACCCGTGATTCATTTCGCGTTCACGTTCACGTCCACGTTCTTCTTTCTGCCCGGCTGCGAGAGAGGCTGCGGTGTTTATTTTCGTTTTATTAGATAAAGAAAGCGGGTGAAACGGGATGGGACCTCGCGGTGGGTCGTAAGCGGTGGGAATGGCGCGCAATGTTGGTGGAGGCTGGATGCCCGGGAAGTATGCCGCCAGCCGTTTTTGCTTCTTTTTTTTTTTTTTGGTGCTTTTGGGGCTGGAGGGTAACGCGCATAAACCGCCGTGCGGCCTAGGTCAAAGTAATGAACCTGTTTGTTGAAGCTGTAACGAAGGCAGCGTATGTCGTCCCTTGCATTTTGCTGCTGCCAGTGCGTCGGAATGATCCGTGGCCTGTTTGTGGCATCATTTTCTGATGGGAACGGGGAACGCAATGCACTGATTAGAGGGTTTTTAGACTGGATGATATCATTTCAAGGGATCTGCGTGCCAGAGATGCTGGGTGCTGGGCTTCCCTTTTCGCCGGAAGGTGATTTACCCTTTAGCGTTAACAGAATGAGCTCTGTATGAATTTGAATTGGACGGACGCGACGGTCACTTTTGCTTTGTGTCGTGATCGTTAATAGTTTTAGGTGATAGACAGTTGAAGCGTTTCATGTTTACTTTCTTTTGAGATTTTATTAAATTGCTCGGTAACTTCCGGGAGCTCTCTCTTCTGCGTCTCCCAGATTTAAGTTGGTTTTAGATGTATAAGTTATTTCTAATTAGATTTAAAGCTTGGAACACCTTAAATTTGGCCGCACTCTTCTACTCACTGCAGTGCCCCTAGTTGTCGCTTTGCTGCTCTGTTGGTGTCTTTTTAAAGGTTATAGTCTTTTCTTTAAGTGATAAAAAAATTGTCAAAATCAAACCATACCATCAAAAGTTATTGCCGAAAAAAAAATCTGCACACTTACTATGAAATCTAAATTTGAGTGGAGTAAAAACCCACGTAATACTGCATTTTGGCAAAAGCAAGTAGACAAATTTGACTTAAGCAATTGTAGAGTGAATACGAAAGTAACGTTTTAGCTCATTTACGTAGATAAAATCGCCCGTAAACTACTCATTTGGCAAGCGAACTGCAGTTGTGGTTTGAAAACTACGGGCCGTTTCATGACGGGAGGGTCTATGAACGACCGTTTGTACAAAGAAGAATGCCTGGAAAAGATTCTACCTTTTATTAAGTCTCATAAAGGTCCTGTTAAGTTTTGGTTCGATTTGGTAAGCTGCTGTAATAGCACGGAGGTCATAAGTTGGTATCGAAATAACAGCATTGATTTCATACCAACAATCATCAATCCACCAAATTGCCCACAGTGTGGTCCAATACAATTATATTGGGCTATTATCTACTAATACCTAAAGAAGACTAAAGAAGCAATGTAAAATGATTAAAAATCCATCGGGAATATACAAATGGTGGGAAAAATGGCCAATGAGACTTCTTCCACTAGTGTGCAGAAAATGATGTGTCGCATAAAACCAAATGTGCGTAAATTAATACGCAACGTGACCCAATAATTTAATCGCAATTTTTTATGGATAGCTAGATAAAATACCTACAAAATGACACTTTTACCATGTGTTTAGCTTATTTCTGGCCTGAGCTGTGTCCTGTTTTATGTGGCCAAATTTAAGGTGTTCCAAGCTTTATTTTTAGATTCTTTGCTACTTAAAAGTAAGCTAGCAAATAAATTAAATTGAAAGAAAAAAAAGTACACAATACTTGTGAAAATATCAAATCACAAGTATTAAACTGTATCGTAATATTGATGAAAAATTGTTCCTCAATACACTTATTAACAAAACAATAGTCTGATGGTTCATCATCATAAAAAAAATCGACAAAAATGAGTCAATTTCTAACAGAAGGTCAATTAACAGAGGGATCCGCGTATCAAATATGCTGCTACCGATCATAATACTTCCCAAGCATGATGAACTTTCCCAGCAATAAATCCTTCTCCCTTCGCGAAACAGTACGAACCAAGCCATCGATCGAACCAAGCCATTCCAATTACCAAACCATACCATTAATATTATAATGCTCAATCATCTTGCGTTCTGCTGTACTATGATTATCGCAATAAACAGATGATTGAAGAAATGTTATTCTTTCCCTTTCCCTCTTCCAAATCCCAGACAGACAGGGAACGGCTTGAAGAGGATCATTTTACTTTTATAGGAAAATAAATGCCCACAGCATTCCTCGCATTAGGCAACGGTTTCACCTTGCTTGCGATAACAAATTTGTCCACAATCCGTGCCCACCCGTCAACCGTCCCTCCCGGCCCCGGGTGTGCCCCTTCGGCATGCTTTCCGTTTGTCGAAGGGGCCAACGTCGCCGTTCACTTTGCTGGTTAGCTCATCTAATCCTCGATGTCGTCGTGGCCGTGGTCGTGGTCGTGGTGTTGGTCCGGTGCGGCGCGCGGATTTGCCGCGCAATCGTGCATGTACCGTAGGCCGAACCCTCAACCCTCCTGCTACCCGACGCTGCACGACAGTCCCGCGGTGGACAGACGGAGGAATTAACAATTACAATTTTATTAGATTTACTTTCACTCGACGGCCACAAGTGCACGTCGATCGCTTGATCGCAACCGGGCCTACGGGGCCGCCGGTAGTAATCTGCGCTTCCTAATCTCAGTCCCGCTCTCCACGTTTAGCAACTGCCGTGTCGTCGAGTGTCGTCTTCAGGTGGCCACCGGGTACAACCAGCGGCAGTAAATTTCGGTTCCAGCACCAGTGTGTCGCGTTGTGGTTCTGCGAGGAAACAGAAAAGGGCAACCCTCAAACACCTTTCTCGCACTCGTCGTCACCGTCGTTGTCGTCGTCGTCGTCGTCCTGCCATTTCCCGTTACGTACAGTCACACTTTACTGACTGACTAACTGACTGAGTGCGAGCCTGACCGCTGGCAGTTCGGGCTTAAACGGGTTCGGAAGTACAGGATGTCTCGCAATCGAAAGTGCGCGGCGTGTGCGGTATGAGCTGGCGTACGTTTTCCCTTTCTTATCCGCGATATCCAGTTCCACACGGCTGCTGGCTGTCTGGTTTTCGTTTAAAGAAATTAAATTGCATGAAATATTAGCATCCCAGTCGCTACCAAGTGACGGAGATGGTGGCATTGATGGTGCGATGCTCCTTTTACTGCCATTTACTGTGCACAAAATTGCCAAAGCACTGGACCATCAATTTTCCACTCCACATTTTCAAACGAGTCGAAAAGGCACCAAAAAACTAAACCACCTTTCTGGCTAGTGCAGCCGGCCACTACCGAGTCGCCTAATTATTGATAAAGATCGAGTTTTCTCGCAGTTTCACGATGGCCACGATTCATCTTGTGCCAATTCCACTGGCACCCTCGCCGTCTCGCCGGTTAAATGAGCGCAATTTGAAGCATTTTGTTGACACAAATTGTTGACTTTTCCTGACGGTGGTGCCACTCATTTTGTCCATCACGCGTATGTCACGATCGCGCCCCAAGACCCAACGGGTGTGGAAAATGCCAGTTGACGCCGCCAGTTTTTGGCCACCACTTTCTGGCCACTTTCCAACCTTTTGGGGAGGGGGGAGGAAAAATCGGTAAAAAAAATCGGCCAACATCTAGTCGCTTCGCGGCCAAGGGATGCTCGCCGAGATCGAGAAAACGAAATAATTACTGTTCGATTACCTTCGTGGAGCTTCCCTCTCTCTTTCTCTCTCTTTCCCTTTTTTCCCCGAATTCGACCATTTTCGAGGCCACCATAATGCACCGGCACGACGGAACTCACCCTTTAATTGAGGGAAACGCGGCAGTTGGGCTGAGGATGTGCCATGTTTGAGCTTCAGCTTCATTTGCGAGGCGCTGGCGAGCTGGATAGAATTGGCGCCAGCTTCGTCAGCCGTGGGTGAGAAAATTTTCCGGGTTGGAAGTTTCTCCCTCTCCTCCCCCACTCCTCTCTTCCCTTCGAAATCTACGGCGATGGATGATGCGATCCGCGGGGAGCTTGCGGCGTCGCTGATGATACGCGCGTACGAAAATCCGCCAAAAATCAAGCCCAACTCGTGTGCATCTGTATGTGTGCGAGTGTGGACGATGGGCTTGTAAAAATTAAACCGATAAGTGACCGAAACCGGGCACCATGATCGTTGGTAATTAGCGAGCGAGCGAGTGAGCAGATGCAAAAAAAAAAAAAAACGCGGGGAAATCCTTTTCCACCGCATCAGAAATAAAGATCTCGTCGCTTTCCACTGGTGCAAACGTAGCGAACGGTGGGGCCGGAAAGCCAGCTATCCGGAACATCACACCCGTTCCCGGGCGCGAGATCGGACAGCGGCCTTGTGGCGTTGTCTCTATAGCCGCCCCATATGGCGCCATAGATCATTTTCGCTAATTCGATAAAGGGAAAAAAGCTTTCCAACGCTCGCTTCCGTCATGTGACGCGACCAACAATGAAGAAGGTGAAGCTGAAGAAGAAGAGGGGCCGATGGGGAGGTTGTAAATTTTCACTTTTCTTCGCCCCCCGCCCCCCCTCGTTTGAAAACCGCTAGCCGGATCGTAGGCCGAATTATGTTTTTGGCGCGCGATCAAAGATCAGCGACGCCTGACATGCGGTGGAGCATTTTTTTTGTGGATCAACCCCCCACCCTCCTTCCTCTTGGCTGTGGTGCTACGAGAGAGTGAAGACAGTTTAACCGCTCGAGTGCCGAACCGGATGTCCATCCATTGCCGCGTGCGTCATGTACGCGCCAAGTGAAATGGAGCTAAGCTTTTTGCTCCGAAAGGGTTCTTCCTTGCAGCAATGATCGGTGCTTGTGTGTTGTGTGTGCGGATCATGGAACAGAGAGCAACATTCCCACTGTCCATTTGTAAGCTCACTGACCAAGCGCTGAATCGATGAAAGGAGAATCGCGTGGCGTCGCGCGCAGGAACACAATTGACACAATCAATCTATAGCGCCTAGCGAATAGCATTGGAGCTGTATGCTGTATGCTGTTGCTGTTGCTGTTGCTATTGTGCGATCGGACGATTGAACCACCAACCCCTAACCTCGATCAACGACGCTGGCTGGCTGGCTGTCGGTCTTGGTTTGCAGAGGAATGCATTCAAACAGCATTTCTGATGCGCGAGAGGGAGAGACACGACACGTGACTCTGATTTGTCATCCCTCCCACCCTCCGGGGAGAAAGTGAGCGACGGCCGGCGGCGGCGCGACGATTGTTCTCGCGTATCGACCGCGCTGGATCGGCCTGGCCAGGGCTGTTACTTATGAAAAAGGGGGGCGCCGATGATAGCACGCGGTGCCAGTAATGGAATCGTTACAACCACCACCACCACCACCACCACGAGGGCGGACACGCTACATACGGGTACAATTGTCTCCTGGAGTCCCCCCCCGCACCAGGATGTCGATTTCGTCGACTAATCACATTATGATTGACCCTTCCATCGGTCGCCATCGTTGGTTCCGTTTGCCCTTTGTGTTCCCGGGCAAAGCAGCAGCAAACGTTCCGTGTTGCTCTCGTGCTAAGAGTGCGCCAACCGCGTGAAGGGGGCGCAAACAAAAAAAAAAAAGAGCAAAAGGCATTTGTCATTGCTGCATGTGAAGTGAAATTCTTTGGCGTCCGTCCGCCGGCGGGAGGAAAAGAGGCGCGCGCTAAACCTGACGCCCTGGCTCCGGTCGCTACCAACATTTTATCAGCATGTTAGCCATCGGACGCCGACCGACACACACTCCCGGGCGAGGGGGTTAACGGGGACCTCATGGCCTCACGGCTTTTGGGATGATAAATCATTGGAGCTGAAATGGAGAAATTTTCAGCGCACCAAGAGTGGCACTTAGAGCCTAGCGGCCAGCTACCGGCCACTTCATTCCGATGGCTTACGGTACGCTCGTTGCTCAGTTGCTGCTTCGATAATCGATTTGAACCCTTTCGCGATCACTGCGCACCACGGTGCAGAGTGTTATCTTTAAACCCCCCGCCCCCTGGTTTGTAAAGAGCCGAGAGGAGCGGTTCAGATGAGTTCAGTTACCTTTGAACTCGCACTCCCTGGGCTGGGTAGGTTGAGGCTGTGAACTTGCTCCAGCTAACGGTGGCGCTCGCATGGCCGCAGGGCAAAAGTGTGTCAAAGTCGCGAAACAATGCTGCCGTCAGTGGTTGAGTCAGGTCATCGTCAGGTGGTTCGTTGCACTTGCACCAACTCGCGTTCCAACGTGCTGTGCAACGGAATGCAGCAGTAGCAGCAGCAGCAGCAGCATTCGCGATTGTATTCGAGATGAGAGACCCGAGAGAAGGGGTGATTGTGTTTTGAGGATCGCCACGGGATCGCGAATGTTTAGTGTTTCTTTTTTTCTTCTGTAGAGAGCTTAAGGATTTGTAAACCAAAAAACATAATTTATCGGGATCGGACACCGTGCAGAGCAGTGAGTTCTAAAAGTTCCCCCCACCATCAAGAAGAGTTTCTCTGTCGAAGAAACGAGTCGCGTCGCGGCCTTTTGTATGAGGCTGGCTGGCACGATCGGATCTGCAGATGAACTGATTGTTGTTAGCGAGATAAACGTGTGCACTAGGGTTTGGCGTGTGGCTGCACCTGCACTTTGTCCAACAGGGATGGGAGAGAACTCATTTCTAATTGTGTGCCCCTCGTCACGAGGGGGGACGGTTTTGTGGGAAAATATTGCCCCGAGGGTTCGTTGTCACTGCGCCTGTTGCTGTCTTTCGAGTGCTTTCGAGTGCTCGCAGTCGAACGAGGTGCTTTTCAGCCGCTCGCACACATGGTGCACTGTGAAAACTGCGGTTCAGTGATGGCCGGCTAGCGGTATGTTGAAGGAAACACCGGGAAAGCGAGTTTATTGGCCGGAAGAAGTAGGTTTTACTGTCCGGTCTCGGTGGTTTACGATGCGTCATGGCAAAAGGTACCTGGTGCTAGGTGCGTGCATACGCATGCAGATCGAAAACAAAAGGCTCTGTTGGAGAGGGACAAGAGGAAAGTTTTCGGCACCAAAAACAGGGGGGAAAAAACACACAAAACACAAGTTTAATTCAATTATGCTACCATAACACTACCCTACCTTTCTCTTCGCGCAAGAAACCGATAGGGCACCACGCCGGGAGCGGTGGGGGGAATTATTTTTTGGAGTTTATGGTCCATCCCCTCTCCCGCCACCGCTTCGAAACGGCTCATTTTCGATTTATACAACCGAAAATCCGTCATAATTATCCAACCGCAGCGATGCGGCTACGGGTTCGCGCAAAAAGCCTTCATTAGATCGGCATCATCTAAAGGCAGCAAGTGAGCATTTCGCTTTCAAAATGAGAATTTAATAAGTCGCGCGCGATTTGTGGTGCGTTTGTTGTGGATGGAAAGGGCTGCGGCCCTTCGAGCGCCATTGCAAAACGACCGACAGAAGCCGCTTTGTTTTCTCGACGACGTCGCCATCACCGTAGATGGGTTGGACTTTCTCTGGCTGGATGTGGATGGTGTTACAAGATAGGAAATGAAATTTAAATCGTTCCACCCACCCACTCGGCCGGTCCGGAAGTGAATGAGTCAGTCAGCCAGGCAGAGGGGAAGAGGAGTCGTAACCCATGATCAGCAATTCAGCAGCCGGTGGCGATTAGTTCTGGCCGGCAGATTCCGTCCCTCCGGCGCCTAACGAAGCGTTGAGCACAAACACTCGGTGGCCGTGCATGTGCAGTCCCTTGTCTTTTGGAGTAGATCGCACAGATCTCACCAGATGAGCGCGAAACAGCTCTATGCCTCTGATGTGTTCGTGTCGTTTGTCGTTGATGGAAAAATGAAGGGAAAATAAACGGAAACACTTTGTCGCCCCGCTCCAAGGGCCCTCCAAGGGTTTCAAACGTCACGAGATGAGGATGATGGGCCCATCATCCTCATCGGTCTCATCCGCTGGCCGTTGGTGGTGTCCAGGTGAACCGAAGGAAACCGGACTACGAACGAGCTCCGCTCGTTAATGTACGTAACGTTTACGACTCCCACGGGACGTGCCATTAAACGGGTGGGCTTACCCGAAGCTGACATTAGCTGGTGATAGAAAGAATGTTGGGCCGTTTGCGCTGTGCTGCTGCTGCACGCATCCCCAGGGCGGCGGAAGAGAGCGAAAGTGACTTGTCCGAGATGCGCCACGGAACGGAAACCGGCAGCTTACATCGTCTTTATAGATGCGGAATATTTTCATTGAAAATAGTTTGAAAAAATCCGGCAAAAGAACCCATTGGTTTAAAATCTCTATCATTAATAAAAAAAGAAGAAAAAATGATCAATTTTTTTGTACTGTACAAAGTATAGGCCACAACAAATATTGACAGTTCAGTGTTTTGTTAAATTTTGATGGAACAGCATCGATATTAAAATGTTTTGCGGAACTAATTTATGTTTAATTTTACGAACGTTATGTTTTGTGCGATCGAGCTATCGTGTAGCTGCTGATTTCTATCGCTAGAACTTAGCAAAACTCTCAAAACTTTCGCCATAAAACAGTGCTGTGTTGTTTTGTTGACGCTACATGACGATTGCCCAATTTTACTCATGTTCTTTTATTTATTTTCGTTACGGTTACCTTCTTGGGCGCTATTTTCACGTTTAGGCAACTAGTTTGACTGTTTCTTAATAGAACTGTTTGTTTTTTCAACTGTTTCACCTTTTACACATGCGAAAGATGATCTCGCCGTGGATTTGTATGTAATTTTAACAGTTTTCTATCTCTCGAGAAAGATGTATCATTGTTCTCGATCGCTGTCTATCTATTGCTCGCTGTGGTAACTTTTTTATTTATTTATTTATTTATTTATGGACACAAAGACAGTTTCGCTAACGCAACGAAAATTTTCCCCTCTGTTTAGAAACACCCTTACGTTTGCTAGCTGACCTGGAATGGCCGGGAACGGAGAAAGATGCCCTTGGGTGCCGCATGCATTGCACAGAATAGCGTCCTGTACCGAGATTTACGGAACACAAGCTGCAACGCTCGACCAAAACCGCAGACTCCAGCGAATTCCAGACCAGGGCACGAAGGCATGCGAAGGAAAACCGAGCGATCCAACAGATGGTGATCCATTTGAGAAAGGACCGAAGCGATGTTTGTAGCTATAAAGTAGCAAATTGTCCAGCGCCCAGCTGGTGACCGCTGGGGGCCGGCCGAGCGCAAATGAAAAGAAAATCTCATGATTACAGCGCGCCGACGAGCGCGTTATTTGAATAACTATTCATTTACATTCCAGCACACGGGTGTTGATGGGTTGGCGGTCCCGGATCGCCCCCTGACACTGCACAAATTGATCATGCCGCCCGGCGATGGCGGATGCAATCCCACCTCTTCGACGCGACCCGGCTGCAATAGGACTCTCCACCTCTCGCGCTCTCTCTCTCTCTCTCTCTCTCTTTCAGCTGCTCCCCCGGATGCTGGCGGGCGAATGGTAGCGATTTTGCTCATTGCGCCGCATAATGTTGGACATATAAATGGGAATCGCTTCACTTTTTGCGCTAATGGTGGCTTCTCCGTGATGAAGGTCACTTCCTACGCCATGATCTAGTGCGCCATGGAAAAACGGGAAGACGCGAAGAAACGGCAAGAGAAATTGGTTCGGCGCCAATTAACCCCCGGAATCGAAAGAGTCCATCGATCAATCGATTAATCGATCATACCGGTCAATCTCTCAAGGGGTTCCGGTCACCTGGTCCTGGGTCACCGAGCAGCGAAAGAAAAGGGGTGCCATCGCTCCAAATTTCGCTTTCAATCAAAGATGACCCCCCCCCCCCCCCGTTGGAGGGTGACGGGTCACAAGCACTTATCCGGTTATCGTTTCGCGATGGACCTAAAATGGTTCCGGTGCGTACACCAAGCACCAAGCCCCATTTAATGCCCAAAACGGCTTTCCATCATTTACCCAATTGCGATCCATTAAAAAGGGCATTTTTCTCACGCCACCACCACATACCACCCGGGCTGGCGGGTGGCTGGGAAGGAAAAGTGTTTCTGCGAGAAAAGTGCCGCCATTAATGCTCCGCGCTTCCTTCGCACGCGCACGCAAAGCAATCACGCGGCACCGCGATCGCGCGATTGGCAGCGTGCGGAAAATGTGAAAATGATTAATAGATTTCTGACAGGATCCGGCAAACCGTCATGTTCACCCGGCGGTTCACCATTTCGGTATGCTTACGGAGCGGTTTTGTGTTTGTTGTTCGTTTTTGTTTGTTTTATTTTACCAGACAAACTGGATCCTGGTGTTTGGGTGTTGCGTTTGCGCCACTGGTGGATTCGGTTGCATTTTCTGATGCATTTCCCTCTCGTTGGTTCGCTCGCTTTAAGCAATGCTTCTACTTTCGATTCGACGCTGGAACTGACGCTGAACCAGTGCGATTGCTCACTGGACTGGTTCCAGCAGTGCAACGATGAGGCGTCCGTGGCGTCCAAGAGTCTTGGATCGCATCGATCGATGGTATGCAGAGCTGGTACGCGGTCGCGTGATGCGCATCATCATCCACCGATACGTGCACATGCGTTAAACAGCGTCAACGAGCGAGCCTTCGGTGAATCGATCGTTAGGCCCGTTGGACCGACCGATGGTTGAGTAAGATTAATGGTCGGGAAAATAAACGATTAACACCTCCAACTGGCGAGGACGAGGACGAGGACTGAGGATCGATCATCGAACGGGTCCGATGATGATCCTCTTCACGCTCCTCGCTGCGGCTGTAGTGAGAGTGAGAGTTTTAAGTGAAAAGTGACCGGGGATTGGGGATTGGGCAACGTCAGCAGCAGTGGGACAAGCTCCAGGGTCCAGAGTCACCGTTTGTGACGGTCACTGGCCGGCCATTCTACGCCGCTGCTGGCCGGTTTTGTGCCAACCGTGAGCATAAAAGTAATAAAATAGCGAGATGCGGAAAATGAAAGCTCATGAAACCGACAGCGTCGCAACGATTATGATTGGCCGAGGTCCCGCGCGATTTGCCTAATGCTCGCCGGTGCAAGAATCGTGAAGCCGTAGAGGCCGGGGGGGAGTCACTCACTTTCGGGACGCGATGCGCGGTCACTTATGGCCAGCCGCTTCCCCTAGGCCACTCAAATTGGGTTGCATTGAATTTTGAAAGGAAAGTAATGAGCGAGGGAGCGTATGCTACGTACCGATCGCAACCGAGAAGCGATTGCTCTGAACTTTCGAACCATCGAACGATGCCCTGATTTATGCTGAAGCGTTCCGCGGTTCCGTGTGACCAGCGAGTGCGCAGAGATACGCCGCTCCTCGCATAGATTTATGACTGTTTGTCTAAGGGCTTTAGCGACCACCGGTAGTGAGGCTCCGGGGCTCGGGAAGGATTTATGAGTCATTGAGGCGGAGAATCAGAGTGCACCGAGAGCCGATGCCGAGCTGGGCCACGCTACTTGACGAACGTTGACCGACAACAAATGGGTCCGTTGTGGTGTCCGGTGGTTGAGGACGCGCTTTGGGGCGGCATTTCGAAAGGAAAAGTAATGTGCCACCCCGGGTCTGTTTGCGCACTCGCTTAAATCGCGTCTGTAAAGTCTGCGCTTGGTCGTTTGGTGTCTCGGCAAATGTTTAGAACAACGCGCGGCGTTGTTGTTCGCGTTGACCGGGTCAGCCACCAAGTTTCGAGCGGCGAGTGAAATTTTACGAGCCAAGTGGCGTGAAGCGGAATTAATTTAGCGAAATCCTTTTCTCCTTCTCTCTCTCTCTCCGGTCGCCTCGCCGGTGCACTCTAGGTCATGGAAGCACTTGGAATGGGGCGGCCGTCGAATGAGTTCTCAAGCCCAGACGGGCGTGCTATATTTTATAGCGCGGGGAATTTGCGTGAGAAGGGACTGGACGGTAATGGAGTCGTTTATGAGTCAGGGAGTGGGCACTTTCTCTTGAGTTTTTGGTCAATAGTATGATCGAAGGTACGGTGCTTTCAGATCGCCCCACAAATGGCGCAAAGTAAGTGGTTCTTAGGCGATGGAAACCGATCTATGATGATCATTCGTTTGTAGTTTATCATTCATGTGCGTTCGTGTTGCATATCAAACCTCGATGTGCGACTTTTTACACAACAGATCGTAGAAATGTTTTTTTTTTGCAGAATAAATCGTTGAGAAAATCTATAATCCAACAAAGAATTTGAAAAAATCATCGGACCACAAGGACATTTTTGAGCTGTTTGTTAAAACATTGTTTATTTTTGGTTAATCTGGCTGGTCATTTAATATTAATCTGGATCATATTTACTATGCTCCTTATGGGAAACGTACTACACAAAACAAGAGTTTTGATTTGCTTCTCATAATCATTACAGAACCCAATCAATGCCAATCTGGTGCGACAATTGACGAAGTTGCCTTCCAGTTCATCAGAATAATTCTTTCGTAATCAAGTATGTGCTTATCAAAAGGATTCCGAAGGATCTAATTCAATTGCAGGTAAATCTGGGTCTATCATCGCCTTTCTGCCCATCCGATACAGTT
>NC_064877.1:39425000-39442500 GCF_943734665.1 Anopheles aquasalis
TTGTGGAGGGCCAGTAACCGCGAAATGCACGGATGCGGTGCACGTGCCAGTGTGTGTTTGATCGGCAAACACGTGTAACGGGGATGGGGGATCATAAGGCGGAACTTGATTATTGAATTAGATGAGCTAGTTATTCGAGCGATAGTCAACGTGTATGGAGCATGGTAACTGATGTTTATGTTAAAATTTCAATTTCACGAACAAGGTCGTCCCTAGCTCGTTATTTGTATGTCCTTCATGTAAAGAAATATCCATTCTGTAGGATCGAGTCTATAGCTAGCAAGGGATATTCATTCCAGAAGATCGCTGAATGATTTGCATTTTCACGATTTTCTTTATTTCTCGGATCCTCTCAACTCCCGCATGCCTGCGTGCTATATTCTGGTTAGACAGGAATAGATATGTCATATTTGAGAAGAGTTTCTCGGTGGTTGAATCGTGATAATACGTACATTATTTGCAATATAAAATTCAAAGGAATTTTTAGAAATATGGAGCGCGATCGATTGCTGGCATCATCGCTGCTGCTTCTAGTACTCCTTGCTTGCAGTGCAAGTATTTGTTGACCTGATGCGAGGCAAAATTCAACAATTCTTGGGTTTAATTGCTTGGTTGTTCATATTTCTAATTTGCCAGACCGTTCCTTGGTGCATTAATCTGTTACAACAATTGAAAGATCAAGTGGCGCACTCTGTACAATCATGTTCGTTGAGTTTGAGATAAATGATCAGAATCAAGATATTATTCGTTTTCGATGCCTTGTGCTCAAAGGATGTTTTATGAATCACAGCTTTAACCAACCATGAACACCAGAATAGTCTATATGATCAATATGTGCTTTAAAATGCAATAAGCAAGCATTTCAAACTATCGTCATGTTTCAGGAGTAACCATACATGAGACAATCATAATAAACTATCAGTAAAGTCATGGCTTTTCCTTGAATGTTTCCAATATTCAAAACGCTCAAATTTACTACGTTTTTTTTAAATATCTTTAAAAAGGTCATCGATATTTTGTTTTCCATCCGAACCGTTCTTAACCAATCGATCGAATCATGGAAAAAAGTCCATCTGGCATCAGCATACTTTCCTATGATTGTATTTTTTGTTTGTATTGTCCTCACGACATCTGCGATTCCAATAATTTTATGTTGATTGAACCAGGAGGATAAATATCTAACATTCACGAAACGGAACGGCTTCCAGTGGAATGATTCTCCAATCCAATCAGTTGATGAGACAGCGACGATGCTACTTTCAATTCTATTTATGCTAAATCCTCAAGACGGCTCTTCGATCCCGACGTTCGATCGATTCGATCGGTTACATCCATCCTTGCCGAGTCTCCGGTGACGCACTGGCTAATGTAATTCCTATAACTTTCATCTTCTTTCCAGGCGAGGAAAGGTCATTGCCGCACACGACCGATCGTCGCTCGATCCATGGCCTCTTCACTTCCCTCCCAAACAGCGATTACGAAATTTATCTTTTTTCCGCCAATTTGAAAGGAAAAGTTTTCCGTTACTGTCGTCGGCGGTGGAAGTGACCGAAGCGGTCCGTCCGTCGGTCAGGAGGAAGGCTTCCATCGTTTCCACCATTCTGTCCCCCACTGTCTTCGGTGACTTATTCGTTGTCGCGGCAGAAAAACAAACTCCCTTCCTCTTCTGCACTCGATTCATGATTCATGTGATTCATTCGTCAGGCCCGCGGCGTACGATCCAGGGGGTTGTGCGCCAACTTTACCAACTTCCCTCCTGCTGGTGGCCCGGGGGAACTTGGTAGCATATTTCCGAGTTTACTTTTTGCCCCGCCGGAGGTGGTTTCTTTCTATTTTCTCCCTTCTTTGTCACATTCTTTGATTCGCTGCCATTTCCACCACGTTTCTGATTCTTTATTGTGTTCGTCTGCAGCGTCTGCAGCTACTGCAGCGCAATACCTTTCGCAATGGGATTCACATCATCGTGTATCTGTGTGGCCGCGGCCACAGCCGTGGATCGAGCGGAACGAGTTTTTCTCCCTTTTTACATCATACCGCGTGGCGTGGCATGGCGGTCCATCGGCGGTGGTGCATCGACTTGAGAGAGCATCTTCTTCGCGCACCTGGTTGAGGTAGTCCCGGTTTGTACTCGTGCCTCCCACCACTCGTACCGTTGGGAGTATGTGTGCTTAGGAGGTGGGTGGCAGAGCCTCCCTGGCTGATGCTGGAGCTCTTTCTCCACTCTGGCTTCCGTCGAGTCGCCCAGAAATTGTGTGGCGCTGGTGGTGCAGTGGCGGTTGCTGCAGGTTATCTGCAGGTTTGTGAGGCGAGAGTGTGTGGTTGGCGATGTATATCATTACCATTCACGTTCATTGCATCCGAGGGTAAAAAGTGACTTTCAAATCGAGGCTTTTTGACACAGATTATAGAGCGTTCGTGAGAATAAATATTTCTTTTTTGTGTGACGTGCACAAGATAGCAGAGCATTTGAGGAGGGCCGATGATGAGGTTATGTTTAACGTTCTAATTGTGGAAAGTTTCATAAATTTTGCTGAGGTATTAGTGTAAGGCATCATTTTTATTTATTCTCATGAGTCTAAATATCCGTGCTATTAGCAAGAAAGAAAGAGAAAAATGGGACGACTTGGAAATTTAAAAAGTTTTCCGCTGACGTAGTGAGAACAGTGAGCAAAAACAGTTGGAGCTGTAATGAGAGACATTTTCTCGCACAGCATGCCTATCTTTTTCACCAAAGAAATAGATTTTACGTTGATTCTACCAAATCATTGCAAGCATAGCAAGCTATTTCGCCGGAAAACGTAGTTGAAGTCGAAGAGACCTGCCTCGAGAGTTTCAAAGATTGTCACTAATTCAGAAGATCAAACTTTACTTTGCGCAGTGGCGATACAAGACGATTGACCGTGCGCCGTGAAAATCAAACGAGTGCTCTTCATTGGTGTGCCGAATATTCGTGCAGAATGGATTCGCTTTGGCGAATATTTTCAAGCATTAAAGTTTCGGTCTTTTATGAGAGTGGCAGACAACAATTCAGTCTCTAAAGTCTTCTTATACAACCTAGATGGATGGAGAGGGGATGATAGGTCCAAATCGAGATGGAACCAAAAAAAAGTTGATCTTGTTGGAACGTATCAACGATTTCGGAAGAACAGAACATCCTAATCGGAAGAATAGGATTTTTTTCAGCCGTTTAGGACCGCTCAATAGAGTTCTAGTAGCTCAACATTGAAATAGTCGATCTTTCGCATTAATCAGAAATTTTGAGTTGTACATAAAACAAATGAAAATTAATGTAAATAAACTATGATAACACAAATCCGAGCTTTGATCAATCAAACGCTTTCCTTGGTTTTATCGAATAACTTACAATATCTGCCAATACTATCACTTTTTATTCTACTTCCCTTCATGCTTTATTTTTTTTATAGAAATACAATAAAAAACATCTATTTCTCCACCTCCGCTTCAAACAATTGGATAAATAATCTGCCTTTGACGCCTTTCTCACAGCTTCCATTGTCAAATTTGCTCAGCAAAACCGGAACGTGAGGCAGTTAATTGAAAAGTGCGATACTTAACCGGCTCACGATTCATGCGCCCTCTAATGTTTCGATTGTCTAATTCCATAATTCCATACGCCTTCTCCCCCCCCCCCCCCCCCCCCCCCCCACCGCCCCTGCAATCAGTCAGGTACGTCCCTCGGGAGTAACGTGAGCAAAGGCGAACGAATGTTACTTCTCGTCGCAAATTACAGTTATCTGCCCTGCATTGTTGCACCCTCCCTTCGATTACTGGATGGGTGTGCGCGAACACTAAGCGCGACTGACACCGAAATGCATGCTCACGATCGGCTAATCCCTCCCGCTCCCGTTGACTACAGCTCTTCTAGCGAGATCGCGCGACCACTCATCGAAATTAGGCAGACGACGAAAGGGAAATCGGAAATGGAGAAATTTCCACCGAGATTACTGCCCGATGGCCCTTCCAGCCCTTCCCGGTAACAGCAGCATTTAGCATTTTCCAGCGGTTGGCGCGGGTGAGTCGCGCTGGATTTCGGTGGCGCTTTCCACCGATGTCGCTGCGGATGTCGTAACATTATTGCGGCGCGCGTGCAATCCGATTAACGAAGACGGCAGTTCGTGACTTTTCCGAACGATCGATGGGGTGGATGGGAAAAGTGAAATCGATTACGCCAACAGATCGACGGCGATCGGTCGAAGGTGCCAGCATCAGCATCAGCACCAGCACCAGAAGCCAGCAGTTATTGTTCTCTGTCTCTATCTTCCGTCGTTTTCTGTTGGGTGATCAAAGGTAAACAGCCTGGTTCTCCGGTTCGGGATGCAACACCTGCACCGGTAGCGGTGAAAGTCCGTTAGGATCGAAATGCCACTGATTGTCGCCCTCCATCGAGCCCTTTCAGTGGTTACAGTTGTTCCAATTGACCCGTTAGTACATTGTGGATACTTAATTCGTTTTATTAAAAAATGGAAACAAGTCAGAACTCGTTGGTTTCACTATTGCGTGGCTATTTACAGTGCCCTAGGACGGGACATTCCTCCGTTCTGGCCGCGGTTCTCTCTGATGCTGAGCTAGGCACCATCCATCGGATCCTGATAGTCGTACACCTGCTTCCGCTTCCGGTAGGGCATGGGATCCTCATCCTCGTAGTACTGATAGCTACGGTACGGTTTCCGTGGATCGATGCTACGCTGCCAGCCACCACCACCGCCACCACCTCCGCCACCACCATGATCGTACACGACATGTTCCGCTCCGTGGCCACCGCCCGAACCCGTTGACTTCTTTAATCCATTCTGCAAAAGGGGTAAGGGTGTACAGAAGAAAGAGAGAGTCGGTTTAGCCCAGTGTCAGCTGTGCGATCACTACGTACTACACAGAGCTGCTGCAACCGTGCCGTAGATGCGAGAACAGCGGTGCAAGCGTATTTACCAGAGTGGAAAAGACGAGCGCAATCTTGGCCATAATCAGTGCGACCGCCGCCAGGACGGCCACCTTGCCGAGAATGACTTGCGCGATCATTGCCATCAGCGCCATCAGTGCCATCGAGAACATGCCACCGTGCTTCTGTTTGTGCTTCTTGCCGCGACCCTCGAGCTGTGCCGAGTGCTCGAGCAGCAGCAATCCCGACCACTGACCCTGCTCATCGACGAGGCTGAGCTGGAACAGCCGGGACGCCAGGAATGCCCGTAGCTTACCGAGCACTCCGGCCCAACCGTGGCCCGTCACACGCGGTGCCATCTCTGCCTTCCAGGCCGGATTTTTGCGCACGATCACAAACGGAGTCACGCGGAACGTCACATTCCCGTCGATGGCTCGGTCCATCAGACGGATCACCTCATCACCGAAGCACTCACCGAGCTGGCCAGCCTCGAAACAACCACGGACACGATCGAACAGATGTCGTGCGCTTACGGCGGCCACCACCATGGGGAGTGTGCTGTTCGCGGGTGTTGCGTGTTCTATCACTGCCCGGGCACTGGCTGGAGCGAACAGTCGATACTGTACGAGCGCTAGCGTCCCGATAATGAACCGCAACTGGCACTGCGGACTGCGTGCCATTTTTCTGGATGCCTCGAGGATGTGCTCGAGCACCGAGCACCGAAATGCAAATAGACTGCCCCAACCGGCATCCGGATCGCTTTATATCGAGTTCGGGAACGTGCGTTCTAATGTCGTTCGTCAAGTGTCGTCTCAATGTTTTTGTGGGGAGGGGGGGAAACATCGGAATTGTCAAATCTGGATGTCCTCATTATCCCCGGGCTACTATGACCCGTAAAGTCAGCAGACGGAACCATTTTTTGGGGCGGTTTTCGGGTGGAGATGGCGCTCGAATTCTTAATTGTTTCGCCGTGTGTTCTCGCGGTGGCCTTGCTCTTCCGGATCGGTGGCACAAATGAGGCTGCGCTAGGTCACGCCAACCACGCACCAAGCGCCAGTGCCTAGTGCCGGCCTGGAATGCCGCAGGAGGGGAGAAAGAAAGTGGCTCGCAGACAACGCCGGTGCCAGTGCTGTACGGACGGGCATGGGATGGTTCTTCTGCTTCTTGCGGTGCGCAATTCCGTGTGCCCGGGATCCCCAGTGATTAATTAGGCACAACGCGCATGCGTGTCGGGTATGGGTTGATTGTTGTTGGGACGCCGAATGGCTGGTTGGTTGGTTAGGTGCAATGGCTGCCGTAGACTGGGGCGGTAGTCCCAGATTTGCTCATGCTGACGAGCGTGTAGCTCCGATCGGGGTCCAGGGGGGGGGGGGGGGGGGTTTGGTTTAGTAACCCGATTCACCGGACGGGGTGGCCATTAGAGCGAAACGGGGGCCTCATCATCGGATGATTCTTCTCCCTGTGTGCTGCCGTGTGGTGGTGGCCGCTACTTGGCTTTGACTTGCACTTTTTGGGACGAAGCCACACAAGAATGCCGCCTAATTGTGAGCCGTTGCTTCTTTCATTAGACCACCATAGAGGATAGTAAATAAGAATTCGGCAGTAAGTACAGGTAGTACACGTTTATTTTTGAGATTATGTGAGTTTCATATGATGAAAATAGCGCACCAGCAGCAATGGCCTTACACTCTATCAGCAGCTCAGCTCTTCTGAAAAGCTGACTTCTTAATGTATAAATGCAGCAGCGATGAATCGTGACTCATATATCCTTGGCACTGCAGTGGGTCTTGGATTAATGGTCACTCCAGGCAAAGTTACGTCCAGCGGTACCACCTCCTCCACCAGTGCCACCACCATCGGGCAGCGATCGTTCATTCCGATCGGTAGTCAAATCGGAAGTGACGAACGGATACTCTCCACCACCCGTCGACAATCCACCGGCCGGTGCGTGCTGCTGCTGTTCCCGTTCTTTCTCGTAAAACTTCCGCTCGAAGAGACGGGCCGTGCGGTCCTTTAGCATCTGTTGCTTCTCGTACTCGTAGAACTTGTCGACCAGTGGTGCCGCCGTTGGTTCAACACGCTCGTCCAGGTTCAGGAATTTGTCCTTTTTCTTGTAGTAACCACCGCTCGTAAGATCA
This sequence comes from Anopheles aquasalis, assembly GCF_943734665.1. Taxonomy (NCBI): domain Eukaryota; kingdom Metazoa; phylum Arthropoda; class Insecta; order Diptera; family Culicidae; genus Anopheles; species Anopheles aquasalis. The sequence continues at coordinate 39,432,036 of NC_064877.1, forward strand.
TCGGCCTGCGACACCCCGTGATGGTGCGTATGCTGGTGATGATAGTGATCGTCATGGTGATGATGGTGATGATGCTGGTGATCGTCAAAGTCCGGATTGTCGGCCAGTGGGTTGTTGTAGCGGAACGGTTTCGAACCGAACCCGTACCCACCACCATGGTAGCCACCGCTGAAACCACCGCCACCGAAGCCACCACCTCCGAAGCCACCGACCAGCGACGGTGCAAAGAAGGAACCGTATCCGAACATGCCGGACAGGAAGAGAGCAATCTTGCCCAGGATGAGAGCCTTTTTGCTTAGCAAAATCAGTCCACCGAACACCAGTGGGAGCAGGGTGGCCAGGTTAAACTTGAGCCCCAGCAGAAACGGGACCACGAAGCTCTTGGTGAGAATACGGGCTGGAAGAGGGAATAGGATTAAAACAGGATTGTTGTGTAGAGAGGTTACGATTTTTGAAAAATTCTTTGGATTAATCCGAATGATTTGGGCAACATTGCTGAAAGGAAAAAGTCACTTGTGTTGCTTTTGATTTGTTGATTTAGTTGAGTGAGTTCTTCAACAGCAATGAAGTGAAATTGAAGAATTAAAGTTAGTAATTTATTCCAAAATTTTCCAAAAAGGGGATTCCAACACTTTCTTGTGCGAGAAAGGTATCGGATCTTTTTTCTCACTCACTCTCTAATGCGAGAGCGAGAAAAAAAGTTAATGCACACTAGCGTCCTCTAGGTAGTGAACTTTTGAGCCCGTTCAGTATAAACAGATGCAGTGCCGCCGAGGTGGCGCTCTGGCACCAAAGAGAATATTTGAAATTTTTGAACAAAACGGCAATCTAACAAACTGCCAAGCAGCATGAATACGCATGTTTAGGAGTAGGGAGAATATTTTCCTTCATGTAGCATCAACAAAATCAGCGTCATATATCAGATCCCACGATTACAACCAATTGATACCTCAGCTCATGGTATTGATGGGATAAATTATCGGATACCTGTGGATTTTTCCTCGAACAGCGATCGTTCATCGTTCTGGGACGCCGCGGGATCCAGCACGAACTCCAAAATGCCAACCGCACCGGCGGTTGGGCCAAGCTTCAGCTTCAGCCCCGGATAGATGATGCCCATGTCCCACAGCATCTGGCGCTGGGCCATCACGGCGCCTGCATTCTCCAGTATTCCTCTGTCGACGACGTTAAAAAGAAAACACACATTACACTCACGCGTTTGTGAAGGACGAGATGGAAGCCGTACAGTGATGGAACCGATGACTGTCACTGTGGCATTGAGGCTATTTGGATAATTCATGCTTTGCCCTCGTGGTCGCTGGATTGACCGGAATGTAAAAGCAAAGTCTAGCGACGAGAAAGAGCCGGCAACTGAGCCCGATTCCATTGCTAGGCGAGGCGAGCGCTGGCAGAGCAGATGCATTAACATATTAAAGTAGCTCCACGGCACCACGATGACGACGACGAGCCGGGCATTTGTGCGGTTCAGAAGATCAAAGGGATGTGTGGTCGGTTGGAGCGAGAACAGTAGCACGATGGATAGAGATTGCTGTGCGCGTGGTGGTGCACACGTGGGATCGTGTGGCCGTCAGTCGTCAGGAAGAAGTTAATTGCATCGCGACCAAATTATGTCGATTACCGTTTTCGGTTAAACCGAACGAGGCACTTTTGTCAGTTTGGTCGAGGTCAATTTGGATAAAAAAAAACTCTCGGATTCATTGCTCCCTCCCAGCTCTTAATAAGGTTCTCAACTCGTGCAAAATTATTCTCGCTGCGATGCATGGAACGATTGATATCTGTTTCATGTGTGCTTCGGCCGAGGTCGAGAGTCAATTAATGCTTGCTCCTGATGATAATGATATTATTATAGAGTAATTTTTTCACTTGAATTGAGTTTGGCAATTGACCCGATGCTTCTAGCGACTGTCACAAATAAGAGGAAATGAGTTTTAATTATCGACCATCGGCTTGACATGAATGACCATCAGCTTGACGACAAAAAAGCTTTATGTTATGTATCATTTCATTTCTCGCGAAGAAACCATCGACCTTTTCTGTTTTGTAAATGTTATGCAAGCGCATAGCTTTGCGAAGGATATTCACAAGCAATTTAATCCAAATTAATAAAATTCAGCCATCTGTCTCGGGCAGACATGGGCAGACAAATCAATAAATTTTAGTTAAATGATTAGTTTTACAAACTAGTCTTAAAGCTTTTTTGTTAAATTTGGGCGATTTTCGGTAGCATTTTGAAGCTGATCAAATGATGGTTTGTGTTTAATTGATTTAAAAACGAGCTTTACAAAGTTATGGTAAAAATTATTTCAAGCAATTTCAAACGAATCTCGATGAAGTGGAGCACCTAAAGGAAGAGCAAATCAAGAGTTCCAATGAACAAAACGATTGCGACATGACGGATCATCTGAAACATACAAATCGATATTCGTTAGAAAGGTTATAAGTTTATCTATGTAACCCCAGAAAGATTTTTGTTGATATTCCAATTGTTCGATTTTTGGCAGATTTTTGAAGTTGAAAAAGTGGTGCTTTTTGCGATCCTGCCAAAAAAAAAAGAGCTTTAGAGAATTGTTTTAAAAAAGGTATAAACAATTTTAATGATCTCTCGACGGGGTTACCTGGCAAAAAGTGTGCAAATTATGTGTTAAAAATTTCAAATCGATCGGCCCAGTAGTTTTTACGGTACGATGGACACCGACTTTAAAACCGCTGGTTAAGGGAAACGCTCTTCAAAGTAGCGAGCTGCATGGAGCCTTGTATGAAACGCGGATTTAAAAAAATCTGTATCTTTGTCAGTTTTTCTTCGATTGATCCAAAAAAATTTCACAATATTCTTGAAAGTATCAGCTTTCAGGGAAAAATGTAAAAAACATGTGTCGCAAATAAAAATTAAATACCGAAGCCCCCCTTAAGGCATACAATTTGACAAGATCAATTACTGTTGCTTTTACGATTTTAAAGTTCATCATATGCTTGCAGAATAAGCGATCACGATGTTTCGTCCTCGAGCTTATGTTGCACTCGCAAAACTGCCGCAAAACAAACCCCAAGACAAGCGAGCAAAACTGATGCCTGGCTCTTAAGTGAGCGAATCGAACCACTTCACGTTTGACGTTCCGGCTGTTCGGTCATAGATCAAACCGACCTAATTGAGATTCGGCACGGAAGCGGTATTAACGCATTTCGTGACATCCATTTCGGATCCCACTTTGGGCCTGGGCCTCGACCACCGGTCACCTGGTAGATAGAGTTGTGAGCCCCTCATCGGTCGTCAATGAAAATGGCTTTGGCCGCTGGATGGCCGTCCGTTTTGTCGTGGGCAGCGGAATGGTTGGATGGCACTGTACACGGGAATCGGAATGTGGCCACCCCGTGGGTGAGTGAGAACACATGGAAAGAACTAGGTTCCCTCTGCGCCCCTCCCCCAAAAACAAACACACCAACACATGGGCCTCGAACAAAAAAGAAAGTCAAGCACCAACCCCACACGCATACGCATCGGATCGCCCCCTCCGAAGTGAGCGAAGGGCGTGAAAGATCCACCAAAAACCTGATAGCCGTGGCAAGGGAAGCGGCGGGGGTGTCCGCTTTGCTCATTTGTTTTCGTTCGTTTTGCACTTGATCGTAATTTATTCAAAGCACAGCAGGAAAAGGGGACAAGGGGGAAGCCACAGGAACGCGACGGCCGGTTGGGCTCACTCATCGGTTGTTCCCAATTCGATCGATTGACACAAATTCCAATGTTCGGACTGGCCGCCTCATTCCCAATTTCCCCCCGCCGTGGTTCGGTTGGGCGGAGGAGAATGAAGTCAGCTGGCTGGCCCGGCCCGTCTTCTCCACTTCCGACAGTGTTCCGAAGATGGGCACATTGTTTTGATTTGTCCCTCGGAACGGACGGAACTAACTTGCCTGAAGTCGAGTGGATCGCGATCGATAAAGTTGGGTATGATGCGTGACGCTGGCAGTGAATCGTCCTTGATCATCAGTACACCGGTCGCGAGGGTAAAGTTGTTGGCTTCCTCGAGAAACTGCAGCGAGCTGAGTGCTTGCTGGCCGGCACATCGCAACAATCCGGGCGACGGTTGCCGCCGGATGCAGTAATCGAACTCGTCCAGCTGGCCACGTACCAGGGTGGTGAACTGGAATAGTCCTAGCACCATCATCATGCTACCCACTAACACTGCCATTTTAACAATTCCAGGGATTGGGCGACACTTCTTGGCGAAACTTTGCTCCAGACACTTTGACACAACTTTAAGCGGACCACAGGACCTGCACTGTATTCACATATCACCGGAACAGACAGAGGACAAAGAGGATTCGACCGAGAATTAAATCCTGCCAAAGGATAATCCCGGGACCTTCCGGAGAACAACGGTCCACACTGAAATCGGATTAGCCGAAACGGAGTGAGTTGGAGACTCACCGGAGCACTGGCACACTAAGTTCTGTGATTGCGACGTGACACGAATGTCCACTGACGGTTCAGACGTACCCGTAATATTGTATATATACCAGCCCAGGTAGCTGCCAAGCTCCAAGAAGCTTCAGCTCGATCCGATCCTCCCACCCGACCGCCATAGAACGGTGGGAAAAACGTTTGGCCAAGGGCCGTGAAGGGGGACGGCTCATCCGATGGGAAATGAAACGGGTATACTATTGCGAAAACCGAGAAAATCGGAACGAAAGACAACAATGTACCGTCCACCAGCGACCAAATGCAGCGATCCATATCTCCGGGAATCTCCTGCTCCGACGGTTCCTTACCGCCCCCGTTTAACACGGCGCCGGGGATTGCGCGATTATGAGCGCGAACATTTACATAACCTCGAAAGAAATTACGCGACCTGCGGGCGCACCCCCATCTGACGTCTGACGTTTGTGCAAAGTTCACCAACCAAGTAGGCAGTAGGCGACGGTGGGATTGGGAAAATGTCTACCTCCACTCAGCGGCTGGCTGGAGACACTTTTCACCTTCTTTCCTTCCTTCATTGTGCGCCGCGCCGTCGGTGACCTATTGTTCCGGTGGAGTGACCCCTGCGGACACTCTTTCCCTCGCGCATCTCGCGTGATGTTCGTCACAGATTGAAGTGCGGTGGAGCCTCGCCGCGATGATGATGGTGAAGTAGGCTGTGCGGTGCTGCTTAGGTTATGTCAAATCAGATGAGGATGATGTCACCGATGGGCTGAGACGAGGGTACAGCTTGGCATCCCCTTTTTTTTGCGCTGGGAGCTTTTTGACGGCACCGAAGACTTAAACTAATTCGACGTCCGGATGACCTACCCAGCAACCGGAGGTTGAGTTTTCGGGTCCAATCGAGCTTGACCTGCAGTCGAGGAATGCACTCCATTCCCCCCTGGTCCCCACCTCGCTGGTGAAGGGTTTTCCGTGCTAGAGCACCATCTCATCCCATCGCTCGCATTAAGGGATCGCCACGATGGTAATTTGGTTTTTCGCGGCGAAATTTGGGCAACCAACACCTGGTGGCAGCTCATTTCAGTTCGGCCGCTCGGGCACTCGGGCACTCGAGGAACACGCACGCAAAAAAAAGCTGCAAAAGCAAAGTCATGTCCCCGCCGCCAGTAATCATCGAAAATGATTACGCAAAAAAACGGGGCCCACTGGTGGTCTCCCTCTTTTTGACCGCGTGAGTTTGGTGTTTTTAATGGAGTTTTTGCGGTTCACCGACGACCGACGGTCCCGTCCAGTTCCCTCGGGTTCCCTGGACCATCGTTCATCGTGCCGTGGCCGAGCGCCACGCGGAGGTAGGCGGATGGTGGTTAGCCGTGCATGGCCAAGATAAAGACATCTTTCGAGCCGTGGCGAGTGCGCACAAAAAACCGGAAGCGCCAAACCTTTCCTTTCACGCACAATCCCGACCCGAAAGTGTGGCGAAAATGGAGAAAAGGCGGGGGGGGGGGGGGTGGAGGGTTCGCGAAAAGACAAAACGAAAATAATAATAATAAAGGGGAAAAAAAGGAAGCAAAAGTGGAAAAGAGTAACAATAATCATCTGCCTCGTGAACGTGAAAGTGGCCAAAAGTGAAAGTGACGTACGCCAACCGCCGGGGGCGCTCGGTCAGCAAGTTTTTGCGAATCTAGCCGTCAACCAACGGCCACAGCAACAAAGCCACGAGAGGGGAAAGAAGCCAAGAAGCGCGCTACCTCAAAGAACACCGAAAATGGTCCAGAGGATACAGAGAGAAGGAGAGAGAGAGAGAGAGAGAGTACCCTGGCGGCTCCTTGGCTCGTCATTTAGTGTGATCTATTTTGTTTTATGTTTGTTACTTTTTTGTTCAAACAATGGGCGGGGGAGTTTGGTGTGATTGTTAGCGACGCAATTTGGCAGTCATGGCCGCTCCGTCGACGCCCGTGTCTCCCGCTGCGATGATAGCGATCGTCGGGATTTGCGTAATGAGCATCGCGGAACGCACGCGAATCCGGCGATGATCTGGCGATGACCGACGGTAATATGAGACCATTTCCGGGGTTTTGTTTCACGGTTAGTGGTTTTTGGGAAATTTGTTTTAAAACTCGAAAGCCACAAAGGAGTGCCGCAGAGACAGAGAAGTATAATATCACCGTGGCACGACTGTGCGTGAAAGGAATGATGGATCATGCGCCTGGAAGTCGTTATAAGTCGGCAACATCGTTGCGCCCATGGCAATCGTCCTCGTTTGTCCAGCCGGCTGCCGGAGCGTGTCTTTCTGGTTCTGCGAGGCGGAGCTTGGCTTAAAATGCAGGGCAGGCCAGATCGAAGATGACTTTCACTGCGTGACGCATTATGGCTGGAAAGAGGACAAAGCGTTTTAAAGAATGTGATTCCTCCGGCAGTGGACCGACGTTGACGAGGGAACCGGTGACCGGTGTTGAGCGGGAAAACTGAACGTGCATCAATCCGAGAATCCGAACACGACGTTATATGTCATAATAGATTAGAAGGAGGGAAAAGCTGTTTCTGGAGGTGGAAAAGGTGGATCTGGAGCATGGATCACTGAGGAATGCATTAAGGAACGTCAGGAAGATCTTTGGTCTGCATGTTTCTCGATATTCGGTTGGCCATTGACGTGTTCTTTCGAGTACACATTCCAAATACTCTGATAATCAATGGGGGAGCTTACATGTTAACTTTTTTTCTAGTGAGATTTATTTCTTACATTTTTTCATGAATACTGATCCTTCCAATAGCATTGTGCCAAATCTTTCGATCAATCAAAGCAAAATGGATATCGATTTAAAAACTATAACTATAAATAAATCTTGCTAGTTTGAACTATGGTATTCCCGAAACCTGCGATTTCTATAGTAGCATAAACACTAGAGGACTAAACCTTTTGACATTTTGAACACTTAAACTTTACTCTATTTTCCACGTAGCATGTGTGCATGTTGTAGTATTTTTTTCTGTATAAACGGTTGATTTTTTTTAAACAGCTGCATAAAACTCGTTTTCTAAATTGTAAAAATCATCACCTTACCAACAACTTAAAAAAAAAACAACACATCGTAAGGACCAGGAAAGTATCCTAATCAAACCAAAGAGTATCGATTTGTATATCTTAGATAATTTAGCTACGATCAACACCGCGAAAATTACATTTTTCGGGGGCTTCGGTATTTAATTTTGTTGTGTGACACATATTTTTAACATTTTCCCCTGAATGCTGATCCTTTCAAGAACATTGTGTAAAAGTTTTGGATCAATCGAGTAAAAACTGAAAAAGATACAGATTTTTGAAAATCCGCGTTTCATAAAAGGCTGCTTGCCGCTCGTTACTTTGAAGAGCGTTTGCCCATAACCAACGTCGGTGCCCATCTTACTGTAAAAACTACTGAACCGATTGATTTGAAATTTTTAACAGATAATCTGTACACTATTTGCCAGGAAGCCCCGTGGAGATATCATTAAAACTGTTGATACTTTTTTTTTTAACAATTATGTAAAACTCGTTTTTATTTGCAAAATCACAAAAAAGCATCCCTTTTTCAACTTCAAAAATCTGCCAAACATCGAACAATTGGAATATCGACAAAAACCTTCCGGGGCTACCTAATAATAAACGTATAATCTTTCTAACAAATATCGATTTGTATATTTTTGATGACCCTTCATGTCGCTACGATGGGCTCCGGAAAAAGCACCTTTGCGACAACACGCGTACCAAAATTTGATACAACGGAATAAGCGTTTAATGAATGTTGTTCAAAACAATACCAAATATTCTTCAAAAATTGTAGATTAATCGACTATTTATTTGAAAACATAAAGTTGAATGGTTATGTCACAAAAAATCGTCAAAAACGGGCCTTTTTTGGCCCAAAATTACCGAAGCCCCCCTTAAATTATGAATAAATATTCTTATTTTTTTTGTATGATTGGCGTTCAGACAATAAAAAAAATTAAATAGTTTCACATTTCAATTGCTTTACTATCAAAATGATCACCAATCGTTCAGTATTGATAAGGAGTAGGCGATTCTAAAAGCATAACTCCCAGTTCCAGTGAACTAATTTCGAAACCGACGGCACGCAGTTCCTCAATAGGTCAGCGTACCATAACGCGCCGATGGTTCCATTTCAAAACAGCGCTACAAGTAGCACCGCAATAGCTCGCAATGGAAAAGGCCAGCCCGGTGATCGAAATAGCATCACATGAAACTGCATCTACAGTTACACGCGCACAGCATCCGGCATCGGTGGGGCCGGGGCGTGGAATCGATTTCGCCACAAAACCATAATTCCGAGCACTTAACCCAGAGCGCGGTGCTTCCCACATGATTGCCCGGTATCGATCCATCCAGCTATGTAGGTCCGGTTCGATTTCCGCCAAACTTCGAACTCTCATTCCATCTTCTCCAAAAAAAAACTCAACCAAGGTGGAAGATGAACTGTTTTGGCGAAATTTCGGTTCCATTTACACTCGACCGTATTGCCTAGATATGACCGTATTGTGTTCGACGCGACTCGCCACTGCACTCACCAAACAAAAACAAAAAAAAAACGAGTTGATAGACGCACCGAGTGGCCAAGCAAAAGCATAAATCGAATCTCCTTCCCCTACCGGCCCGTGTGGGAAGGAAAAGGGGAACGAAGCTTAATTTTATTGTTTCTTGGCCTCCAGCCCGGCCAGCCCGGCCAGGCCAGCTGCAACAGCAACCTCCATTTACGCACTTCTGGAATGGGCCAAAGCCGTGGAGCCACCGGAGTGGATGATGATTGCCCGGCACCCGGCATCCGGCAACCGGGCCCCCGACGGCACATCGCGCTCCAAACAGGTCCCGGGGCGGGAGGGCTACTTCAGAATTTGTAAAAGTTTCTCCAAAAGGCCCTGACCTCGGAAGCGGCATCGAAGGCGCAACAGATCGATGGAGGTGGTGCGAGTGCGAGTGCGAGAAGGAAAGAAAAGAAAGACTCCACCGAGCACCGTCCACCCAGTGGTCCATCCAGTGGTCCTCCAGCCCGGGGGCTGCCGAGAACAGGGCAAACAAACTGGCGGCCGCGGTTGGAAATCGTCATACCAGCGATGATGATGCCGGTGATGATGGCGATGATGATGATGATGGGAGTAATAATAAAAATAAAAATATTATTCGAAAAAGGAAAGGCAACGCTTTCGTTCCCGATTCCTTGCTTGCCCACCCCACCCCGTGGTTGGTGCAAGGGGTTTTCGACCAAAAACAAAATCCAAAAAAAAAAAAACTACGAAAAAAAACTTTCTCCAAACAGCACGCTGGTCGAGAAGGTCCGGGTTCTCCTCGGGAGCACCCAAGGAGCGCTGCGGCCACGAGTACGCGCGACGAATAAAATCGCTCTCGTCTCGCATTCTCGTCTTCTTCCCTCTTTCCACCGCGGTTTCGTGTCTGGGTGGTTTTGTTTTATTTATTTTTCGTCTCTCTAGGACCACCATACCGGACCGGGGCGGACCGTGGGCGGATAACTGGTGGACTCGCAGGGCTTTCTTTCTCCCGCCTTGAGGCCAGCGCGTGCTGGCGAAGAGACAACACTTTCGATCTCGAAGCAGGTTTCCTATGGTGAGAGGAGGGTTGAAGGGGGGGGAGAATTGGAGAACCGGGAGTCCGTCGGAGGACGGTTTTCATGACACAGATTACACACTTTCCCTTCGATGTACCCTCGAATTCGTGAAGCAGGATGAAGACGAAGACGAAACCAACGAAACAAAGTGACTCCAATAGTGACCCCCCCCCCCCCCCCCCCCCCCCCCCGGGTGGTGGAACCCGTGGTGAAGCGAAAGGTGAAGGACCGCCGATCCTTCTGCTTCTTCGCCCGATCACCGCTGGATCACTTTCCCAAAAGGTACCGGTTTCTGGGGGGCGGGGGGTCCCGGAGCTGGAGCTGTGTTTACTTACCTTACTGGTCGTGGTGGCCTTGTTGCGCTTTCACTCCAGACTCTGGTAGGGTGCCCTGCTAGGGTCTGGGAGCGCACGAG
>NC_064877.1:39447500-39455000 GCF_943734665.1 Anopheles aquasalis
CTCGCTGCTGCTGCTGCTGCTGCTGCTGCTAATTGTCGGAAGGCAACCGGTGAACTGTGACTGGAAGACAATGCTGCCGCGGGTTTTATTCTCTTTCGCGGTCCGGCTCCCGAACGCATCGGAAGCCACCCGAGGATCATCGCCTTCCCATCCTCCTGCCTTCCGCTTGCTCCTTTCACCAACCCACCCTCCCCATTTCTCCGTTTCCGAGGCGCAATCGAGCCAATCGTGGCGCAGCGCATCGGGCGAAAGTGCGGGCGAAAGAGACCGATCGCCGGACCGGGCGGGCTGACCGCCGATGCTGGCTAGTAGACGGCGAGCGACGAGCGACGACCACTACCAAAGCGCCACGATGAGTGGCTCCCCCCCGCGCTTTGGCCCTGGCAATGGCCACAACACCTACACACCTTTACCGGGCCGGGTTCGATTGGCCTTCCACAACTCTTTTCCCGAACCGTTTCTTCTGTGTCTTTTCCTTCTGTTTTCTTCGTTTCATTTCACGATCACGGCCACCACCACCACCACCACCAGCAGCGGTGATGGAGCCAAAGGTTGGAGAAAGAAGAAAGCACGAACCATCATCGTACGAGCTGAATGATCGGTTATCCACCGCGGTCCCCCAACGCAACCGCCCCAACCGGCACCGTTCAGCGGAGGTTCGTCGCTTGCCCGTGCATTGCTCTCGTTCGTTTGTTTTCGGTTCCCGGTCGGTCGGTCGGTCGGTTGGCTGGTTGCGATCGGGTTCGTCTTGGATTCGTCTTCGATTCCGTCTTGCTGTTTATGTTTTTCTCTTTTTTCTCCCCCTGTTCCTCTCCACCACTGGCCACAGCAGCAGCAGCAGCAGCAGCAGCATCATCGATCCATCCGCACGTACGCATCCGTGAAGAGAAGGAAGTATGGCTCGATGGGCGGGCATGGAGCCACCACACCAGCGATGACTTTCCGTCTTGCGTGCGTGTTGGATTCGGCTGGATTAATTTAAATAATTTTCAAATATTTTTTCCTCCACCAACCCAACGCGTCGTCGTCGTCGTCGTCGAGGGGGTTGAGTGTGTCCAGGGGAGGGGGGGAGGGGGGGCTTGTTCCGAGAGCAAATTCGAAGGTTTTCACCGCAACTATGCCGCCGCTTTGCAACAGCAACCGCCGTTGGTACGCCGATCAGCGAGCTCGCGAGCTCGCTGGTGATTTGCTCACTTATTATCTCCGGTGCCCGTGCGTACGACCGCCGCCGGCCATACACACACTTTCCCTCGATCATCCAACGCACGCACACAGATTGTGGGAATGATGCCCGGAATTGGTACGAAAGGTCGATCTGCGCCGTAAAATCAATCGTCGACACTCAATTTTTTGGGCACCGATGGGCCGATCCGGTCAACCACCAGCCTTTCTTACCGGCTGATCATCATCATCATCATCATCATCATCATCATCATCGTCTTTAGGGCTGTTCTTTTTTCGTGGGTGCAATCGTGCGGTGCAGCAAAACAAAAAAAAAGAAAATAAAAAAAAAGGACAGAGCAGAAGGGCGATGATAATAATAACAGTAGTAATAATGTCACCCATGGCTGGCAGATGATTTCTCGAATGCTAATCGTACGGCTTTCGATCGATTGATCGCGCGCCCACCAATGGCATTGCGGGCGCACGGAAACGCACAACGAAAGTTGTGTGTCAAAATTAGAATTTTAAAGTAGTGTCCACCCGGTGAGTCCACCCGGGAGGGTGGGAGGAGGGTCGAGAGAACGCCTAATCGCGCCCAGGCTGATTAGGAGCACTTTCACCGGGCGCATCCTGGATCTCGGGGACCGGAGATCATCATCCAATCGAAAAGGGTGTTTGGGGTGGCGAGGTTTATTGGTTATTTATGGGGCTTGTTTCTATTTCTTCTTCTTCTTCTTCTTCCGTGTGGGAAGGATATTGAACATTTTTCTTTCACTTCAACGCGGCGCGCCGGTTTCCTTGCTTCCGAATCTGGGTCATCCTTCCGAGGGCATTTGACCGATTTGCATTTCCTTCGATTACTTTATCAAGAGTTGAGAATGTTCTTAATTGTGAATGAATAATTCATCCCCAATTCCACCACGGTGGTTGGCTTCCTATTGCCCGGGCGATTAGTGCGCGATCCATTAGCCATAGTGCAGCATCAGCAGCAGCAGCAGTTAATTTTTGGTCGACGAATGTTTGTTTGCAGGTTCCCGGAAATGTGCCCCCCCCCTCGCCCGAGTTTTAGGAGGTCACATGGTCAACGGCTTTAAGTTGAATTTTTTTTTGGTAAACCACCGTTATCTATCCATATCTATCGATGAGTTTTGCTCGCTTCGATCACTAGACCCACTTAAAATAAAAGTAATCTAAAAGGTGGAAATGAACTCCACTGATCTACTTATTGTTTATTGTGTCAATACAGGAGAGATGTGTTTTTTTTTCTGGATCGCAACGATCGCGAGATCGCAAGGAGTTCAAAATGGTGGAATGTTCATAAAAATCAAATGAAAATACAACAGAACTCAAATGACAGCTGGGCGCAACCATGAATACTAGATCGCAATGAGCCGCAATTTTTGAAGGAACTGTTTTCATGTGCAACTGATCGAGCTGAGAGGCCAGTTTGCAACCATCAGACTGCATTATCTCCAACAGTTTTCGATTGCTGCCGTGACGCTGCATTGACTAATGTCCGCTGGCGACGGGTGGCAATTAGTTAGGTTAAGTTTCTCCTGCAGCAAAACACCCCAAAAACCTGGAGTGCCAGGAATGAATGTGGGGGGGGGGGGGGGAGGGAGGAAGGGATCATTCCGATATCGGCCATCGTCATCAGCGGCTGTGATTTGGGTGCCGGTGTTTGGTTCCATAGCGAACCCATCACCAGCACAGCACGTTGCTGATGTTTTTGTTGTTTTTTTCTTCTTTCTTTCTCGGATGTTGCTGCTACTTTCGGGGACCCCGATAGCGACCCCAACACTAGCTTTTCCTGCTCTCTGTCTGTCTGTCTGTCGCTGGCTGTCCCACTCTTTCTCTTCGATCTTCGAGCTTCGATCGACCCGTTTTCTAATCAAGCCACCCTGTCCACCACAACCCCCTAATTGGGGTGGGTTTTCAGAGGGGTGAAGGAGAGACACAGGGCGGTTTTCGGTTCCCCCAATTTCGGAGGCATCGTTGATCGTTGAGTGTGGATGCTGGATCTTTCGAAAGTACCCGCGGCGTTCACGTTCGATTCCTTTCCAGCCCACCAAAAACCATCAATGCCAGCGCCAGGTCTGGCCTCTGGCCCTAGCTCGGTGCTGCTGCTGCTGCTGTTGGCACTGGCCAGCAGCGCAGAAGAAGCAGACAAAAGGCATCCGAGGCGCATTCTCCTCTTTCTTCAAATCGTTTACTCCCTCGAAGCGAAGTGAAAAAGATACACGGCCGCACACACTCTCAGGGGTCCAAAGAGATGGAAAAAAAGGCCAGCCAGCATTCCCGAATTCCCGTTCCATCCCCGATCCCAAATCACCCCACCCCCCCCCCCCAAAATACGCCTAGCGCCAAAAGTGGTCGCCACGACCGCGAGACCCGGGGGAGAAACGCGCTCCCGACGCAGGAACAAAGAAGGATGGGAAACGGAAAGAGTGGTGGTGGTGTGACGGCAGGAGAAGATTTTCGGTGATTGGAGGCCTTTTATTGATCCCGTGGGGCGAGTAGCGTCGCGCCATCGTCGTCGTCGTTGTCGATTCTGCGTCGATCGTCGATCGAACGCACGGTTTTTTGTTGTTGCGATCGCACGTTTCGCGGCGGCCCTCCGCTTATTAGGGGCGGTCCGAGGGGAAGGAACACTAATTGTGACCTTCGCGCCGCGTCGCCTCTTTGTCCCGTGAAAACCCGCCTGCTTTCGCCGGAAGCCAGTGCCTTTGCCGTGGCTTGGCAGGAGGCTCGTCGGCGACCCAGTGAACTTCTTGGAGGCGGACACGAGGCCACGAACAAGGGGAGAAGAAATAAAAAAAACAGGCGACCAAGAAGCTGTGGGCAGCAACCACACAAATTGAAAAGCGCGAAAATCAAGCAATCAGCTGCCAAACGATGTTCAGGACGGGCCCGGAGGGAGTGAAGGAAACCTGGTCATGCACGGTCTGCCCGGACCGCTACCGGGCTCTAATACCGGCGGCGTTCGCGTTCTGCCCTTCCCTCTGCCCCCCCGGGGAGGATGCGGGCTTTTACGGGAGAATGGGAAAGGGAAGTCGCTGTCAAATAAATATTCTCCAGCATCTTTCTCCTCGCTGGGTCACCGCGGCTCGCGTCGCGGTCGCGGCAGAGCCCGCAGAGGCTGAGATTATTACTGGGTCAAATTAGTGAAGGCACGAATTATGGGCCCCGTGGATCCCCTCGTGGAAGGAAAGAGGCAGAGAAAAACGGAGGAAAGAATGATATGCCGGAGTCGGTCCGTGCTGGTGGTGGCCCCACGGCTGGCCGTGCGAAACGGGACACCAGCAGCAGCGCAGGAAATCCGATCCATATAGCGAGTGTGCGTATGTGTGTACGAGTGTGCACGCGGAACGGAAACCGCCATCGAACTGGCCATGGTGCGTTTGTGCGGTGTCCCGGGGGGGGGGGGGGGGGAGGGCACGGTTGGTGGGATTCGTGAACTTTGGGTGCCCCAGACCAAGCCTCAAGGGGCCAGCTAGCGGGACTTTTGGCGTCCAGAAGATGCACGCAAGGCGCGCCGTACTTGGCCGAGCCAAGAACTATGCCGCTTTTTGGTCCAACCAAGTCGAGCTTGTGTGATAGATTGTTGCCACAGCAATGATCATCAACAATCAGGAGCTCCTGCAAGTGAACTTGTTTTTTTTTATGATGCACACTAAACGTCAAACGCGCCTCTGTGGAGTGTGTGCGTTGAGTTAGTTCCACCAGCAAGTTTGCTCCTGGCAAAACGGAAAATCGGAAACTAACCACTTGCGGGAACAGAAATTGTCGTGATAAGAATTCCGCAAAACTTTTCCGCCCTCTTCACCGTTGCCATCTTGGATGGCTGAGAGGCAGCGGCAGAGGACCGTTTGACAGCCGCCAATGTTTGCACAAACGGACTACTTGGATAGTAGTGCGAGGGCCTTTTGTTCTGCGTTTTGCTGGACCAACCAGTGGTAGAACGGCGGTGCGACCGAGAGCTGCGGTGGTGCGCTATTAGTTAGTAGTTTGCGAGGGTATTACGCTTTGCAATGGTTACCGTAACTGTTATGCTTATTGGAGTTGGTGTACGTTGATAAAGTTTCACATTGGGAACGAGAAACTTTTGTGAGGCGTGGGTCTTCGTCCGACCGACGACCGGCGTTGTTGGAAATGGAGAATGTTCACCGAGAAATGCCCCTTTATTGCAGCAAGGCCATTCGAGGCGGTAAACGAAAGCCTTCTTATGCTCTGATCAGCGCCATTTTACCTTATGAGCGTCCATTAGTCAGACTTCAATTGGGCTACGTTGAATCCGGTCTCTTGGAAAAGCAAAGAAAACTCTGCCACCAGCGCACGTGGCTTCATTGTTGACCATTAGTTCCTCTTGGAAATCCACATTTCCATTCAGTATTTGTCTCTTTTATGCAAATGTCCAACTGTAGGCCACACCAATGGCAACAACGACTGCGTGTGGCGCTGGCGTTAGCGAGCCGTACAGATCAATCATCATCAGGCCTGATCACGGTGGTTGCCTGAACCAGAACTGACCACCTTCATGACAGGCGTGCAATTGTGCACATCCTTAATGGTCCCTTGTTGCGGTGGTTGCAACGGCGAAGAAAGTGAAACAGTGAAGCCTCCCCCGGAACCGGAGCCAAGGTAATTGCTGGGGGGGGGGGGGGGGGGGGGGAGGGCCCCTTGGGTAGAAGCCGATAGATGCTGCGCTGCCCCCCTCCCCCCTCCCCAGAGAGTCCCCGTGAGAGACGTGAATGTGGACCGAGCGACGCAATTAAGGGGTTGCACTGTAACCGTTTAGTGTGAATCAATTTTCCCACCCATCGCTCACCCTACCCATCAAGATCACCGCTTGTTGTGAATAGAAATCCTGGTAGTCGCTGGAGTGCCGAACGCCGAACCAACACGCGACCACCCGGTGAAGATCGTGGAAAATTGGAAAATAATTGTGCAGACCAGTGTTACCCGGGGCCGGGGGATCGGCAAAGGGTTACTTCAGGGCATGGTCGACACTACTCCCTCGGCCACGAGAAATGTGCCCTCCGGCGTGGCCACCACGACGTCGCACGGTGCGTGCGCGGTCGTCTAGGATGATGGATCTTTGTTGCTTCTTGGCGGTGGCCGTCTTCTGCTTTGGTTTCGGAAAACTAGCCCCTGGGTCGGGGCCTGAGACTTACTTGCCGGGCCCGAGGTCCCGCCTGGTCCGATACCGGTCGAAATGGAAATGGACTCCCATTTCCAGCGGTTGGCGAAGAGAAAACGCGGGCACAAGAAAATTAAAAGTACATCCGACCGTTGTACTGGCCCCTCCATGGTGTGCTGGCCGCGATGCCCTGGCTCCGGCGGGGTCTGCCATGGGCTGCCTGGCTTGATCCTGATGCTCCATCATACTTTCTCAAAAATTGCCATTCGGCCACAAGTAGCCACGGCCCAGGGGGTAGGGGAACGGTGGGGTTGGTGTGTCCGACGAGGCGGTGCGTAGCGGTCCGATAGAGACTTGCGAATCGTTTGCCATTGAACTGGAGCGAATCAATTTTCAACCTCCTTCGCTTCGCGGACTCATGACCGGAGGTGGTGTCCGATTTTCCAGGGCATTCGCCCGACCCGGCAGCAGCGCCAGAGAGTGTTGGCCATTAGTTGCGGTTGCCTGCTTGCCTCCCCTTCGTCCGGGGGGGGGGGGGGGGGGGGGGGGCGGATACCGTATGATTCAGGACGGGACAGGAGGATCCGCGATCGAATCGAGCCGTAGAAAGGCTTTAAGCGGATGATCCTATACTGTTGTCAGTTCGTCGATTTTTTGGGGGGGATGAACAATTTGATTGACGTCATGATGGACGTTGAACGAGAGCGCACGGCTCGTGGCTATCGCTGATATTCAATTTGTGAATTCAAGGTGGACTCATTGAAAGGTGTCTAGTTGCGTGAATGGTGAATAGACCAGCGAGCGAACTTTTCTTTACAATTCGCAAAAAAAAAATCAGATACAAAACAGAACCCTTAGGCTCGATTGATGTGAAGTATGAATGCGCTTTACTGTAACAGCTTCTACTATTAACCAGCCTCGAGACGGTCTGTTGAGCCGGTTCGGGAAGAGAAGATGCCCGTTATGACAATGTGCAGGGTTGGCCACCATTGATGAGCGGGATCCAGTAGGCGGGGAAGCAAAAAAAAAACAAAACAAAAAAACACAGAAAGAAAACCTAAAAGAAGCAGCCAACTCAGACCCATGAAATGGTGACACTTTCTCAGCCTGCTGCATATGCCACTGCGTTTGTGTCCCCCTGCGGGAGGCCTCCCCTCGCTCCCCAGACCGCTTCGTTTGCATTTAAATAGTTCCGT
>NC_064877.1:39460000-39470000 GCF_943734665.1 Anopheles aquasalis
GCGGTGTGGCCAATTGTGGTTTGGCCGACCGGGTAACCGGTGGTCGGAGGCCGTAAACACCGCGCGAACATCAGCAGCGGACATAGCGGGGCACTGGCAACCAGCACAACCAGCCAAGCAGCCAGCCAGCCTCAACCGATCCGACAGTCAATCAAAATTAATTTTTCCTCGTTAACAACATTTCTCCTTATTTGGCTTTGTGGAACGTGCCTGTGTCTGTGTGAGGGGGTCGCGGGGTTCGTTGTGGCCCCCTTTTTTGTGTGGTTTTCCGCCTGCTCGGCAAATCATGTCGTCGTGTGTTTAGTTGATGATGCAAATCGCTCATCATCGGAAGAGATCTTCATCGTGCGCGATCGCTCCATTCTCTGGCTCCACTTTTTTCTTCTCGTTGGTCCATCCGGTTGACCGTCGTCCGGGACGGGGGGAGACGGGGTACCGGAGAGAGATACTTTGATCCGGCACCAGGAGAAAGCCGGAAAGCGTGCACGTGCCGCCCCGCTTCTCTGATGTGATCCGACAGTGACGAAGTGCCGTAAGCATACGTTTTGTCGTACATTCAACCTGGCCGAACCGGATCGCCAAAAAACAAAGCAAAAAAACAAAAAAAAACACACGAGGAAGGAGAAGCGGTGTCTGCCAACCTCTCTTCCTCTGTCGCATCTCCTCCCCTCACCCCCTCCCAGGATAGGCTGATGATACGCGATCATAAACGAACGGATCTGGCCAACCGGACCGATGCTCGCCGTCGGTTGCGGTCTGAAAATCGCTCTTGCCGCAGCAGTTGCCAAAATATGTGGCCGTGAGGTTGGCGTAAATTGGCGGATCGGGCAGATGGGCAGTCCAGCGGAAAGAACGAACGAAAACGACCCAACAAATCCTCACCGCGTTGCGTTGCGCAACAGTGAGGATCCGGAATGGCATCGGAATGGAATGGAATGGAATGGTTTCGCTCCCATGGGCGCCTTGCATTGCAGAAGATTGCGGACGAGTGGCGGTCGGTCGGCCGTCGAGGGCGCGGAAAAGTGGGACTTTCGGTTTGACCTGTTTTGATCGAGCTCAGGCGCTGGACCACTTGTTGATCACTTTCCAGCCAGCCAGCCAGCCAGCCAGCCAACCAGCAGCAGCAGCAGCCAACCAACAAAAAGCGGTCCCCAAAAGTCACGTCCCCCGGGCCATCAGGGGACGGGCGCGGAGGTGCGCGGTTTGTATGCGTGCCGAGAGAGTGCCACGAGGCCGCGGATTTACATATCAATCTTTCCAGATTTACAAGTCAAATCGCTTTCTTCATTCACTGCCGGCTACCGGTGCGTACCTCCGTGTTCGTGTGTTTGTGGTTGTGGAGTGGACGGTACTAGCTTGGTGTTGGAGTTGCGCCGCCACCGCCGCCGCCGTCGCCATTCAGGTCAGCGCGATCGGGTTTTCGGGATTCGGGAGTCGAGGCGAGGTGGCAACGTGCATTCCGACCGTAGCTGATCGAGAAGAGCTGATAAAGAGGCAGCGTTCAATCCCGGATCGTAGGGGGTTCCGCCCCGCTTCATCATCGAAGGGATGATGGGAGATGATTTCGAAGTAGATTGTTGCAGTCGATGACGCATGACCGGTTGGCCGTCCTCGGAACGGCGCTCCGTCAGTGTGGCAGAAGATTGGCGGCTTCCTTCCTTCGCTCCTTCCTTCCTCCTACTATTCCTTCACCGGGCACCGGGGAAAGGAGAATGTACGCGGACACCCCAAAAACCTGGCGCGCCGTTGCTGCTGCTGCGTCGGCTGCTGCGTCGGCTGCTGGTGGCGATGGCGACGGGTAAAAGTTGATGGCCAAGTAGAAAACTTTCTTGTATTTTTGAGAAAGTGAAAGAGATAAGCGACGACCCCAGAGACCATCCCGAAACGGCGTAGATGATGTTGGCGCGTCATGACGGCGATTCCGAACATCATGATCATGATGCTGATGGTGATGATGATGATGATGATGGTTTCCCCCTCCGTATGGTCTCCGTGCGTGCTGGGAACGTCGGGGCCGGGACCGATTTATAGCCAAACGAAGAAAAAACGCAGCAAAGAGCCGTCGTGAAATGTCAACGTACGCCTGTAGTGCGGCTCCCGGGGCCGACTGGTGTGTCCATCGTCTGTGCTCAGGAGGCGTTGGAACCGGATCCGGATAGTGCGGATCGCGCGATGGTTCATGTCGCGGCACCATATTGTGACCAGCGCAGCCGGCCAGGTACTTACGAGCAGGTGCGCGCAGACGTCCGGTCCGGTGGCCAGTGATTATCCAATTGTAGCGCCCGCCCGTGTATGTGGATGCTGATGTTAAGGGATGATTATTATGATGATGATGCCTGGGATGATGATGGGGGATGGGGATGACAATTTTTCACTTGATACACTTGCGCTCGCCCAGACACACGACCGGGGTCGTAGTGGCCGAGTGGCCGGGGTGTCTCGCGAGGACCCGGTTTTTTGTCGTAAGCAATTACTACATCGCCATCACTCGCGGGCGTGATGGCCGTGCGTTCGATCACGGCCATGGTCGTGACATGGTAGCGAGAGAAACTTGAGCGAGCTTGACAGCCCCCCCCCACCCCCCTTGGATAAGTGTCTGCCATGCCAGCAGTTGTTTAAGGTTAAGTTCACATTGATGATGGTATTAGGGGGAGGAGAGATTAGCTGAACGATCGTGTAACGAACGGTAGGCAAGAGGAACATTATGATGGAATACAACAATTAATACCGGTACCTCAAGGATCCAAGTAGCTGTGAACTGCGCTTGTCATTAATTGTTGTCTGGAGTTAATCCTAGCCGCCATTCAATTCCCTTTCGCAGGTATCGTAGTAACCATAGGACCAAAATTGTAGTTCAAGTCACTTTTTCAGTTGTTAGATCGTGAAGGCGTAAACATGTGTCCTAAGCTAGCAGAGGACTCTTCCATATCCTCAGACTAACTTGCACATTTCCAGGAAGCTGGATTCAATCGCCTTTTTGGGGCAAAACTTCACCGAAGCCGAAGAAGAAGCAGAATGTGGAAGAGAGCCGTGAAGCCTCGATCGCAACCATTTTCTTCTTCGCATCGCCAGAAGAACAGTCGATCGTAAGTAAGAGAGAAAGACACAGTACACCAGTCAAGCCGGGCACGTCCGCTGACATTCGCGGGGCACCACTTTCGCTTTTTTTTTCCTTCTCTCTTTTCACTTTACACACGGTGTCGTGATGTGAGCGTCGTCCTGTCGCGGTCCATGCACCAACCCAACCAGCCGGCCAGCCCTTCCTGTCAACAGCTTCCGCCATGGAGCTTCCCAGCTCCCGGATGAATGAAAATGTGGCCTTAAACACCGGCATCCGTCCGGTATCTGTCTGTCTGCTCAACCAACAAGTGCATCAGCTCGGTGCATCGGTGTTCCAACCAATCGGTTCCGGAAGGGCAGTTCCGTTTTACGAACATCTTACTCGCTTAACGATCGCGGGATCAGCCGCATAACGAGCCGCACCAGACGGCGAGAGAGTGCACCGTTGGAAGCGGACACTAAGCATTCATCATTTAGCGCTTTCGGCCCACCGGCACTCCGGCCACAACACACGGTGTGGCATAATGATACGTTTGACGCTTCTTTTTTTCTCATTTTTTCGGTAGAGCCACTTACTACTGCTGCTCCGCTTTACTGCTCCGCCTTTTGCCATTACGAGCGCTAATGGACATCGGTGGCGACACCGGGGATTGGACCGGTCCCCCCCTCCCCCTTCTCGAAAACCTGCCCTTGTCGTCCATTTTCGCGAAACGATCCTCCATCTGGAGTGGTTGGCGAGAGCGACGCCATGGAGCTGAGGATGATGGAATGATGGTTTGGTTTGGCCTGGCATGGATCGCGATTCCCTGTCACCCCCCAGGGCGATGGAGGGGGGGCGAGTGTTTGATAAACTTTCGACAAATAATTTCATTCACCCCTTTTCGGTGCCATCGCCGCGACCGCCGACGACGACGCCGCCGCACCGCGGTTGTTCAATGAAAATTGAAAGTCCGCGATCCCCTCATCCGATCGGATCGGAACGGACCGGACCGGATCGCGAACACGTGGCGCGAGTGGCGTGCGGCGTTGTGTGCTGGTGAGAAAGGTGTTAATTGCTTAGTGAGCATGTTTACCGGCCACCGGCCACAAACACACACGGGCATACACATCGTCATTTGCCAGTGCTGCAGCAAAGGAGGAACGACACCGGAGGATGGAAAGGCGGGCATCCTGGACATCGATCGGTCGCTAAACGTGTTTAGCGTGCCGGTTGACAAGGTTTCAAGTGCGCGAACGAGCGAGTGAGCGAGCGAGCGGAGTGCCGGTAATGGTAAACAAAGATTTCGCTTTCTATCGTGATCGCCGCCGGCCAGCGATCGATCCCTCCGGGACGGATGGCGTGCGTAGCGACCTATGATGGCCATGTTTAAGGGATTTTTTTTTCGTTTTAGGCTGTTTTGTCCATGTTATGAGCTGCCCGTTGATGCGCTGATGATGCTGATGAGGGAAGATGAAGATGACACCGCACCGGTGGTGTCGTTGGCTCATGCCAAAGCGCCCGCACATGCACACATGCTGGACGATGGGACCGTTGTTCAAATGTAGAGTGAAGAGAAAATTGGATGAAACTATGTATGAGCAGTGGCCGCGCGACCGCAATAGCTGTGGGCTGGCTAATCCGCCAGTTTTTCGGGTGCTACCGATACCAAAGGCCCCTAGCGCCACCGCGAGGCATTCATGAATAGATGCCGAGGAACGAACAGGGAAAAGCCTGCCCCGAAATCCCTCGCATCCGAAAAAAAAGGCAACGGTTGGCTTACTTTCCTAGGCGCTGATAATGGAGATAACGTTTTTGCCATCGAGCCATCAGCCTTCTCTATTCTCTATGGCTGGCTGGCCAGCCAGCGGATCGGACATTATTTCGGCGCGCGCGCGCACACCAGGGGAAACCGGCCCGCACCAGCATTGGCCGCGGTGGCACAGCGAAGCGCCTTCGCACTCACCACCACCACCACCAACAGCAGCAGCAGCAGCAACAACAACAGCGAACAGGCCATCACTCGCCCGGATTTCGATTTCCATTAAAACGACCATGAAACGCGATGCCGTGATGCCGTTGTCGATGCTGCGCTCCGTTTCCCTGTCCCCCCGCCCCTGGGGGCATCGGTTCCGGGCTGCGGTCTCCAGGTCGTGGTCGTGGTCGTCGTGGTTTGGGGAGGAAATCTGAAACGAGATACGGCAGCATCGATAACACACGTCGCCGAAACGAAATGTAAAACTTTCGAAAATTTGTACAACCAGCAGGGACTGGCGGACCGGTGGACCAGCGATCTCGCTTGACCCATCGTGAGAGAGTAAACGTGAGATGGAGGACGACGAGCTGGGCCCCCAGACGCATGACAAACTGCTCTGGTGCGTGTTTTCTCCCCCCACTCCACACGCTGGAGGGGATAAGGGAGAAGGAGGTTCGCATGACCTGTCTCGTCTTTCTCCCCCCTTGACGGCTAATCGCTTGTGAATCATTTCCTCGCTGGCCACTGCTCTCGTTGGTCGAACAAAATGGCCACAATGGCAAATGGTTCTGTGGTCTGGTGATCGCAAGACTTTGGCGCCATCTATCGACCTCTCCATCGAGTTCCAAAAAGTCTTGTTCCGACCCGTCACCTCCCTCACGGCTCTGCATTTCCTTCAACATCGTCGAAGGCTCGTCGAGGGTGGTCTCAACACGTCCTGGTGGGGGGATGTTCGAAGCCTGGATGGATGGATGGATGGATGGAAGGACAAAGAGAAAATTCCCACCAACCCGTATCCTCGTTGAGCCAGCCCAGGTGGTGGCTTCACTTTCTTTCCTGACCTCACCGCCAGTGTCGTCTCCTCACTCACGGTCACGATTCCAATACGCTTCGGAGAACCGCAGGCCTCCGGATCCGGATCTTTCCGTCGGTCGTCGGTTTGTGGTGAATGAAAATGGAAAGTGATCGAATTCGGTACCGGCCACCGCAGTGGGCAGTGAGTAATCGATTCAACCGTAATCATTCGTAAGATGCTGCCACTGCGTAAGGCGCATCGTTTGGGGTTAATGGACTTGGGCGGCCACGGTACTCCGACGGACGGACCGGACCGGTGGTGATTGACCGACCGCCCGGACTTGACTGCGGCCGCGACTGGAAAAGGGGGTGTGAATCCTTCCCGGCCATTGACACAGAAGGTGGCGAGAGTGACCGCACCGCGCGTTCACGACACCGGCGATGGCGGAGTCGGAACAACCGGTCAGCGGCCACTGGCCACTCGTGCGCTCGCTCGCTCGCTCGCTCGCAAAAAGGGTATGGCTTTCAGAAAGTGGATTTCAATTATCTCTTTATGTTTGCCTTCCTGCTCATAATTGCTTCATGTTGCTGTTGGCTTCGTGTTAAATGGACGATTAATTGTGGAGAAATTAAGCAAAACACGTCCCCATTACCTTCCTGGGTGGATTTCGGTTCCTCACAGCCCTTGAGGGCTTGAGGCGTTATGTGCTGACGGATCGAAGGGATAAGTGAAATGCGTCAAAGCGCATTAATCCCTGGCTTTAGATGTGTGGCCACCAAATGGCTGGACATTTTGTCACCGATGTTTGCTCATATTGTTTGCAGGCGAATCGAGTGGCCAAACGAACAACGCGGTGAGTGGTCAAATTGATTTCAAGCCGGGGATACATGAAGCGTAAACTCTCGTGTAAACTCAGAATGTAATGCCAAAAGGTTTACGCTTCGTGTGGCAGGCATAATCGCATAAAATTTTATACCGAAACGTCAACTGCAATTACATTGGTGTGCCTGCAATTACATTATGAGATTACTATCAATTACATGTGTTTTTGGCCACAAAAAACATAAATCGACGAGATAAGTTGATTGATGAACATCTTCTTATATATTTTAGGATGTTTTTGCTGTATATTAGCGATTGTAGAACATTCAATTCTTCATAATGCTACGCTTCATGTTGGTGTTGAGTTTACGCTTGCTTTTACGCTCGGATTTACGCTCCGCGGGCCTATAATCTTTTTGACATAAGCATAATCTTTTTGGCATTACACTCTGAGTTTATACGAGAGTTTACGCTTCATGTATCCCCGGCTTCGCACTTGCATATTTCATTTCTCATGCACACTTTCTCTAGCAGCAGCAGCAGCAGCAGCAGCAGAAGGTCTTCCGAATCCATATCAGAAGGCACGTGCCCCAGGAACTCGATGGATGACCGCGGTATATTATAACAAAAAAATCGGAAATAATCACCGAAAGGATGCGGATCCATAAGGACACTGAAACGAATCGAAAATCCGGCAACACCAGCCCACGGTTTCCACCAGGAAGCGATGGTAAATGCAATCGATCGAGCACGCGACCCGAGGTTTCGTAAGTGTCGTAAGTCGTGACGTCTATAAATCGATGGCTGAACTCGTTAGAAAATGATATCCCCCCCCCCCCCCCCCCCCCGCGAGCTCAGCTTTGCCACACGCGCTGGTAAGGGCACGGACACACCGATAGGTGACACGGAACCGGACATCGAATTAACATATTTTCGTCCACTAGCAGCGTCGTGCTAAGCGATGAAAATTAATGATGCAACGTTGCTGTTGCTGCTGCTGCTGCTGCTGCTGCTCGTACTATGCGCGTGGTATTTGTGGGTGTTTTCCGGACATGAACAACAGCGCTTTCGCCCATCGGTCGCACACATCAGCGGGGGGTGCAGGTAGCTGATAGATCATAGGGAGCAGCGAGCGCTGGGTGATCACTTTCTATTCGCCATATACCCGCGGTGGTTCTCGTAATCGAGTGAAATGGCTGGTTGGTCTGCTGGTCTGCCGATGTTTCCACTAAACGGTTCCCCCGACCCTCCACTGCAGCACTGGTTGTAATATTGTATCGCCTGTTGATCGTTTTACAAGCAAACTACATTAGTTCGACAACAGCGCTTGTTCGGAATATGGGGTGGAATGAGTTTTTTTTTGTGCGCGAATGTGTGTGGTTTTATCGCTTTCCTTTCCCAATGCCCAAAGCTTTAAAAATTAAATCAAAATCGATTGGTTGTTGGATGGGTGGATGGGGATGGGGATGAGATTGAGTTGCATTTGGAATTCCAGCGGTAAAATGCCGCGTAAACCGTCGATTTCAATTGCAATGAGTCAATACAGTGTTGTGTCATCGTCGATCCATCAGCAATACTTAATGACACGTTTTGATTTCACCCGTGTGCCCGTTTGCCACCATCACCATCACCGTCATCATCATCATCATTATAGTATTAGACCGTTGTCATCCGATCCGACGCGAGCGACCGAACGTTAGGTTGCCGATTTCGCGCTGCATTATGCTCGATCAACACCTGTCGGCGTGACCGGATGGACGTACGTTTGTTAATGTGCCATTGCAATGGGATTGTTTGTTTTGCCTCTCCGCGCCCAACGATCGGGCGCGCGCGCGCAATCGATTGAATTAAACGCTTCGTCACTTCTCACCCGCTAACCACCTGCCAGAGTGGTAAGTGGCCCCAGCCACAACCAGCCAATCAGCCCTTCCTCGTCCCGCACGCTGTTGCGGTTACAGCCATGCTCTGCTGAATGAATGCGGCATGCCCGGAACAATAATATTATGGAGCGTGGAGCATAACCGATGCATTTGTTTTCCGCTCGCTCAGTCACACAGAAATTATGCGATGTGATTATCTGGTCGTCTGGTTGGACGCGCATTTCATCAATGAGCCGATCGTAGGGTGTGGATGTGGCTGTGTGCTGGAAACAGTGAGCTCGCTTGGGCACTCGCACTCGTAGCCAATCAACCGGAAGATCGTTGAGCTGTTGATGAAGTTATCGATTGGTTATTTATGTCAAGCATGTAAGCAGTTGTTTTATTAATGGTCATTGCTTTATTGAATTGCTCGTTTCTTTATCATTTATTAACGAAGAAGAACATATTTCTTGCGGAAGATTAATGTTGCCAAAAAGAAGAGGGTAAACGCAGCTTCAGCAGCAAACGTTGTGCCGTGGGGAGAGTGTGGTCAACGCTAGGCATAACGGTACCTGGCCTCGCAGGAGCGAGATAGCCAGCGAGTGCAGTGCTCGAACGGATGAGATTCCACGATCGACGGTGATCATCGCACCTTTCACTGCTCGAACGACGATCTAGTATGAAAGCTTTCTTGAAGAAGCTTAAAAAGAAAGCGGACGCATGGTACCAACGGCATGGGCCATCGCATCACACACTGTGGTTTGCTGATGTCATGGAACGAAGAAAGGCGTTGGATGCGATCGTTCGCTTTTCGCCTGTTCACTTACTCCAACGATCGATTTTTCGATGAGATCTCATGAGCGACTGCTCTATTCCTCTATTCCTTTATTTGGAAGATGAAACAGTGGGAGCGGGAATTGATTTAGCTGGTCCGAAATTTTCGAAAAAATGAATATATTCATCCAACTTTTTGTAACATTAGAACTTACCTACTTACTTATTTATTTACTTTCATTGTTTATTAACTACTAACTTATTAAATTATCAGGCGCTAACTGGTGGTCCTGCTAGCAGTCAAACTCATACTTATTTTTTTTAAATAAAAGAAGATTATAGAGATGAAATATTGTTCTTTTGATAATTATAAATCATCACAACCTTTCATCGTTTTTAGAAGTTCGTATTGCTCTGTTCTGTAGTTTAATTGTACAAA
The DNA here is from genome assembly GCF_943734665.1 of Anopheles aquasalis. Classification (NCBI taxonomy): domain Eukaryota; kingdom Metazoa; phylum Arthropoda; class Insecta; order Diptera; family Culicidae; genus Anopheles; species Anopheles aquasalis. The sequence goes on from NC_064877.1 coordinate 39,469,703, forward strand.
TCGATTTGCACTCATGGCGAAAAAGCACAATTTCTACAAAGAGCGACTGTTCAGTTGGCGTCTCCATATGATTTCTACGGAATAAAAGAAACCCAAACATAAATGAAATGTTGAATAATGAACGCATTTTCCCGTTGATTGTAATCATCAATAAATTAAATAAAAAGCTAATTAAAAGTGTGAAAGGTCGATGCCATTAATGTGTACAGGCGATTGATGGTGGACGGTGAAACAGCAGCATCAAGGCAGAAAAAAAACATCAATATCGAAATTCTTTCCTCATCCTTCCATTCCTTTT
>NC_064877.1:39475000-39482500 GCF_943734665.1 Anopheles aquasalis
CAATTATTCTGCCTATTGTCCAGCTCCAAACTGTTCCGTAAATTCGCTTCCATCAACCTTGTCATCTTCAACTCAAAATCAATCTTACACTCTAGTCAAAGCTAGGCGACTAGAAACTCTCCAACTAGCACATGGTATCCCAGGACCTGGCTGGCGCATTGCCGCAGGCAGTAGGTTTCCAGAACAAAAGCCAGTTCAGCCGGATGAAATATGTTGCACACCCTTTTATCCCGTTAGAGCGATAATTACGGCAGTACAGGGTCCGGACAGTTTCGTGTCGATTTAGAACCGTTCTACATTGCCCATCGGCTGGGTTGCGTCTAGGAATGTGTTACTCCTGACCTAGAACAGCAGCAATGCTTCAGCCTGCACAGCACAGCACAGCACAACGTCGTCATCCCTAATCGGTCGGATGCATCAGTAGATTCTGCGTGAAACCGAGAAGTGAAGGGCCTCTGTTATAATTATTGGCCCTTCTTAACGGTGAACCGGTTGGCCACTTAATTGATTAGCATCTCCTAGGTGGACGCATCGTAACCGTGTTGAGGGCAAGCACCTTGCTGATATCTTCGTCGTCGTCGTCGTCGCAAGGGAGAGCAAGAGAGAGGTTGCAATTTGTCATCATACAGACCTCATGATACTGGCGAAGGGGGAAGGTGTCTGGCAAGAGTTAATATCGATCGAACCACACTTCCGCCGTGTGGCGTGGTCTAGGGTCTAGCGTATTCCATGATGGCAAGGGATTCCTTGGATTCTGCTTTGACATAATCGATATCTCATGCTGCTGCTACTCATGTTGCTGCTGCCGGTGCTTTGCGTCAACCACGGTACGAGATGGTCGAGGAAAATGGCGTGAAAACGAAAGTCCTTATCAACTTGATACCGTTCGCTTCCGCTCGACTGAATCACGATTGCTTTCCCCTCCACACCCGCTCACCGGTCACCGGATCGGATGCAATCGCATCCCGACCCACGCGTTGCCGTTGTGTTCAGTTCAATTTCATCTTGCAATATCCGCCGCCAGAAGTTTTATCTTGCTGCGGGTTACAAAAAGGGATGTTGAGCCTTCCGTTGGTGTCGTCGAGAGTCGAATCATCATCATTGGAAATTGAATTCGATTCCAGCAGCGTCGTCGTCGTCACACCTGCTGTCAGCACTTGAAGCTCATTTTTCGCACCCCACCCGGGCGGCTCATGTTCCTGTGGCTCCCAGAGCAATCCGTCTTTCCGCGACAGACCCCCCCGGGGGCAATCCGTTTCTTGTGAACAACAACCACGTCTTCGAGCAAATGTTGCACACTGGTCGTGCTGCGGTTCTTGCTTTAGCTCGGTTAGTGTTCGTGGTGAAGAGTGCAGCCATAATGGGGGCAATTTCGGTTGCACTTTCTTACTGGGCACACCCTTCTTGTGGTGTGGAATCCAGGGGGAGACGGGGGATGGAAACAACGCCGAGCTAAAAACGCAGATAACGGGGACCGTTCTGTTCTATAAACTCGGCAAATTATAAGCCAATTAAAAGATATGGTCATCGGGAGCGTTGTAGGTGTGCAAAAGGGAGGCGCCTCCACCGTTTGTTGCATACGAAATTGGTGCGTCCGGGGTGCATCGTTAAGAGGAGATGTTTTCCACTTTCACAGCATCCCTTCCAGTCGTCATTCGGCGGCACACTCCGGCTGTTTCTGATGAGCCGTGGCCAGTGGCCGGATCCAGTGCTCGACTCGATGACTCTGTTTAAAGTGCGATACCTATCCGTGTAGCATCCGATAGTTTTCATGGAGATGCAGCGAGGAGCAAAGGCTAGAAAAAAGAAAGAGATGTTTTTATGTTCTGCTCATCGATCGCGTTATGCGTTATGAGTGGCTTCATGGTTGTTCCGAGTGGGCGGATGGTTGCTTCCACCGATTATTTGAACCATTTGATGCGTGCTGGAGTGCGGCGTTATACTTTTCATCGTAGTTCGCTGCATTAACCGTGTTTTTACGAGAGAGGCAGAGAAACGCATAGCAGCGGAGTGGTATAGTCGGTTCGGTTGATCCACAATAGAGCGGTTGCTGGGGCTCTGAAATGAAACCATTAGAGCTGGTAATTTAAAGACAATGAAACATACGCTGGTCAGTGCGGCTATGGCAGTGGGCAACTGGAGAACTAAATTGCAGTAATAGCTTTACGACGGCGGTTAAGCATCGTAAAACGTGTCCATGTTACAGTTTGGATTATTAATAGAATATGAAAGGGATAGGACCGATAACCGGAGCTCGTAAAATAGGTAAGTAGCACGAGCTACAGAGTATCTTGCCCGGCATCAGTGTTTAGTTGTTTTAGGTGGAAGTGATGCGCTGTATTGTTTAGAAAATTAGTTCGCCTCTATCCTTGATACAATCTATCCAACTTTGCCTGGATCAAAAAGCCTCGCATATCCGAGGACGGCAAGTGCATTGTTCTGGTCCAAAGATGAGGATGATTAATCACCTGATCGATTGTAACATTGATGCAGAACGCAACAGCAAGACAAACAATGTGCCGGGACTATCTCGCTGCCGCTGGCCGACATACTGGCTGACTGGAGTGGTTCGCATGGAACTGGGTTTAGGGTGCTTTCAGCACATGACGAAGATTCACTCTACTAATTATACGGTGGAGGTTGTTAATTCAATTTACATTCCATTCCATACAGCACATGCCAGGGGCCCACGGCAGGGCCCTATTTCCAGGCCACTGTTGCTGCTTGCATGCAAACACGGACAGGTTGAGTGCGCACCCAACATGCCACGGTCTGCAGGAGTCTGTTAAAGGGCCAGCTGCAGGGAGGAGTCAGAGAAAATCGAGCAAAATCTTCGCCTGACGGCCGGATACGGTTCCGTGGGTAACTGGCGAAGCTCTACCGGTGCCCGGCTTCATCGACCAGTCGAGAGGGAAGCCAGAATTAGTTGTAATTAGACTACGGTGCACAGCAGATCCTGCGCTGAGAAGGAACGAGCGTCGGCACGGGTTTAGGTGAGTAAGTTTGATTCAACGCTGGTAGAGTCTGGACTAGGAATGGTTGCTGCTCCAAGGTCCTAGCCGTGGTAGACAGTGTGTCAGCAGGTTCTTGAGCTTGTTCTCGCCTTCCAACGGTAGCCGAAGCAATTGAGATAATCGATATGGTAACAGCATAAACCGTTCTCGCTTCCCGTCATAGCTTATTGTAATGTCGTCGTCGTGGTTTAGATCGTTTCAGCTGGGAAGAGGTGATGTAAGGCAGAAAGTTGAAGTGCATGCCATAGCTCAATTGTTGCGGTGATGTGTTCAGGCATGCCGGAGGCTACCGGTTTGTATATTCGACGAAAGATGATATTGAACCTAGAAATGACAAGGTTGTTCACGGTTGGCTGCACTGTTGAAGTTTGTAATGTTTGCTGTATCATAAATGGGTCTCCCAGATGTTCAGATATCAAGAGATGGTAGGAACAATTGGTTTGGCATAATCAATATGGAGATGGTAGAGACATCGTTCAGGAAAAGGCTTTTAATTATTTTATTTAGAAAGAAAAGATTCAATTGAAAAATATTGAGAGTTGAAATTACGCAAAACTGAACAGATAAATTACAAAAAGTAATCCAAACAGCTGTAAGGGATAAGATTGTTTGTAAAAATATGTTTCTCTACAAAACAACATTCTTTTCTGTTTCTTAATACCTCCCCTAGTTATTTTATCGATGGATAATTCGTATGTAGATTAAACGAGACAACGGAGGCTCGTTTTCGTATCCTCGAAAGATGAAACGCTGTAATTCAGTGCAGCGAAAGCCACCAACATTCCCTGAACATGTTAAGCAACATCGAAAGTGTTACATTACCTATCCACCCTCTAGTGCACAGTGACATCGATCGGGCTGTCGAGCCCGTGGCCTGAAATACTGACCCTCAAGCAGCGCCGGCGCCCTCTTACCACACACAAACCGCCGCGCCGCCGAGTCGTACGCGGCCCAGGAATCGCAAGTCCGCCGAAAACCCGTTTTTGGCCAATAAAAAGCCAGCTTGCGCCTTGCACCGGTCGGTTCACGGACTGCAATTCGGAATCATCTATGGGTAGTAAGTAAAACTACTGGAAACACGAGATTTTTAGTCGTCGGACATGCCGAGTACGGGTGACAGTGCTCCACTAGAAACTGGTCTCCGCAACTTCGCGGGAACTTGAATCTGGAAATGAAGAGAAGGTCTATAAACATTGATCGCGTTTAGGGCCCCTTCCTCTAGGCGGGCTGTTCACTGTTGCCTTCCTTCCCGCCGGCCAACCGTGCGAGCGATCCCGGACAAACAGGAAATCATCTCAGTGACCGTGGACAGTAAAGGAAAGGAAAAATGGGTTGGATGCCACTTCCTTCTTCGCATGGTCAGGTTTCGTTTGTAACACATTTCACTTTTTCCGTGGAATGATGCCCAAGTTTTCCCTTCCCTGAGGCGGTCGCGACAGGCTCCGCCAGTTTACGCGTTCTTCCCCGTTGATGTCTTTGAAATGGGAGCTGATGAGCAGGCGGCATCGTAGGGGCGCTATCTGCGCGATGGCACTGATAAAGTATTGCCGGGGAATTGAATAAAGTTTGGTGTGCTTCGAAGTGTGATGCGTGGTGAGCGAGTTCTTCGTGTCGATCGGAGCGGTTCGGGCTGAGCTAGGACAGTATCTAACGAAGTTGTGGAAATGCCAAACGGGTTCGATTGTGGGTTGACATCAATGCTCTCCACATAGTTGAGGACGAAGGTTGGACGGTGGTGCGACCAGGACAGCCGGGATACTTTTTGCAAGTCCACGCGCAAACGAAAGTTGGTGTCATTTTGTCCTTTTCGTTTGACTGTCGAAGAACGTCGAAAGTGCAAATGAGGATAATTTACATTTTTGATGCTCGGTCGGGTTTTGGCCCCCGGGCAGGGCTGGGAGCTGCAAAAACAAATTGACGCGCGTGTAAAGACGAACAATTCAAGAATGGTAAGAAAAAAGAAAAATAAATGTTGTTTTTTCTTCGCTCTGGTCATCGCCATCCGTTGACGGTAAGTAGATGAGGCATCTAGAAACGCCTGCAAACGAAGCAGAACAACTAGAATTTGGCAAGAAATTGTTGGAGTTTTTTTTTTCAAACAAACAACACTCGTTAAGGAGACTCTGTACTACAAAATAAACAATACTTTTGACAAAGGTGGATGCTTTGAAGTGAGTTTGTTCTGGGAGTATTTAATTTAAAAGGTACACTCACCCAAAAGCTGGTTGCCTTTTCATGGCATTTTTTTTATGGTTTTATGACAATGCAGCATCTCCCAATAACCGGAAAACTGCGACAGAATTATTTCAAATATTTTATATGCAATCATTGCTAAAATAACTAAAACAAATAATTGGTTTTTAATAACAAATAGGTACAATTTGTTTTTTTTATTCTCGCTATCATCAAATACTAAAAAACTAGTAATATCCGAAACAATTTTACAAAACAATAAAGAACTGTTTTTTAGCAATGTCCTTTAAACAAAAATGACCTCATTAGGATTCGAAATACAAACAGTACAAAATACAAGCAGCAAAAAACTTTCGATTCCGCAAAGTTTACATCGCCCTAATGAGTATGCAGAAATGATGAAATTAAGATCATCAATCAATTTTATGCAGCTTGGTTCATCTTGTAATTTTTATTATATAGTAGTAAAAAAAGAAAAGCATATTGACATCAATATACTTTCTTGTCATGTGTTCATTAAAATACATAAATGTACAAATGTGCTACAGGCAAGCAACCATTTGAAAAAGACTTTACAATGAACAGTTAAGAACAATTCCCATGATTACTGGGTACAGCCCTGCATCTGAACTGCAAAATTAATCCCCCGCTCGGAGAGCATAAATATCTTTTCCCCAACGTTTGGGTTGAGCAGGCGGTGGTTAATGCAGTCCTATAAATTATGGCAGCATCTCGCGGACCCGCCGTCGTGTATGCAATGTGGTATCTGTGGCAAAACTTTCTTTGAGCTTTCTCCGTGTTTTCCCATTTCCATGTTTTTCCTTCCGCGGAAAATCGTTACCACAAGCGTGGCAGAGAAAAGGAGGACCGCTTAATTATTGCGAAATGTATTAATTGTAGCGTTGTTGCTGGTATAGCAAGCAAGAGTGCTGTTTTGGAACTAAACAGGATCATCATTATTATCAGTGTGTTTTATGATAAAGGAATTTTCTCGCTTTCCACGCATTTTCCATCGTGTATTTAAAGCAACAGTTTGCATATTTATGCGCCGCCAGCTTATGCAACATATTCGCAATTGATTCATTTCCAATGCGAATGTTTAGAGAACTGTGATATCGAATAGATCGGGTTGAATAAGTTAAAAAATCGATTTTCATTACTGCACATAGCTTGAGCAGACTTTTCATTTCTTTGAAACACTTTGTAACTCATTGCGTCTTTCGAGGCTTCCGCTAAACATGAAACAAGATCCAGCTACAGTTCGTCGTCAAGCCAAACACCAAGCCATGTGCTGTTTGCTTTTGCTAATGAGTTCTGCGTGATGAGTGTTGCGTGCGCACAATGCTACAAACGTGGAAAGTTTACTACAATTTAGGTGGTTTCGGAGGACTCCATTGGCAGAGGAGAAGTCGTACTAATGCGACACACGAAACTATTCGAAGCATAAAAGCGTTGCTTCGTCATTGCGGGGGAAATTGATGTGCTGCATTCTGGGCCCGATTGTGCTCGGTGCAGGTTGATGTTTGTTTCACTTTCACGCTACACGGATTGTCGGATCCTGCGTGCTGCACTCTGCACTACTTTCACCCGCCCTGGCATGCACATGGAACAAATGTGCCCGAGACTCGACTGCTGCAGACGCAGAGGGCCCGTGGTTTGTAATTTAAATCTCGGAGTGAGCGAGTGGAATGTGACCCGTTTCAAAGCTGTTCACCAACGTTTGGAAATGTTCGTTGTCACCGACTAATGAACCGCCGATGAAGAGACAGCTTTTTGGGGCTTCGTGACACAGATGGTTGCCAACAGAGAGCCTCACAGATGTAGTATGTTTAACCGATTGTTTAGTTGAAAACCGTACCCGGACTGTTGACCCGGATGACAAGGAAACCATCAACCACTAGGCAACATCTTCCACCGGAGTCACTTCTCTTTGCGCTCCAAGAGATTAGGCTACAAATCATATAACCGCCGCAAACCGGCAACTAATGCTGCTGCTGCTGCTGCTGCTGCTGCGCTGGAACCATAATTTCATCACGGACAAAACTGCAACCTATGATCAGCTATGTTTGCCTGCGTGCCCGATTGCACGGAGAAAGGCTTCGGAACTGCGGGGACTGCAAGGGGCTGGCGACTGGCTTCAGGGGCGGCACCATCTGCTTAGGGAAAGCACATTGTGGGAGGAACCATAGAAAGCATAAATAACATTCCCAGCAGCAGCAGCAGCAGCAATAATGGCTGCTGGATTTGCTGGTTCGCGAGTTGTGGAGCATGCTCGTCGAGTCAACTCTGTCGC
>NC_064877.1:39487500-39507500 GCF_943734665.1 Anopheles aquasalis
TTGTTGTTGTTGTTGTTGTTGGTGTTGGCCAGGCCGGAACGGGAGTGGATGAGGATGGCTATCGGTTCCGCAGAACAGTCACCGGAACCAGCGTGCAGTGCGTGTGCAGGGAAAGAGAAAGTTGTTTTTAACCATCCGGCCGCCCGGCTGGTGGCCGGTGCGTAATTTTCCGCATTTTACTATGTCATCACTTCATTAGACAGCTCGGGGTTTGGACTATCGGGGATCAAGCGGCGCAGGGGTTCGCTTTGGAGAGGCGAGAGCAGTTCGATCATTTCTTTTTTTTTGGGGGCCGTTCCATTGCCGAGTCGCTGAAGCTTTTGGCTTCCAAATTTGACTCACTGACCCAGGCACCCAGCGAAGGGATATGGTGGACTAGATCTGGCACGTTCTACGGCACTTGGTTCGGTCGAGAAAAATGGTGCCAGGAAACAAACAATCTCCGGAGACGTTAAATGCTACCTTTCTAACGACTCCTGTGAAAAGGCCCGGAGGAGGGATGTTCGATTCACACAACTCTTTTCCAGCATTCCCGGATTCACAATGGATGGACATAGTCTTTATTATCTCGGGGACGATATAGCAGCAATAGCCGCATCAACAGCTGCTGTCCATCAAAAAAAGGGGCAAGGGGTCCCAAATCTGGCCGTTCGAATCTCTTGACCCAGAAACCACCACCATTCAAAATACACACATATCCGCGTACGCCGTCCCGGAGGGCCCTGATCGGCTCGTAACAATGACCTCTCCTCCCACCCTTAGCCCCCCCTTTCGAAGATCTCGACAGAGTTGGGCGGAAACGGTCGGCCCCATGGCTTGGCCGGAAAACTGTTGGCCAAAACGGGGCCGCAAGAAGGGGCTAATCCGATGCTGGAGGGCAGTCAAATTACTGGCTTGTTGCTGCTGCTCCCTGGAGTGCCAACCGATGGACTGGAGTGGGCGCTGTTGACCGAGTGAGCCGAGAAGGAAATCACCACTTCCATGTGCCTGCATGTTTGTATCTGGTCCATGGACACTTTGTTTGTTTGTTTTCTGGGGCATCTCAGGAACCGTGCCAACCACTCCAGAGCGGCCAGCGGTAGCAACAGGAATCAATTGTGCGAACAACAGAAGCTCTCTCTCTCTCTCTGTTTTGCTATCTGTTTTTGGTTTTTGATGTGTAAGTGGAAGGGTATGTTTTGATTTCCATCCTCTCCATTGGCCACGCCATCGTGGCTTAGGTGCGGTTCGGTTGGAAAAGCGTGCCACGGGCTATGATCGGAGTCAAGTGTCCGATTACTGTCCGAGAGAGAGAGAGATGCTAAACCGGCCACCTACCGAGCAACGGTTCGATGTTCATTGAACTTGAACTTTGAAGACGGGGTGGTTTCCGGTTTCCGGTGATCGCTCCACGGTATACGATGGAAACGGTTAATCCAACTCCGGCTACGAGATCCGGCCGAGAACCACTTTCCAGCGCTGCATCGCCACCTCACACAGCGGTACCATTTCGCGCGAGAAACATTGTACACCACGACCCCTTCCTCTCCCCGGGCGTGTGTTTGCGGTTTGCTGAAGTGAAAATGAAGCCTCTGCCACCGGCAGACAGGGAAAGTGTCCTGCCGTACCGTAGAGAAGAGTCACAGAAGTGGTCGACTGTCTAGGCGAATCAAACAAGGGCCAGCGAGTGGAGCACAATAAAAATGGTTCAAACGATTGCGTTGCTTGCGAAAATGTAGCCCTACGATGATGATTTCGTAGCGTCGGAAGCGGTATGGTTGCCGTTAAATTCCGCGACATAAAACCACGACATTATGTCACACAGGCAAGCGCGCGCGCGCGCGTTAATGAGTTTTAGCTTTCTTGCTTTCGTTTTCGAATTTATTTGCACACGGTCAGCGCTAGCGAGAGGCTCTGGGGGGGTATCAGTGGCCACACGGTTGTTTGATGATCCGGCTTCTCTACGTTTACGAGTTGGATGCTGTCCATCCAGAGGAAGGGCATTAGAGTTGATAGCGTTGACAGTACACGATCACACGATCGGTGATGTTTCTTTGGAGAGCAGAGCTTTGTGTGTTTTATGGTACGCATCCAAGTGCAACTGAATGAAAAAAAAAAAAAAACACAACAGACCAGAAAACATGCCGTTGATAAGCGGAATAACGGGAGGGAAAGTTCTTATCCTTTATGTGTTGAAAAAGCAACGGAACCAAGGAACTGACCTCAGTGGATTAGACCACGGCTGGCATTCGAATGAGAATAAATTTTTACCAAAAAGCTGAACGACTGAACACGCGTACAGATGATTATTATGCGATTCGTCTCAGAAACAAGTGGAATGTAGCCTTTCGGTGACTTATGGTAGTTTTTCACTCAGCGAAGAAAAAGGTGGACGATCTACGATAAGATCTTGGAAAATTCGATGTTAATAAACATGATGATTCCGACAAACCACAAGACGCATCCGTTTTGGAAGGGCTACCCTGGCGGTCCGGTATTCAAACGCATAATCATTGCCATCGAGCGGGGGGGGGGGCGGCGACGAGAGCGAACCCGACCGGGGGCCAGGCGGGGCTTTAATTTGATGACGATTAAGTGGAAAACCCAAATCGTTAGCTTCGCCTCGCCTGGGTGGCCTGGCGCTTTCGGTCCCACCTCCCTGGTTTCTCCTCCTGTGGCCTCACAGTCCGATCAAAGATATGAGTGCCATACCGTTGGACGTGTTTCACGTCCGCATCCACCATGCCACCCCCGAAAAAAAAAAACAAAACAAAACGTTGGTCCACTGCCAGAGAAAGAAATTCGGAAATTAACAAACAGCTCCACCTGCTTTATGACTCGGAACGTTCGCCGGGAAAATGCACGCGTGTGCGCGCTCGCGAACGGTATGTATGTGAGGGGGAATTAGTGCCGAAAATTTGGCAGCGGAAAAACAAGAAAAGCCAGCAAGTCAGCTGAGAAAGGAGGACACGCCGTGTGCTGGTGCAGGGGTTGAAGAAAGCCAAATAATAATAATAATAATAGTAATAGTAGCGGCGATCCGCGCGTGATGATCGCGCGGTACTCGCGAAAGCAGCATCGAAAGTAGCCAAAAATGTTCCATTATCTTGGTACACTGGATTTGCTGAACTGGGTGGATGGTTGCGGGGGGCGGTGGGGGGGGGGGGTCGGATCACTGTTGCTGCTGCTGCTGCTCCTTGCCGTTGACCTGATCTTGCCATCATCATCATGACCCGTCCCCTTGGCCCCCTCTTGACTATTGGTGTCAAAATCATTTCATATCGCATCGTCGTTTTGCCGAAATTGAGTTTGGTTTGGTGAAAAGTGGGAGGTGTAGCTTCCACACATCCACACGCTGCCGCCTTTTCCCAGCAGCAGCCCCCTGCTGGACGCTGGATCGATGGCTGGCGAGCCGGTTTTTCCGCTTCCGGGGGCCAGTTGAGGTGAGGCGTCTTTAAAAGTGACTGAAAGTTGCTACTTTTACCGGCGAATGGCCGAAAATGATGAGGTGTGATGAGCATGACGCTTGCGCCCCCCCCATCGCTGCTGATGCGGATATGATGGACGATCAAGCAGCGAGGATCATGGTGAGAAAGGAAAGGAGGATAGAGGGCGGGTGATGTCGGGATGTCAGTGTCAGCCGGTTGCGATCGGTCGAAATATGAAAGCTCAAATAATTCGACATCGCGGGGCACGTGCGCCGATGTGGCAGGGTTTTTTTGTGCTTTGTAGATGGATGGTAATTTCGACGGCGAAACGTGGCACCCAGCATAATGTGGGTGAGATGGTGGTGATGATGATTCCGTGGCGGATGATCGTTAATTCCACATTAAAACCATCGGCTGTAGTTTCCCCTTTTGAGCTTTCAAACCAATAATGAGGGCAGTCTAATTTCAATTTGTTTCAGTGAAATATAATGATACACGCATTGGAGTGATCGTATGAATTCGTTTAAAGTAATCATGGTTTAATGACAGACGATTTCTCAAAGTCTTTCGAACGCACCGATGGACAACAACACAATGCAGAGCCTTTCGGTGGATATAGGGTCCTTTATTACTGAAATAACGAATTAAATAGTGATTTTTTTCGCTTCCGATGTTTGGTTTCAGTCCAATTACTAATGGTAATATAGCTAAATAAACTCTAAAAATCAACAACGTTTGCTATTAATAGCGACAGCTTTATAAAGTAAAATTTAGAATGATACTCTACCGAGTACCATAACATTTCGGTATCAGACTGCACAATATTATCAACAAGGAATCTAGCAAGTCGCTTTTAACATTTAATCTACTCTTTTGTTCACAATTTTTTAATTTCATCGCTGTTTCTACTAATATTTCAGATCATTCACAATCAAAAGTTTAGACAAAACTCTTGAAGTAGGGCCCATAGTCAATATGACGTTTTTCGAAATACCGTAACAGGTTTATTTCTGACTCCTCTTCGTTTCCATCATCAAACGAAACTTCGTAATACGTTCCTAGAAACGAAGAATTCTGATTCAGATTCTAAGCATTCAGAGCATTCTGTCAAATTTAATTTGACATAATTCCCATTAATGTGTTTGGCTGGCTTTCAAAAAGCTCTTCATCCTGCCCTGAACGACTCATATTTCCCGGAAGCAAATCACTGCTACACAAAGTACTTGCCCACGGAGGAGTGTCACCGTTTCCTCATCCTACCGCATGTTAATGTAGGTCAAGTAATCAGAGGTAAATGTCGCAAAAACGACGCTTGTTGTGTCACATACCAACGCTCCAGGCCGGGTTCAAACGATTCTAAGAACGTTTTCCCGATGTGATCAAGCTCGGAGCGAAAGCCTGCGGTCACCGTGCAAATCCTGCGGAGTGAAGTCGAACGAGCATAATGGGGATGATGATGAGTGGGACGATTATTTGTAACCATTCCCGTTTCGGATCACAACAGCGTATCCCGAAGCCCCGCAAAAGTAGTGCACGAATGGCGTACGCGCTCGTGTACTGGTGACCGCTCGTTGGTTGGTTGGTTGGTGCCTGGCGCAATCGGGAACGTAGCACCAGAGCGGTAGCAGTACTCGCACCGAAATGAAATCGAATCCACTTTAGATAAGTGCGCTCTCTGCTTCTCCGGAATCTCCGGAGGGGGAGGGGGGAGGGGTGGCAGGGAAACGATGGCTCTGCCATACTGACCTAGATCCGTTTGAAACCGTTGGAATTGCGCCAGCTCGGTCACTCCACCAGCAGCAGCAGCCGCAGTAGCATCCTTGCGTTCGTTGATGTTTTGTTGGGGGATCCAATCCGAATTTTCAGAACTTTCAGAAGCTGGGCCACCGGGAAGGGACCACCCAGCTAGCGGCCAGCGACGCGCTCATTAAGTGCAGTTATGAGGTGCGGACCGTGGGGACCAACCAAATTATGTCATACAGATGGGCCCGGGTCGCCCAGAAGATATCTGGTGCTTGGGTGACCACAGAAGGGTGTAGAGAGAGAGAGAGAGAGAGAGAGAAAGAGAGAGAGAGAGAGAGAGAGAGAGACCAGACAGGCAGCTCGTGATAAATTATTCAAATGGAGGCCACCACCCTGGACTCCAGAGCTCGTGGTCTGGTGCGGTCCATGCTGCTGACGTTGTCGAATGTGAATAAATTAATAGTGAGTCCGGGGAAGCAGCATAAAATGCAGTGACGTTGTCACCCCCCCGGGGGGGAGGCGAGCTTCTGGTTCCGTTATGTTTCCGGCGAGCATTGTTTCTGTGTGATAGCGAGTGTGGTTCACCATCACCACGCGCGCATACATGCATTGTGTGCACCAAGCACTTGGTATCTCTCAGGAGAACTGAATGGTGCATCAAATTGATTGAAAACTGCACCCAGCACTGTATCCAGGATGGATGGAGCCGGAAAGGTCGAGCGCGCGAACCACCGCTGGAGAGATTGGTTTCGGATCAGCAGATCCAGACACCTTCCTTCCCTTCCCGTTGAAGCCCGTTTGTTTGCCAATTAATCACAATAACTGGTTTTTCGGCAGCATCGGCACCCGATGAACCGGGTGGAGAGAGCGTGGATGCAGGGGGAAGTAGGTTTCGCACCTTGGTCCGATCTCGATATACACGTTTTTCTGGAATGATTTCATGTTTTCCTCCTTCCTCCGAACCCGGCTAGTGGGGTGGCCACGAGGGGATGGTTTTTGGGGCCAATTGGCCAATCGGGAAATAGATAATTCCCGCCAGCAGGCAGCACCGGGCAGCAGGAAAAGTGCGAAAATTGCACTCTGGCCGGATTTGCCGAACGGATTGCGATCTAGGTATTTGGAGTAGCGACCGGAACCAGAAGTGGTATCGGTAACGGATGCGATCGGACAATCGAGGTCAACGGCAGTCTGGTGGGTTGTGAGACGGAGGAGAAAGATGGTTGTTAGAGAGGCGGTTACCGCCGTTGGACGACATGACCCGCAGGCGGTTCCCAATATACCCTGGATTGGGATATTCGCACATTTACGACTGACGACCTTCTCGTTCGTTCGCTCGAATCGCGTTGCGATCGCGTTTCGCGATTGATAAGCTGGCCTATGGCACTAAGATCAGCAGCTGACCTCCGTCGCAACATCATCACCGAGTGATGCTATCGAATTTGAATATTATGTGAATTGGACCAAATTAGCATACCGGACCGGATGCGCCGGTCTACATTATCTGTTTCTTTCTTTTTTTTTTTTTGTTTTGGTTTGCGGCCGCAGTCCCAGAACCTCAAGCTCACGGATGCAAACATCTCGTAACAGGAGTTATGTCAGCGAGGTCTGGTGCGCCGTTAGTTTTCTTAATTCCTCCTGGCCTGGCCGGCAGATCGAGGCGCTGACATAACGGCGCAGCCAATCGAATCATCATGGGCGCATTAATTACCTTTCCCGGCGGATCGTGGTGGAACTGATAGGAAGAGATTAACAGCTTCATTAAGAATTTATGCCGTGGCTACTTCTAAACGCGTCGATGAGCGACGTGGTTTCTGGTGAAACATGTACTACCGGGGATTTGATGGGATTATCCTGCTACAGGACACTGAAACCGATGCTCCATTGGTTGATGTTCGCAGCTCGTAGTAGTCGGACAGTTAAGGAACGTGGCCACGATAGCAACATTATGGTAAGGACTATCAAAAAGAGGATGCACAAAAATTGCTAGCGATACCAAGGATGGTTAACATGCAAGAACCTTTCTTGAGAATACTAGTTGTAAGTTGTTCTTATCGAACTAGTTTAGAAATTCTTTAGAAAGAATTACAGCCATCAGTTTTTTTTTACAATGAATATTGCTATCATTGGCAAACGACTTTAAACACTGCAAAACTTTAACTTGAAATACACGCCAACAACGCGCCAAATTGGGAGTCGATAAGAAATGGAAATAGTCGCGCATTTAGTTCGTTACCGTGAATTTCCAGTCGAGCTGGATAAGTGCATCTATGCTCTGAAAGAAATAATTCTTTCCTGTTAACCATACCCGGCCATGATAGCACCATTCCTCGATCGTCTTTTTGACAGTTCTTAACGTAATGTTGCTATCTTAACTATCGTGCCTACGTAGGATCCTAAAGCTTTATGATCGACCGCGTGGAACGCATATTGCCTTCTTTATGCTCTCGCTCTAGGCTGCTGGGCTGAAAATGGAATGTGTGTTCGACATTAAATAGAGTCACAAATGGGCGAGTGTCGCCCCATGACCGTGAGCGAGCGCTCTAATAACTACTTGCACACACGAGTGCTCGCCAGTCCCCGTTTCCATGCCTTTCCCGGTGACATTGTAGTGCAGCGGAACCGCCACTGACAGTCCGTTAGTCTCTCTCTCTCTCTCTCTCTCTCTCTCTCTCTCTCTCTCTCTCTCTCTCTCTCTCTTGAGGGAGGGTATGGACTCTCCACCGACCGGACGCTAAAACTGGACGTTCCAGAGGCCGATAATTAAATTCCTCGACGGGCCACGACGATGACTATATGACTCCAAACCGGCGACCTCACAGTCGGCCCATCGGTTCGTTCGGTTGTAAAGTGGAAATGCTTCAGCGTCGGCACCAGCCGTGCGGTCAGTTGCTTTCCACCACAAGCTCCACAAGCGAGTGAACAGAGTAGGCGCAGAAAGGTGGAGCTGATGATGCTGGATTCGCGGACGAGGTGCGCTCGTGCGGTTATTGACTTTTGCACTGGATTTGGTGGATAACCTCATTTGGATCGCCCGTTGGCCTCCCCCCCGAGGGGGGGTTGTGGGTCTCCGATTGATGCTGACACTCTCTGACGGAACTCTCTGCTGCTGCTGCTGGAGAGATCAATCATTTCGGGTGCGATTCAAAGCAACGCAACGTTGGTTGAAGGTCAGGGCCACGGCCAACGATGTTCCGGAATTTTTCTATGACTGTTCCTGCCAAAAAAAAAAACACTCGACATCAAAAGGTGCCCGTTTTTCGGGAGCAACGACAGCTTGGTAAATAAACAATAGGAGCTGGTTGGTACGCTGGCTGGCTGGCTGGCTGGCTGGATGGTAGATTCTCGAATGTGAAACCGCAGGGCCATACTTTCACCATCACCGGCATCCGGAAAGTATGCGCCCGTCTGTGGCCTCTCACAACGTAATTGTAGTCTGGCGGTCTGGCTTCGCTCCAGCCAAAGTGCAACCGACCGACCAACTGCACCGGCAACGGCGTCGACGACGACGTCGCCGCTGCAGCTCCGATCCGCTCCGTGTAGGGGTTGCTGACGTCAAAGGGAGGCACGGTCGTAATCAACGATTCCGCACATTCCGTCGGTCCCTCGCGGGGTGGATCACCACGGCCTCGGGTGGGGAAGCCTCTCGGAACCGGATCATTGGACGCGCAATCGGCGCTTGATCGGCGAAGACGGTGCTCCGTCTTCCGTCAGCGCCGGGTTCAATGACCGTGCTCTCGGGCGCGATCTTCGACCACGTGCTGATTACAAATGCACGTCAAACGGAAGGAATGGTCGGTCAACCGCTTCCACCAGTCTCGTCCGAAAGCGGATCTCTTCCTGCGCGCTGGACGGTTGCTCGACACACGTACGCCACTCTGTATGTGTGCTTGTGTTAGTGTGTGTCGATGTTACTTTCGCTTTCCTTCGACAAGGAGCTGGTCTGGCCGGTGGCTCACTTGGTGAGGAATGGGCGATCGACATTCACCACGGGTTTTCGCGATATGGTGCGTTCGCACCGTTCTCGAACGAGTTCTGCTCGAGCTCGACTCCGAGGCCAATCCGAGGCCAATGATCCGAGCTAACGGAGCAGCAGTAGCAGCGCATCGTTTGCCAATCTAACGGAGTCGTGGAAGTCCCTCGGGACCATCTCTCGCTCGCTGCAGTTTCCTTCGTGGCAATCCCTCGCTCCAAAGCTTGGTTCTAACTCAAAATGGCTCCAGAGGACAGCATAATCCGTATTAGTGTTCCGTATTTTCCACCGCAAAGGAGTGCGCTCTCACCATATGTGAACGGTGCGTTTGGAAAGCTGCAAAAGCGCGTAAAAGGGTTGCTAGCGGCCACAGCAGACACAGCCAGAGCAGAGGACGTCCGTAAATCCGTGCTCCGTAAATTGCTGGTCCGCTTAGCTCCTTAGGCGGTGATGAGGGGCTAAACGCGAAAGCTTCCCCACGGTTCCTGGCGAAAGGTAGCTTCCAGGCCACCACATGTGGTGATGGTGGTGGTGGTGAGGAAGCCATCAGCACCTTGTGAGTCGGTCTTTTGCGCCGGGCGGTTCCTTTAACGTCGCATAGATAAGCACGTCGACGACCGTCGAGTGGCCGCAGTGGCAGCATAATAATAATAAAAAAAAAAACGCTCTCCCCTTATGCTACCATTAGCCCCCTCTGATGCCACAACAACGGGCTTGTAATAGCCTTCCCGTCCCTCCTTTGAGGTCCCATACATGGTGGTGGTGGTGGTGATGGTGACTGGTTGGTTGTACCGATCAAGCGCGAAAGAAAATGCACGGACGGTCCGCGGATGCGATGCAGTAGTCAAGGGCTCCTCCTTCTCCTCCTTCTCACTCTCTCCCTCCTTCTTTCTGCCTCTTGTAAGTTACGCGGAACGGAAACGATCGGAAGTGTCGGTGATGTAAGCGGATGTGGACTTTCCTTTTGAACGGAGCTCCCTCTTCGCCTTTGTTTCCTCTCGCTACCGGTCCCCCCCCAGGGGCTGGATTCTGGTTTTTCCACCATTTTCCACCCCTGGAAGCTAGTGGAAAACGGAAGGCTCGCTCTCGCTCGATCGATTGTGGGGTGTTGCCGCTGTCGGAAAAGCCGGAAAAGGTGGCACCACCAGCAGCATACGGTGGGTGGAGCTGCCGATAGTCACAATTTATGACCGGCAACACCTTTCTCCTCCCCTCGCCATTCCCCTGCACCGGTGCAACGGCATCCCGTGGCAAGTGTTTGCGGAATATGTCACGGTATTGTTTGCTTATCGCGAAAGCCTCCCCCGTTATCGTCTGGGTATGTGATTTGCTTGCCGAAGGTGGTGGTGTCACGGCCTTGCACAATGTAAACGGCGCCTCGCTTGCTCATTCACTTTTGCCAGCAAACAACGAACTGGCACCAAGTGAGACATCGCATTGGGGGGAAGGAAAAGAGGGTGAACCGGGGTGACTGGTTCGATCGATTGGTGGAAGCGGTTGATTGATTGACCCAGGCCGTTGAAATGAAGTTGTAAAGGTTTTCCCTTTTCGCTTTTTTATCATCCCGATTGCTATCATGAGCAAAACGCTAAGCAGAAGCATTGGCAGCAGCAGCACCAGCGCTGGTACGCCATAATGGATAAAAGATGGTGCCTGCATCGCGTGGCCTACTACGTGACTGGACGACGACGGCACGTTGACAAATGCAATGACAGCGCAAGATTGACAGACTTCAAACGACATCTCGTTTGGGGGGCGAAATGACAAGGAATCCAATTTGTCCTCGACTGATACTGACCGGGCAGGACTTGAGGGAGATTCGTCGCCTAACTACAATATCATTGCTCTGCACTCCTCCGCGAGGGTAGGCAGTAATGTTACTAAAACTAATTGAAAGCGAAGGTTGACAGCGGGATCGAAATTGAAGCGGACTTGAGGCGCGTTCCGGGAAGAAAGAGCAATCACGCCCGCACCAACGACGACGCCATCTCGTACATTCTAATGGTGTTGCCGCAGCTGCTGCTTGCCCTGGCATGCCAGCACTCCGTTCCGGACATTCACTTTTCGTCGCTCCTCGTCACCACCGTTCCGTTCCCTTTCTTCACCCGCCAATTGAACATGGCGCCCACTGGACGCATGAATCTTTGCTTTTCCAAAGATTTATCACGGGCACACCAGCGGGGAAGGTGGGTGGGAATGATGATGGAAATTGAAAGTAAAAAGCCACTACCACCTCCCTGCCTTTTCTCTGCACTGCCTTCCGGTGTAGCGTAGCAGAAGGCAGTTAAAATCCCTATCCCACCCCCTTTCCACCGCGATTCCTTTCCATTCCTACGCCGAACCACATGTCGCCGGTTCGTCGAGGGCCCCAGCGCCACTGCCGCAGGCAACGCAATCACATAGGCCGGTCAGCAAGCGGCACCAGGGGCATAAAAAAGGAACAATCCACCGAGGGGCCTTAGGCGTGGTGGTTGGTGGGGGGGGGGGGGGGGGGGTGGGAGGGAACACACTAACCCAGGAAGAACAGGCAGAAGAAGGGAACGAAATCACTCCCCAACCATCTCGCTACACTTCGTGTGTAAAGAAGGGCCACGGGGTTCGCTCACTTTCGCTCTCGGTTAATTGTGCTTCTTAAACTGACCACACACCCCGGCGGGGTGTGGTGAGTGAGAAAATCTTTGTCCAACCTTCGGCCTACCAGTCCGTGACGACCAAGAGAGGGTCAGTCGGGGGTCCAGGGTTGGTGGAGCCCAAAAGGAAACCGGAGCGAAGGCCCAACGCTGGCGTGGCGTAGCGAATTGCGATGATTAATGATGTGCCAACGCCCTCACGCTATGTGGTGGTCAAGTTCGACGGTAGCCCCCCCCCCCCCCCAAAAAAAAAAGGTCCCCCCGTACGACGCCGTCAGTGAAAGGTCATTGAATGCTGAGTAGCACAGCACACACATGGGGCTTTCCGGCACTTTCCGAAGATCCGAGCTTCGATCCGAAAGGACTACCTCGTAGCTCCGCAATTGACCGGAACAATTCAAATCCGACGCACCGCGCAAGTTGTGGCGCGACGCGAACTGAATAAACCTCAATACCTGGGTGACTGGGCAGCCATTCCGAAAGACACCACCGGGTATCCGGTGTCCCGTGGTGGTTTTCTGGACCTGGGCAAGTAATTAAACTCCCCGGGTGCGTTTCTAATCTGTGGTTTCACTTTCTTGTGGGATACCCGGGGGCGCGCGCACTCCAGAAATGTAGAAATGTGGACGGATCCCATGTGTAATGCTCCTCTCTCTCTCTCTCTCTCTCTCTCTCTCTCTCTCTCTCTCTGTCTTTCTCTCACATATCTTTTCTTTCATCTCCTCGAGGGCGATGATCATGATTTGGCGGGCTATCATCGGGCAGTGCAGTGACCAGGCACCATTGGTGCCATTGGAAGGGCCAGCGCGCGCTGATGGTTTGGGACGCCGCCGTACTTTCACCGGAAGCCACCACGGAAAGGTGGTGTGAAGGAAGAGACACCAGCAGCCTGCAGGAGACGCCAGCCAGCATCTGGCAAACCCTTGCGAAATGGGTCACCCCGACAAAATGGTCGTCTGGCCGGTCCGGTCCGGTCGGAGAAGGACCGCCTTTGGAGGATGACACTAATGATGATGGCTTCAAGTGGGGTTTCGGTCGTCGGTCTTCGTAGGGAGCCAACCCCACCGAATCAAAGCATAATTAAGACACGGATTATTTATAGACACCGTCGGTCAGCGGGGCGAAGGGCCAGAGGTCTTCGATAGTCGAAGGTTTGGATTCCGCTCACGAGTCACGGGCTGCCCCGTTGATTCCGCCTGTTAATGATGCTTCCTGTGGGCGCCAACCGAGAGCGACAGAGCGTGATCCGTTGGGGGGTGGGGGGGTTCCAAGGGCAAACGATTGATGACATAAGTCACCGGATGTGACCAGAGGGAAGAGACGCACTTCACGGGTCGAGCAGAAACGCTAAACGTCAACGACGATTGGAGCTTATCGTGGTGGATGCCATCGACGGTTGACCGACGATACGATCGATAACCCAGGCAGCCAGCCAAGGGTCGTTGGCCTGATGAACTGCTTAAGTGCTCTCCAAAACACACACATACACACAAACACACACGTCACAGATAATTTCATCTGACCATCGCACATCGCAGGTCACAATCGATGGAGCGAAGTGGAAAGTGGAGTGTGAATAATTGCGAGCAATTCAATTACGGTCACCGGACTCCATCTTTCTTCTATCTATTGGAGCTTTCTAATGCTCTCGCCTGCCAGTGACCAGTACGCCGTGCTCTTCCTTACCTCTCCACCGCAGTTGACCGATGGTGGCGGTGATCAGGATACGATTTCTTCGAATTCGCGTTCACATGCATGAGTCTCTCTGGGTGGCTGAGTGTGCGCTAGTTCCTGCGCGCGCGCGCGCGCGCGCGTGTGTATGCAGATCCGGCCGGCCGGCGTGGATAGTGTGGAAAGTGGTCAGCCGGAATGGGTGGAAATCGTTTCCACCAGCCAACGGGTGGGGAGAGGGGCAGAGATCACATTGAACTTATTTGCTTTCAATTACGCGCGTGCTCCCTGACGTCAGTCCGGCGCTCCACAGAGAGGTACCAAGTCGGAGGCCTAAGAGGTCCAAGTGTCTGGACGAACTCTGGCCAGCTTTGGACCACGCGATAGAATCCGCAGACGAAGAATGTCAATAACCACGCATCCACATCTCGGCCTTCACCCGGTTGCCGGAACGAATGACAAATAATGCGAGAAGATGCGAAAGTAAAAATCGATTTCCTATCTTGCTACAACTTGTCCACCACCTTCACCTTCGGGCTCGCTTCGCACGCCCCTTTCCAGAAGAGAAGATGACGGGGTGAGAAAGTCCGAAACGGTTCCACTGTCCACTGTCGTCCATCCGAGCCGGTGATCGTTTCGCCAGATGATTAAGCAGTTTAATGGCGCTACTAGCGCTCGCCAGCCACCACCACGGCTAGCACCCGGCTATCCTTTGCATCTAACGATGTCCACCGAATGGTGGTGCCGGTGGAACTCGTTCCCCGCCCGGACAGTTGGAATTCCGTTATGCTGCTCCAGCTTATTCCCGCCCAATGGCCTGGTCTGGTCTGGTGTGGAGGATTTTTGTTTTCCCTTTACTGACATTCCCGGACAGACAGAGAAGTTCGCTCCTTGGTGCATTTGGTGGTGGTGCGCGATGCCAACTCTCAGCACGTGATGCACGTCGTCGTCGTCGTCGTCGGAGTGAAAGAGGAGTTGAGGAGCGCTGAGGAAATTGAGGGAAGGAACCGAACACGAGCAGTGACGCGCGTAAAAGTGCAGCCAGAGGGGTGGTGCAGTTGCAGCGAGATGCAGCGAAAGAGAGAGAAAGACAGGGAGGGGGTGCCGATCATTCGGATGAAATAGTTTCGTTTCGGCTTTTAGTATTCTTTGCGCGCACACTGTATGCGGTGCATGCGGTGTGTAATGGAGGACATTCCTCACGTCGTCGAGTCGTTAAGGTGCTGCTGTTGCAGCTGCATTTGCTTCGATCTGCTGAAGGCCGCAGCAGAAGCAGCAGCACCATGCAGCTGAATAGAGAAATAAAGTTCATAAACGGCACCATTGGTTCCTCTGTCAAGTCGAGTGCTTTCCGTTTCCGTGGGAGTGGAAGGATTTTCGCTCCGAATGACGAACGTGACGGTCTGCTTTCTTCGCTTAGATTGGCCTAGATTCATGCCCTTCGAATGATGACGGTGCGAAGCAACATTTCCGGCAATCGAACTATGCTGCTCCTCCACCCAGTGTGATCACGAGCGAATGTCGGAGGATGTCATCTGCATGAAAACCGCGAAAATGACATTTATTTTCGTGCAAAACTTTTCGTGCTTCACGCTCGTGGCGGTCTGATGAGGTGGAAAATTAAGAAATTATCTTTAACAGTCCAACGAACGCTCGGCTTATCGTCGCTTGTCTATCAAGGGGAGGCTGTTGAGGGGGGGGGGGTGGGAATATTTATTGCTTTTCCGAGTGAGGGCTCAGAAAGGGAAGTCATTCGTTAGCGAATACGTCATTCTGTGCGCCTGTTCGCTTGTTCTCTCGGTTATCGGCGCAGATTGAGTTTGCATCAAAAATGAATGCTGAAGCTGTTTGCTGGCGAGACTCCCTTGACACCTGGTTCACTGTTCTGTAGCCTTTTGCGGCATTGACCTTTGAGTTCGAGTTCGGCCCGAACGGAACGGAGTTTTTCTTCGTTTGGCAAAGAAGTTCCAATTTCCATAATGTATAAGCCTCGGTTGATTAGCTACCGACGTTGCTGCTGCTGCTGCTGCTGCTGCCGCCGCCGTTGGCAACCGGCGTGACAGAATTGACGGGCTAGAGAAATGGGAAACCAAGAACGCGTGGCGAACAGTACGAGAAACTAACATTTATTGGAAATATGCAAAGTTGGCCACAAACCCTTTTATCCCGCCGACTCTGTGGCAGGCAGGAAAATGAAATATTTATCAGCAGCCTTATCAGCTGATTTTTTGCTGAGCGGCAGTGCGCAAGGTTGTTTTTATTAAAACTTGGTCCACTTGGTGGTGGCACACTGGTGCGATATGAAAATGAAAAGCCTTTTAGTTCCACGCGATCTATTATTCGTGGGTGGAATGGAGTGAAAATGGTTACGATTGCCGTTCAGTGTACCGTTTTATTTATATCGAGCAGAAATGGTTGCGTGAAACGACAAATTGCCGGCATGTAATGCTAGTTTACTTGTGAATCTGATTCCTTAATATCTAATGCCATCCGTCTGTTTACTGTAAAAGCATGTATTTTATTAAATAAACTAAACTTAAATTATTTAAAACGTTTTGCTCATATTGATCGGCTGTTTTTCTATCCTCGAGTGTGTTTCTGCTTACTTTTCACTTCTCTATCACGCTGACCTGATTTTCTTCAGTTCGAATTCCGCCTGAACAAAGCCCCGGTCGCCTGCCGTTCGCCTGAAAATAGCCGGCCGCAAACATGGACCGCAACATAACTTCAGGGCCCATAGATTGCTCGAGTCGTGCGTGTTTGAATTTAAATGTTGCAACAATGTTTCAGCAGCTATGATAAATAGTAACGATGACTTCTAATGCTTTAGTAAAATAAGGTACCGTAGAGAATATTTACCTTTCAATCAGAGTGTGACGATGCATTTCATAGGCACTAAATATTCAAATACAAAACGTGATTCTGCGACACAGATTTCGATGTTCGAGTCGAAGTTAAGAATTCTCAGTCGAGACCGAAAGCAAACCACGCCATTGCTGCCGATCACATAGCAAAGAATGACTCCTATTATTATCATTCCAAGCGAAATCTTGCCCTGCTGGTCTAGACCATAAACACTCACCGTGAAAATAACTACGAGATACGGCAAATCATTCTGTTTCAACTTATGTTGAAATGCGCAACAGACATACAAGATCGTCGGCATCGCTGAACGAACCTTTTTGCAGCCATTCCTAGTCTGTCAGTATAGAATGGCCCGGTCCGTTTCCAAAGAGCTTTCCATTCCATTTTCCAGGTTGTCATGGACCGTTTCTGGACATTTATCCGAAACGAAAATCAACAGAGAGAGAGCGAACGAGACCTTTCGGTCGTTCTGGTAGCAGATTTTCCCCCAGAACTCAGAACTCTTTCAATTTGCGCAGTCGGTGAAGCGAGCGGAGATAACAGATCTACCGTTGGTCTTTCGTTTTACCGTTGTTACGTGCATCCGTTAGCTGTCCGTTCCTTCTGAATTCCGTGGATGTCTATCACCGACCACGTTGATTATCTGCTACTAACGAGAGCAATTGGATGACAAAATTCGTGGCAGCTGTTTTTGGGAAAAGAAATAGCCAATTTTGGGTTTTTGTGACTATGCCGGGTAAATTCCGGGAGAAACTGGCTCATTTTTGACGATTTTTTGTGAAGAAACCATTTTACTTTATTTTTTCGAGGGAATGCCATATTAAATTACATTTTTTTCAAGAATAGTAGGATGAAGTTTGGGGTGGATTAGTTTAAAACTTCATACATGGCATCAATTTTAGAAAGGCTTGTCTGCAAAAATGTACTTTTCTGATGCCCATCGAACCCATGTGGGTAATCTGAATTATGCAAGTCAATATTCTTCTCATAGATTTTAAGTTTAAAAGTTGAAGTTGAATAAGTTTTAAGTTGAAAAATTGATCTCACTATGGCCGAGCCGGGTTCGTCGCTTAAACGGGTAAGTCTTTTGATACGGACCCAAACTGGTTGACGATTTATTTGTATTGTTTGTAGAAAACTGTCTATATATACAGGTTTTTGCAAATGCCATAATAAACTACAACTTTTCAAGTATATTTGGTCGTATTTTAGGGACGATTTGTTGAAAACTTCATCCAAAAATGATGCATTTTACGATTTAACCTAAACAAACTAGTTTTACGTAATTGTTTTAAAAAAAGTAACTTCATGTTTTATTAAACTTGGACGGAGCTACCTGGCAAATAGTGTACAGATTATGTGTTCCAAATTTCAATTCGATCGGGTAATTACTTTTTATGGTGTTGCTCCGAGCCAGGAAAGAGGTCTGTAATGATCCGGGCCATAGTAGTGGTCTACAGAAAGGGCGTTGGCGTTGGCGTTCTATGGGTTTATATCAAGGAAAAACATGGCTCACGAAAAATCATCCCATTTTAATCCATTTGGTCATAGTCGAATAAAATAAAGTGCGATTGATAGCTGAATCCTTCCTCTACCTTGGTGTAAATTTGAACACGTCATCGCGAACCGTTTTGTCAGGAAAAATCCTCTCTCATTACTTTCGGAATGCACTCTGTATAAAACTAGATTGTTAAAATTATGTGAACGCATAAATAAATTTAACAAATTGTTCGCTTTCCCAAGGACACATGTGGAAACACGACGTTATTAGTTTCACCGTAAAAGATTGTTTGCAGAAGAAAAGCCTGCAGCCGGAACGGCATGGTACACCATGTGTCGTGATAAGGAAAACCGTTGTGCTCAGCATGGGAACTTTTCACCAGGACGTCACTAAGAATGTTAATATTTAAAACTGACAAACATCCAACTGAGTAAACCAGAGAAAACGTTTTTCAAAAAAGGGTAACATAAAATATCGCCAATAAAAGATGAGCATCGAAACCGGAACTTACGAAGCAATGGCTATGGCTCACGATAGAAGTGCACGATAGAAGTTTTGGCACGATGTAAAAGGTTTAACACTAGAGGAAGAGTGTAGTCTGAACCCGGACCAAGTGCTCGCTCCACTCTAGTCGCGTTGATCGCGCACCTCACCGTCGATTGGCCGCCTGCCAAAGTCGATCGCGCAGCGGGGATGCTGATCCGAAATCAATCAACATGTCAATGGCACTGACACCGGTGCTTTGACTGTGTGGCTTGTGTGTTGGCTGTGGTTGTGGTGTTCGGCGTCCCATCGAATCACACGTTGGAAGGGGGGATGGAAGAGGGAGTGTGGGGCCCACGATGGCCCCGGAACTGGCTTGAAAGGGGGCGAGCAGTAAAAGTGAAAGTTTTTGCATTTCGGATCACGGCCCTGGTGGTGCCGTGGTGAAAGCATAACGTAATCGCCGGCCCCCCTGTACGGCCCACTGCACGGGTGGTCAAATGTTCTGTCCACGTATCCCGGATCCACGGATCCCGGATACACCAGATCGGCCGTCCGAATGTCTTTCCCTCCCCCCTTTTCGAACTCGCTCTTTCGCCGTCGCCGTCGGTCGGACGGTTGGGGGTCTCTAATGGTTACAGTGGCCACCAGTTCGCGTCCAATAAAATGGCATTTCCTGTCGAACCTTTCTCCCTTCCTCTTTCCGTATTGCTGACACAGAATTGTCCCAATTAATATTCACCCCACGGAGGAAGATTCTACCAACGGCACTCCAATCGCTATCGGTGCCCCGTGCGCCAACTAATAAATCAATAAATCTTCCGTTCTGGCTGCACTCTCTGGGGCAGGTTTTGAGGTTAGATTGGTGCTGCACTTGGAGCTCATTCTTCGCCTGCCAGCTCATTGGACCGCCATCTCCGCCGCCAAACGCCGTAAGCTAATGAGGATAATGATGCGTGCCGGGCGGTGATAATAGGTGGCTTAAACCTCCCTTCCTCCGGGGGATTCGGAATCGAATCAAACTATTCCACACCGGAGCCCGTAATTAACACACTTTTGACAGTAGCAGCAGCAGCAGCAGCAGCAGCAGCAGCAGCAGCAGCATCGGAGTGGAACATCTGCGATCCGCTTCCTCACCGATTTCAATCCCGAAGGCCCGAATCGTACCGCACCGCATCCTCCGCGCTTTCGGGTGCTCCGGACTCCAAACTCCGGGCCTCAGGGCATTTAATTTTATTATATTTTTTTTTCTTTCTTTTACTAACCCCATTCTGGCGCACGGCGCGGTCACCGCGCTCGAGTCTCGAGATGAATAAATTTATGAATTTGGAAGGTTTTTGGGGCGCAACCGGTTTCCGGTTGTGGCCACCGCCGTCCGCCATAATTGATGCGATAGTGGTGGATGGTTTGGTGGACGGATGGATGGGGACCGAATTCGGACGGTTTTCCCGTCGTGCATTCCCGGGTGTAACGGTTCGCGCCGTTGTGCTCACGTTTCTGTCGCCTAGAAGCTTGAGCACGCGTCGCGTGACCCAACGTTGTCACCGTCAACTCCGACTGCCCTGAATGGTATAGGTGTCGTCCGGATTGGGCGTCCCGAGTGTCCCACACCCACCGCACCGCACTGCTGGCGAAATGGAATGGAGGTCAACCGAGTGCTGGTGTTTCGCTTTCGATTGCATTTCGGATTGAAGCCCCCAACCGGAGCATGGTGACATGAATGTCACGTC
>NC_064877.1:39512500-39540000 GCF_943734665.1 Anopheles aquasalis
GATCGTTTTGAAATTTTTAACACATAATCTGCACACTCTTTGCCAGGTAACCTCGTCGAGAAATCATTAAAATTGTTTATACTTTTTTTAAAACAAATCTGTAAAGCTCGTTTTTTTTGGCAGAATCGCAAAAAGCATCGCTTTTTCAATTTAAAAAATCTGCCAAAAATCGAAAAATTGGAATATCAACAAAACTCTCTGGGGTTACCTAGATAAACTTATAACCTTTCTAACGAATATCGATTTGTATGTTTCAAATGATCCGTCATGTCGCTACGATGGACACCGAAAAAAGTAACTTTTCGTCGACACGCCTACCAAAATTTGATGCCATGGAATAGTTTGTACATGAATGTTGCTCAAAAGTATATCAAATATTCTTCAAAGGTTGTAGATTAATATACTATTTATTTGCATAAATAAAGTTGAATGGTTACGTCACAAAAAAATCGTCAAAAAAGGGACTTTTTTTGGCCCAAAAATACCGAAGTCCCCCCTTAAACATCCTGACAAATCAAATAAACTAAGAAAATGAATCAATACTTTGAGGAATCATGTACATGGCAGCACAACTCAAATTTCAGCATAAATGTATAGTTTGTTGGAATTCAATGTGTGTTGCTATAGTTTATCCTTCCGCCTCAAAGTACAACAGTTACTAGGGAAGATGAGCTACACTGTTAGGTCCCGGTATTGTTTAGACCTTCTAACCTTAGGACTTCTAATGAAAACAGATATTTCAAAGGGAGCTACTGATAAAATGATGTGATAACAGTTGATCCCCACTGTCTGTCATCGAAACCAAATCATAAATTCCAATTCCCATCCTAGCAGCACGCAACAGTGAACGATACTAGCACAGGAAGAGAGGATCGATAGAAAACTCAAATATTAATTACTTCCGCTAGTAGATTCCATTGTTATGCAATACATTATCGAAGGGAATGGAGTCTTTCCTTGTAGTATGTTTTTGGTTAGGTTGTAGGGAATTTATAATCCCTCTACTGAGTGAAAAGTATGATCCAACCGAGCATTGCATTTCAATCATCGTACAGCTTACTGATATTTGAAATGCAGCTATTTCGTTCCTAGAATTTCCTACCAACTCAGTATCGACAAAACAGTACTTTAATTTCAACGATACGATACGATTCGTTTACATAGGGTTTCAAAGCCAGCTGATATTCAACTGAAAAGCGATTTACAAGGCTAATTGAAACTGTGTCGCCAATGGATGATATAATCCTCGGAAGCCATTGTTGCAAAACGGTAATAACCGATTCATTTCCCCAAACCAGGCGACTAGGAGACATTATCCGTGCGTGCCCGGTTTGTCACATACCACGCCAGACCACACTGCACGGTGCTGCCGATCGTTCATATTCGATCGCTAATTGAGTGAAACATTTCGTATTCGACGAAAGTGATTCCAAACCCGGAACGACATTAGGCTGCCCCGTGAACTCGGGCGTGTGAATTGCCTCGGATTACGTGAACTTCCTCAGAAGTTCCGCTGCTGCTGCTGCTGCTGCTGCTGTGGTTGCTTCGGTTGCTACGGCTACTGAATGCACAAAAGCACAGCAACCACCAAAGGACACCATGCGGTGGCCACCAACCGTTGCTAGCGTGTGTGTTTTGGTGAATTTTGTCACACAATTTGTGGGGCCCGAAAAATGCTCCAAAAACCAACCAACCGTACGCGCTTCGATTCCCGTCTGCTCCCCGGACCAACCTCTCCCCCTCCTCTTCCCCTTCTCGGCATCATTGCATCACATCGTGCAAACGCTCGTGACTCGCACATTGATCAGAAGCAGGAGGAGGATTTCATTTTTCCTTTACGCGTCCGGCCTACCGGCGACCGTCACGTATGACAACGGGACACACGCCCCCTCGTGCCCTCCGGGGACACTCTGCTCTGTCGTCGTCGTCGTCGTCGTCGTCGACGCAATAAAGATGCAATCGTACCGCACACAACAACAACAACAACAACAACAACAACAACGACTGACCCCCAGCAGATGAAAGTTGTTGTCCCAGGTTGGCTGGCTGGCTCGGGCCGGACCGGGCCGCGCCGGGTTCGATTCTTGCTCCTTGGTACGCTCCAAAGGGAATTTCCTCTTCAAAAGGCGAGCTGCATCGGGAGAGGTAACGGGTTTTTCTTCGCGTTCCCCTTCCGCGAATGCTCTTGCCTGTCCTTGCCTCCGCACGAAGGTGACGTTTGATGCAACGGCGGTGCAATGATCGAACGGTTTCCGTTCCGACGTTCGATGACGTCAATGACACGTTGCCCACGTTGGCAATGAAAGTGAAATGAGCGTCTCGCAGCATCGCCCGGTCCCAGGGCCGGCAAGATGGGGAGAGCCCAACGTGTAGATCGTGGCCGATCGCGGATGCGTGCAGCAATGTGGACGCAGCGCAAGGGACACCGTCCGCGAACCGATATGGCGCTGGCGATGGGCTGCCAGCACAGGGACGTACAAGGCAACGTAGCGCGTTACGTGAAAGCACTTGCATCATTTTGGAAGGACAAGGGAAAGGGGTAGCGGCGGAGGAGAAACCGGGGAGAACCGGGGCTACGGTCAGATCGTTTATGGTTTATCGGAGTGCACTCTCCACCGGACACTTTCACTGCACACTGCACTGCTACGGATACGGCGGCGCATGCAGGCGGTGAGCAAGGTGAGTGACATGCAATCCGAGGTTAGTACGCGGGGCCATAAGCTGCTGAAACGGTCAAAGTAACCGCTCGCACTGACAGACGAGTGTTTGTGTCCGTTCTGTGTCCACGCGTCCGGTGGAACGAGGAGAAAATCAGGCTCAAGATTGCTCTCTTTCTCTCGAGTTATCTTTTACGCTCTGTTACTCTCCTATCAGTTTTCCCAAAGTGGGTTCAGATGTTGGACAAACATTCGTCCAGCGACCATCGACCACTTGGTCTCCGTTGCTTGGTGGACATTTCGAACATCATTCATATCATCATCCACGCAGCTTTTCTCTTCCTTCACGCACAAAATGGCCAATGAGTTACTTCTCTCCCATCAAAGGTGGCGGCGCTGGCAGCCGGAAAGGACAAACAGAAGCATACAAAGTGCACCATTTATTGTTTGTGGAAGCTGCAGTAGCACCTCTTTTCTTCTCCTCCTCCGTCCTCCCTTGTTCCCTTGGTGATTTAGCGCAAGGTCTTTCAAGTGTTAGTGGCCGTCGAGTTGAGGCTTCCCTCCGGGCGCCACAAAACCACAAACGCTCGCCTATGGCCATGGCACTGGACACGTCCACGGCTACTGGACGGCCAATCTGGCCGGGGGGCGCGGAGGGAATGAAACCGGAAACCCGGGGAGGCGGGTAGAGACCGTGAGCGAACAAAGTGAAAAACCATCTCTCACCAACCAGGCGCAGCGCAGCGAGCGAGTTCGGAGCGATGAAAAGCCCTCTTGCCCTCTTGCCACGGGGCGCTAGAGCACCGCACCCCCCGGTGGAATGGGGAATGGATCCTCTTGAGCTGCTGGGTGAAACTGCTCAGCTAGTGGCGCTCCAGCTCCCGGCCCAGCTCGACGCAGCTTCGACGAGCTTTCTCTTAAATCTTCCAATTAGACTACGCAGAAACGGCACCGCGCGGTACCGAACTCTCGAGAGGACTTTCGACAAACTGGGAAAAATGAACACAAATATTAGGCCAGCCGACTGGCCCGAGCCGGGCGGTTCGTGGCGTGGAAAAACGCGAGCTTCAACCGGTGACCATCTCCGGCGAGATCCTGCAGAATGATGCTGTTGCTGGTCCTTCTGATCTGGTCAGCTCGCGCAGGTCGCGCGGATAAGGGGAAACGACCGCAAATTAACGTTTTCGGGGCCGTTCGGTCGGGGCCTGTCGCTCACCACGCCGTCAGGACGTGACGTGACATGACCTCGCGCTCGTGGAATAGCGGATTTTGGCGGAACCACGAGTGCGCGAGTCAAAGGAGATTCCGGCATCGGTCGGTCGGTCGGTCGGTTGGCTGGTGTTGGCCCAATTTTTGCGCCCCCGTAACTCCGTCAATTCATGCTTATTCATGGCCACCTCCCGGGCTTCTCTCTACTGTTTTTCCTTCTTTTTTTTCTTCTCATTTTTTTTTGCTTGCTTGCTTGCCTTGTTGGTTCGGGAAAATTATCGCCTACCAGCTTCGGTCCACCGGGGTCTCACCGGTGGCCAGACTCTGGCTGGCGGATGGCTGTATGATTTTCGAACCTTGGTGTTGCGCGTGCGGAGCCGCGCGAAGAGCCGGCTGGCTCGCTGCGCTGACCATTTGTGCCGTTTGCTAGATTTCATTTTAATGGCCGCAACCGGCCGCAGCATTTAATTAGACGCGTGCGGCCCCCGGCCGTCCACCAGCACCAGCGATCGGGTTATATGCTTCACTTTAACCGATCTCGTCCGGCGAGTTCGTGTGTGTTCGCGATGGACCGTTTTGCGTTTTTTTTTCTTCAAGTGACCAAAGACCGTTCCCGGGCTGGCCGGCGTGACCGGCGTGAACCTTTCGCGATCGCGCCTGGGGTGAGCTGTAATTTTCTCTTCAAACTCACCATCACCGGGCCGGATCGACGACGTGACGTCAGCTACGTGTAGTGGGAGAGGAAGGCCAACAAGAAGAGGGAGGGAACACGCCGATAATCGAGGTCGTGGCATGGTAATGAAGGAACGATCACGCCCGGGAGCTGTCATTTCGTTTGTAATTGTCCCTCGCCTTTCGGGGTGGAGGATCCCAAATTTTGAGGTTACGGTGAATGCCGAATTACACCAGTCGAGAGAACCACCGTCGAGGTGCCAGATGACAGTAGATGGGAAGAGCCCATTGTGTGGCCAGCATGTTTGGTACCATCTTTTGGCACGCAGTCGACCCACAGTCCGAAGCAACAAGCGGAGTGGAACGAACTCTTCGCGTGGATGGTGGCATGAAGCGATCATCTTGTTCTCTCTTTCTCTCCTTCTCTCTTTCTCTGTGATCATCATCGGTCAACTGGCGCTGGTCGCTGGCTCTAATTTACGCCGTGCCGGCCGGGGTCCCGGATCCGGAACGTCTCAAAAGGCCGCACACCGGAACCCGGACCCGTACCCGTACCCGGACACCGGACCGGGTGTGCAGTCGAAATGAAATAGAAAGTGGCAGCTAACCCCCTCCTCTCCATCCTTTCCCGAGGTGGACTAATGGTGAGGCCAAATCGGTGCGGGGTGGTAGTGGGTGGCCGGAACGGAAAAGCGACTCGCATGTCATTATGATGATTATGTGCCGTTCCGGTTGCGGTTCTTCACAGTCACAGCAGCAGCAGCAGCAGCGGATGAGCAGATGAGCATCGGTCGCGGTCAACCTCCAGGCCAAGCTCCCCGAGGCCACACCAAGCGACGCCTCGAGGTGAAACGCTTCAAGTCGCCCACCCCTTACTCCCGGAGGGGGGAGATGGTTTGGTTTGGTTTGGTTTGGTTTACCGTCTGCCAGTCTTTGGGGCCAAGGGGCACCGGCATCCAGCATCCTCCAGCCGGGGAAACCAAATCACTTCACCCCTTCAGCCCGCGATGCTGCTGCCGATTGGCTTGGCCTGGTCCGTGGCCTGGCACTCGGTCGTGGGAGTGTGTGCCTATGGGGCGTTCGCCATCGTCGTCGTCGTCGTTTCCGTCGCCTCCATCGCCAGGTCGACCAATTCAGTGGCAGAAGAGTGGCGACGGTAATGGTAGCTGGTGGTTTTTGGTGTGTGCGGTGGCCAATTGGTGGTCGCTTTTTAGCTGATTTTCCCGGCGCGATACGCGAGCGGTGAGCGTGTGAGGTTTATGGCGTACCGAGAGGCGCGCGCGCGCCCGTTGCGTGCGCCACTCCATTTCGCCGTAAAACGTCGGCAATTACTTGGCCATTTAGTCATCCGTCAGAGCCGTAACGGCCAACAATGGGCATCGCCGGCCACGCCACGCAGCAGAGAAGCAGCGGATGGAAAAGAAGAAAGAAACGGCACAGAAGGGACGACCGAAGACCTCTCTGCCGGCGTCTGGAGCTGGGAGGGAATGCGCTCACCCTCGGGGGGCTCCGAGGCTCCGGGGGGGGCTTCCTTGTTTTCACACGGCCTGCAGTGCCCGACAAGAAGAAGATGCTGGCTGCGTCAAGTCGGAGCGTCATGCCGGACACCGGACTTGCGAGCCATTTCGCCACGAAGGCGAGGAGGCCACCGTCGTCGGAGATAAACCAACCAACGTTGGAGAAAGAGAAATGTTATTGTGATTGAATCATAAGTATTTTCGGACGCGGTACTGGAAATGGTGGAGCCAAGCAGTGGGATTTGCATTGGAACGACAAATTGCACAATTTCCTTTTTCGGTTTGGGTGTTTTTGGCCGACGCTGGCGCTTCCGATGAAGTCCGTTCGCTGTGTGTTTCCGACTCTTAAAATCACTTTTTAAGTAGCTGGGCGAGATGGCTTTTCCTTTCACGGCGGACGCCTGGCTGTCGCAGTTCGGTAGCAGCGAAGTAAACAAATCCGGTGAAGGTTTTTGGAGGGACGCCTTCGCTCTCTCTCTCTCTCTGTTATTCGCTAGATTTCCAAGCTTCGACCCAATGGGGCAAGCAAACATTATTTTTCCATTTGATTTTGATTAAAATTTGGCGTCTTAAGATGTCAGAGGTCTGAGAGATCGCGTACAAGTGCTACTAAAGCGGCCTACACGCGGCCAGTATTGTTGACTTTTTATTTAGAAATATGATTGACATTTTACTGACGACTTTTTTTTATTGTCGCTTGTAGGTTCCATTACCAGAATGGTCAATATTTTTTCAATCAAGACTGCAGATGGTTCAATATGAAACGATAGTCCCGGTGAAAGGCAAATGGTATGGTTTGAAATAATTAAAAATGAGGCCGCAAAAGAACAAAACTAGATCGAAGCAATGCTTTATAGATAGCAAAATGATTATGCAGTTTGTTTCCGCCAAAAGTTTTTATAGAACCCTCTTTTGAAACCATTTAATTGTAATGTCCCAAAAACTTGATAAAATCGATGTGATAATACTAACTGACAGATGGACGAGTCGCTCAATCGTGGCTACCGACGAAATTAGAATTCGAAACAGACCAATATATTTTAAAGACCATGAAAATGGCCAGTTTGGTTTGTTTCGATGAAGCCTACACTCGGCAGGCAATTTAATCAAGTATTGATAAATAATATTGCCTGTTAGTAAGGTCGTTTAAGAGAGAAACCATTCATTTGTTTGATCAAATGTGTGACCAGCGACCCTGAGACAACATAATAAACATTAACAACAGTTGTTGTTTGCTGCTGTTATCAGTCGCTTCAACCAACAAGCGGTCTTGGCGTGCTGCATAAGATACAACAGTTGTCCGATGATAGTAATTGGCGACACTCGCATGAGGTTGCAGGATGATTTCTTGATCCGCAAGTGATTGAAGCTGAAAGGACTAATGCAATAGAACTAATGACCCATCGTTATTGCTGCTAATGGCACTCTCTGGTCTGTGATAACCCGATTGAACGCATGATAATGTCTCCAGATTGTGTTACGTAATCCTCTTACTCGCTCAACACCAACTTCACACAATGCCAACCACAAGGACACTAGCATCGACTAAAGGATTACAAACTCCCAAGAGTTGAGCGTCCTGGCTGGCGACAAAGGGTAATGTACAGGGTGTTCCATTTCGGGCTTCCGAAAGTATTGAGCCCTGCGCTGACCACTGTTTCCCATAGCTGTTAACCAAAACGTCATATCGTTAGTTGAATGTCTGCCATTTTACAATATGGATCGTTTTAGCATCGCACAACGTGTTTATTTTGTTAAATTATACTATAAAAATGAAGAAAAATCGGCAAATGTTTTTTGAGCATTACGGACGGATTTTGGTCGTCATGGACGGCCTACAGAGCACACAATTGATAATGTAGTGCGTAAATTCGAACAATCTGGATCCGTAGCGGGTATTTTGAGACCTGTACATCATCGTAATATGCGTCGTACTCATCGGGCCGTATTTATTTGAAAATGACGACGGCGAGACGGGAATTGTGAATGATGAGCACTATGGCCGCATGTTAACCGATTTTTTTGCCTGAGATTGAAGATATGGATACAGATGACATGTGGTTTAAGCAGGACGGCGCCACGTGCCACCCAACACGGCCGAACATGGCCATATTGTGAACGAAATTTAAGAGACGCATAACTTCGCGTTTTGGTGATGCCAATTGGCCGTCCAGATCATGCGATTTGAACCCGTTAGACTTTTCTTTGTGGGGTTATGTGAAAGACCGTGTCTATGCCGACTATCCGCAAACTTTTGAATATTTGAAAGACAACTTTCGTGAAGTTATGACCGAGATACCGCCCCATATGTGCCAAAAAGTCATCGAAAATCACCTGTTCCGGAACAAGGTGTGCGTGGAAGCCCTACATGGGCATTTGAATGAAGTTGTATTTCACAAAAATGGCATAAATCAATCTTTAATTTGATATAACAGTTTCATCGAAATTCGAATTCTAAGTGTGTTTAATTTCAATTTACTTTCGGAATTTAAAAATGGAACACCCTGTATTTGAACCACACTCCACACGGTCGTGTCTAATCCTGGGAGGATATTAGCATCACCGTTCTAAATCACCATCCTTCCCACCCCCTCCCCACACTAATGGCAGCGATAAAATGTGATTCTACATGCCGAGAATGGAAATGTCAAACCGAAGCTCTCCAGCAGCACGTCGATAGTTCTAGCACCAAGGAACGTGGGGCAAACAAGTTTCCAGCCCGAAATGAAGATTTTATCCGCGGCCCGTGATACAGATTGGCCAAACTTTGGCTACCCCTCGAAGGATTACCCGAAAGAGAGAGAGAGAGAAGTCGACCCATCGGTTACTCCGGCTGTTCGTTGCGTTGAAAGTGTTCAACCGTATGGTGGAGATGAGGTGTATTCAACTACCTCTCAGCCACCGGGAGGGGATTCCAATCCCCCCCTCTCCCCTTCTTTATCGGTCGGCCACTCATTTGTATTCTAATTTTATCTGCGATATTAAAAGCTCCACCCAGCCACTCCAGGGCCACGGGGTTACCGCCTAGACGCTTCGGTCCGATCGGTAAAGGAACGATAGGAAAGAGCTTTAAGAGTGAAGCCCCGGGTATCGTATTCTTCGTGCAACGTTGGGTTACGCTTAGGTGGAAAAGGGGTGATTGAGGGATGGAAACATATTTTTTCCCCCCAAAAAAAAAAACCTCCGCTACGCCATTCATAAGCGGGGCAAGATGCAGATAATTGTCCGAAACCATCCCATTGGCCCCCTTTTTGGTCCACTTCCTTCCCACTCCCTCTCTCGCTCTCTCTCTCTCTCTCTCTCTCTCTCTCTCTCTCTCTCTTTGTCCCTCCATCCCTCACTTCATCTGGATGTTAGCTTGCTATTCGGTGCATTCCTGGACTGGACTGGATAGGTTAGACTCTAGCGGCTCTAGCGAGCAGAAGAATGTGAAAGTGTGCGGGCGGCGGACACACCGAATGGGTCGCTGCGTTTTTTCTTCTCTCCTTTTTTTCGTTTCCTATTGTTTCTCGTCGAACAAGGAAGCTTGTTGAGCTAGATAGAGTGGCGGCGGCTGCTGCTGCTGCTGCTCACGATTCGGCAGCCTTACTGTCCGATGGCTGTCCGTCTGATATTTGGGTGGGGGAGAAGCCGACTCCATAGTTGCGTGAAAATTGTTATTGATGAGTGGAAGTCGGTCCTCCCCGCACTCCGCCCAAAAACTGACTAGTATCCATGACCAGGCCAACCGTTGACTTACGAGGAGAGGATTAAGTCCAGTCGAAATAGTCCAAACCAAGCGGGGCCCACGAGTGGCCGTGCCGTTGGCCTGCTTATCGGATGGGAGCGGCAAAAGCAAGGCAACGATCCGCTATAACGATGCTTGTTGGCATCTTTCCAACTAAAAGTAAGGTGGTTTTAATCTCCGAGTTGATTACCTATCAGCACCATTATCCTCACTTCATGTATGCAAGAGCGTTTTCAGTTGAGACGTAAGTATTAGCCCAAATGCAACTGCTGAGTGCTGTATGCGTAATTATTTTCCTCGTGTCACACAATCTATTGTTAAGCTAGAGAGCAGAACATTGTGCTTATCAGTGGGCAAGCATGTAATCTTTTCATCTAGAAGAACGGAAAGATTATTATTCAGTACGTAACAGATAGAAACTAGACTCAATAAAAGATATATGATAGAGTTCTAATTTATTCCATCTGAAGTGCAATTTAAGCACCGCATCGCACCGTAAATCGTATCGTCGAGTCCAATCCAATAGGGTCAGTGGCTAAATGGATTGGTAAGTAATTCTATTATTTGGCATTTTTTCTGGGCAAGTCACAGCGGGAGATAGATCATTCGCAGAATTTTATCATCTTCATACATCCACAACATCTTCACAACACTCATGTGTAATCAGAAAAACATGACAACATCTTCTCGACAAAAGCGAAAACGACAAGACAGGTCCAGGAAGGACTCGATGGTTCAGAAATTTAATCATTGTTTGCCATCTGTTAACTTTGTGCTCACTTATTTCAATTAACGATTCATGTTCTTTGTGTACTCTGTTCTTATGTCCTTTGCAATAATTTTGATTTAGAGATTTGGTCGCATTATTTTGCTTACAGAATATCATGCTTCACGGGCTGGCATTTCCGGTTGGACAGATGGAATTCCTATCCCTTTGAAGTCATCTTCGAAACACCATTGTAGTAATGGCGAAACCGCATCGCCATCGCCAGTACGATACAATTCGATTCCGATCGCAATTCCCTAATCTCTCCACTCCAACCCAATTATGCTTCCGTTCCTTCCGTTCCTTCCTTCGCCTTCCATTCAGCACCGCTTACGCATGTAAAGTGTCTCGGCCTCGGTATGTCGCCCTGAAGCTGTTAACAGCAAACAACGAGCATCTCGATTGTGCTCCGTGTTTGCATTTCACCGATCCATCCATCCATTTACGCTCGACTCCGCGACTGGTCGCTGTTGTTTGCTCGTCGTCGACACGGTCCCGGCATCTCTGGCCCCTGCATTCCCATTCCCTCAAGACCCGCAGAACTGTGGGCTCAAGATTAGCGCGCCATCTCGTGCACTCTTGGCCCAGCAACTTGGATAAAGTGGGAGTCGAGGGGATTCGGGCAACAACAAAAAAAAAAAAACGAGGCCCAGGTCCCAATCCCAACAAGCACCATTGTCAGCTGTTGGTGCTGTTGCTGCTACTTACGGTACTTGAGAAATGTGTCTGTTTGCTCATCATGATTATTGCACGGGCGTTTCCTCGTGACACCTCCCTGTAGACACCGCAGAACCATCCCCCCGAAAGAGATGCGCTCCCATCGCCAAATACAAAAAGTAACAAATAAAGTAAACAGTCTTCGAGGAACCTACATACCTTGGCAACATGTGGGTTAGGAGGGCCGCTGTTTTTTTTGGGGGGGGGGGGGGGGGACAGACAGCACTCTCGCTGAATTTTCGGTCACACATACAGCAGCAGCAGCAGCAGCAGCAGCACGCCGAAAGCGGGATTGTCGCGCGATTTCATTCAACATGCCATGCCGATGAGGTGTTGTCCTGCGTGAAGGCACTATAGAGGGGGTGGGGATAAAGATGTGTCGTTCGCCGGGATGTCATTTCGATTTTGCCTCGTTTCCGTGCGTCCGTTACGGTCGCCGAACGTCGACGTCATCCAGATGCTCGGCTTCACGCTGGAAGCGAATGTAGAAAGCATTGAGCGATGAACCTGTTCCACCAGCAACCCCACAACTCGACGCAGCATCAACCGGGGCCCGGGTGCTAATAAAATGTTTTAACTTCGATCGCGATCCTCCCTCTCCCTCCCCTTTCTCCCACTTCCCCCGTTTTTGTAGTGCGGTGTCGGTGCTCGCTGTGAATGGGAACTATCGCAGCGTCGTCGTTGTCGTTGTCGTCGTCGCACATGTGGTTTCGCTACTTTTGCTTCGGTTTTCCTCTTATTTCTGGACGTGATGGGGCGGTGTGGGCGAGAGTGGACTAGGAGGCCATGGCGAGGGGGTGTGCTGGGGGTGGAGGCCACAGTGAATTTATCTCCGGTTCCGTTCACTTTCTTCGCCACCGCTGCTGCTGCTGATGATGATCATCATCATTGTAAAGGTTCGAATCGAGATGTTTTCTTTGCTTTTAATTCATCTTTGCCCCTGGAGGCCATGCCATGGGGAGTATTATCGCGGCCAAAGAAAACAACTCTTCAGCGAGCGCCCATTTGCCTTCGTTGGACGCGCTCGGCGCTCTTCTTGCTTTGTGACAAATCGCGCCGATGGCGCTGACCGCGAAACCCGTTATCGTGGCGCATCTATTGTGGAATGTGTCACTCGCACACAAACACAGACAGTCTCTGGTTTGTCACCTGAAGCAGCGTGTTCTACATTCCTCCATCGCTCTTTGCAAATCCATTCACAATGCAACTGCAGAGCACTAGAAGGGCAAATGCTACTAACTGGAGCTTTAGCTGCGTTCCAGCATTCGTACGTCTTCAGTTCGGCTGTTTTGGAAAATCGTTACAACGGCGATCGGTGAAATTTTGTGAAAATTTATGAGTGTTTTTCGTTCGCCTGAACTCCTAGTTAACGCTGCGCCTCATCATTAGTGCAGCTTAATTTATTATTTTTATGAAATCGAGCTTCGCCTAATGCGGCGCTCGATGCGTGTTGTTGCTCTCGGCCACACCATTAAATCCGCCGGCACCGGTGGCCACATGTGGAGAAGAAAACTGGCGATCGAGCACACAGCCGGCCGTGTGTGCGCGGGCGCGATCGAGTGCTGAAAGGTGGCCCCCGGGGGGAAGCGGTTGTGGGATTGTAAAAACAATCCGAAAAACCTCCCAAAAAAGGAAAAACAAAACGGAAAACAACTTTCTCCCGCCGAGCCCGGTAACAGTGTCCGGATCGGAGGCGGGCTGCTTCTTTACTTTCGCGGCCCGATTATCAAATCGTCATCACTGGCCTTAGCGTCCTCTGACCACTGTTCGCTCTCTTCGGATGATTGCGCGAGTGGTGATGCCCGGGCGAGTGCGATCGGATGCTGATGGACACCGGCTGATTGCGATGTCGCGTGCGATTCGCGGTGGTCATTAGAAATGCGGTGCGTAGAGCATTCCGTGGCTTTATGCAACAAACTATTGCTAATCACGATTTGATGCTTTTGCGTTGCATCCGTTTTCCGGGAATGTCCTATTTGGTGATGCAGTTGGGATACGTTCGCGACCAGCATCTAGATTATCTGGAGCAGATTCTGCTACGTTCCAGCGTCCGCACAAAGATTATCTGCTGTTTCGGAATATGTATCTGCTGTTTCGAAATAATATTTCTTCCATTTTTCACGGGTCATCTTTGCCATTTTATGAAACGTCCTTATAATTTTACTGTCATTATCTCGTATTGAAGTTCCTATCCATTCTTTTCGAATTTTCCATTTCTTTTTCAATTACTTTCTTTCGTATCTTTCTAGATACGAGTATCGAGAAAGTATCTTTCTAAAACTAGCTTCTTCCTGCTTAAAAAAATACATAGAAACTTTTATATTCATTTTAATGATGGTTTTTTTTTATACAAAATTGAAGCCCTTACAATCCATTGGACGTAATTACTCCAAACATCATCAAAAGTCCAGTGAGATGCTTGGTAGAGAACATCACTTTTACTTTCTCTGTGACATCCTTGCCTTGTAAATCTATTTGCACCAGAATTTTCTGTTCGAATGACCATCAATAGCTCCCCAACAGAGAACACGTTCCTAGGGGACCAGATAACTAGCGATATTGTGAACATTTTACTGGAATGACGTCATTTGCAAATACATTCTTTATACGACCGATAAAATTCACTAATATCATCTCTAATTTTATAGCTTCTAGTCTTGGAAAGAAAGCGTTTTGATAAGGTTTTGTATTTTTTATCGGTCGTCCTCCAAATATTTGACATTCACAGAAACATCGCAATAATATCGCCAGATTCAAAGGGGTCACTATGATCATGGGTACCTCACAGCCGCCAGATAATCTCGAGCCGATACACATTTACGAGATAATCTGCTCTGGTCCGGACATAAGCTTACCTTCCGTTACCAAGGGATCATGCGCTCCAGAAAATGTAATTAGCCCCAACACCAGCACCACCATCAACACGGTTGTCATCCTATTGATCGTAGCCGCCGTTGGAACGTCACCGAGGCCCGAGGGGTCCCTGTTCGCGCTGAATCCGTTTCTCTTTTGCATCGATGCCAGGCCGATGTGTGCCAGGCCAGTGCTGTCCTGTCTGTTGCTCACCAACCCTAGGGGCTGCGGTCACTAACCTACTGTTCTACATCGTTGCATCGCAGGGTTTTGTGGTTTGTCCTCGGCAATGGCCGCACCCGCAGCAATGCCAATAATGGGTCCTCCAAGGTATCCGAGTCCGTCCGGTATCCGTTGGACAAAAAACCAGGGGTAGCCCGTACCGTGACAGTGGCCAGCGTGCCGATTGGACACGGCTGATCGCGAGCATCACGAGCTGGCGCGTGTGTCGCTCCGTTGAGGTCGCTGACCTGCGGCGCTCTTCCTCGCGGGGGGGTTGCAATTTCTTTCTTCTCCCGTTTTGGCTCCAGGTTCCGAGCAGCCGGGCAGGCTGGCAGTGATCCCGAGTTCCGGTTTCGTTCCGAGTTCCGAGCCCCCAAGGCTCGCCTCTCTCTCTCTCTCCATTTCCCTCTTTTTCAGTCGATTGGTCTCCTTGTTCACACTTTTCCTTTCCTTTGACCGGCCACATTCCGCTCGAATGCGAATCGTCGTCGGACAATCTTTTATCTACATCTTGCAGCAGCAGCAGCAAGGGATGAAAGAGGGTGCCGAAGGGGCTTTATCTCTTTCTCTCGCGCGCACGTCGCACAATTTCGTTTTTTTTTATCTCGTCGTTGCCGACGGTCGATACGGCAGATCAGCCACATCGTTTTCGCTCCAGCCTCCAGCTATACGCGTCCGGCGTCCGGTGTCCGGTAATAGCGGCCGGTTCGGACAGAAACTGCAAACCCCCGTAACTGGCCACGCGATCGCACACCGCAGCCAGTTCAAAGAGCGGTCGATTCGGTACACGGAGTCCAATCTGGAGCGTAAACGGGTGGCCTCCATCGCTCTGTAGTCGCTTTGATTGCTCGATGAAACTGCACAAAATCGTGCGCATCGTGGGAGCGCAGATGTGCAGGTGCGGCGCGGTCCAGTGGTCCTGTTCCGAAGCTAAACTTTTACTTTCCAGACACCTGAAACTGGTTGCGAGCGCGATTGTGGTTGGTGGTTTCGGTCTCTCAATTTGTTTGTTTCGCGACTGGCGAAGGCCATCGCGGTGTTCGCGTTGTTCTCATGCTGCTGGAAAGGCGGAACTGGGTTGGTGAGATGGAGGTTTTGGTGGAACTTTTCCGGCATTTTCATCTGGCCAGACGCCGGAAGGAGCGAGCATCCTTTGGTCGCGGTATGAGGCAAAGAATTCAGGAAAAACACAAACAAGACAGGTGGTTTTTGGCAAAAAAAAAGAACATAAGCTATAAGCCAGCACACACTCTCGTCCAGTCGTCCTCTTTGGCGGTCGGTGTGGGCGTCAGCAAGCCGGCAACCCTATAATGAGCCATTCCATGTCGAAAAAGCGCCTCCGGAGCTTGCTCTTTCGCGCGCTTCTCACTGTCAAGATCAAACGAAGAGCGCTGCTTGATGTTAGGAAGGAGGTAGCGTGGCAAATGAAAGACGAATTAACTTGGGCTACTCGGCGCCGTTCATGACCTCTGAAAGTTCGTGGCCGCCCGGAAAAAAAAACCCTTGACCAAGGTAAGGCGATGGTACCTGAAGTCGTGACGATGTGAAAGCAGAAGCGAATAGTTTTTGCTTGATTACATAAACAAGCAAGCGATATTAGGACTGAGCTGTTGCAGCACCATTTTCTTTTCATTGTCCATTTTAAATTTTCCATTTCCATTACTTCATTCTGTATCTCTGCGTGAAGGGTTTAAGCTCTCACCAAAGAAAACAGCCACCTTGGACCACACCAAGGTTTGGTTTCTAGCGCGTCTACAAATCTTCACGGCCTACTCTTCGCGTCATCGCGTTCGGTTGCTCGGTGGAAAGCGGTCCGCTGCACGCTTCTTCACTCACTTTACGTCATCGTCGTCATCGTGCGTCTCTCAGGTCTCTGCCGAAGCTAAGATTGTCCGTGGTCATTGCCATTTGGCGGTGGAGTAATTACAAAGAGAGGGAGAGGGAAAAAAACGCTTGCCACCAAAAACAACCCCCCTGGGCCTGGGAGGTTGATGCTCCGACAGCCGCCAAATGCGGGTTAGACCCTCGAAGGGCCACACGCGGTGCGGCGCGCGCCACGCTCCTAAACTCATCGCAAAAGCGAAAACCGGATGAACTGGATGCGATCCGGATGTGTGTGTCTGTGTGTGTGTTTGGCGAAAATTGCGGAGCAACACTCTCTGCTCCCTATGGGTGGGGAGAGGAAGGCCAAAGAAAAAGAGGGAAAATTGCT
Organism: Anopheles aquasalis; assembly: GCF_943734665.1. NCBI lineage: Eukaryota > Metazoa > Arthropoda > Insecta > Diptera > Culicidae > Anopheles > Anopheles aquasalis. The sequence goes on from NC_064877.1 coordinate 39,529,053, forward strand.
CCCTCGACATCCCTTTCCCCCCTGGGGAGTGGGGGGGGGCACAGTAACGCGCGATGGAAAGTGAAACTGCCACAGCTGATTTTGGACTAGCAAGACGCCCGGACAGGAGGGGGAGGGGTGGTTCCAGGGTGGGGGGGAGATGGGGTTGAAAGACGCTGGAAAAGCTCACCATCAGCTCCAGCACGGCAACGGAGGGGGACGGCGGAAATAACAATAGGAATTAATCATCAGCGTTTAGATGAAGATGTTAATCACCGGGGTGGCCTGCCAGGTGGCGGCAGGTGGGATGCTGGCCTGCTAGCAGACTCCCCTTGCGATCATCTCACGCGCGCCCGCGCTGATGAGGTTGATGATTGGGCGTATTTGGATGTCCCTTTTTTTTTGCGCTGAGTTCCGCGCTTCCGCAGAGATCAGCGACCGGATGCTTAATGGCGGTTTCTTATTAAAGTGCAGGGCCGGCCCCCGGGGGTACCACTCAGTGGACGTTCCCGTTATAGTTTTGTTCCGGTAGCCGTACGTTTGTGTTCGTCTGTGTTCGCTTCGCATCGACGCTGCAGCAAATTTGAACGAAAGATCAACGAGCAGATGAGCAAAAACTTCGATTTAATAAGCGCAATTGGTCGGCACTCGTTCGATTGCAAAGAGAAATCATCTCCCTTTCTGCCAAGGGGATGAACGCTTTAGCGGTTGACATGCAGCGAAACGTCCAATAAAAGTTATTTTCAGAAAATGAGCCAATTCACCCAAAATGATGCCAAATGGATGGAACCAAGGAATCCGTGCCTGGGGCACGTAAATCACGTCACCAACAGGAAGTGTCCTGTTGCCATAGATCCATTATGAGGTAACTCGATTCGTGCTTCACATCCTTTTGGGGGGTTGACCGGCGAGAACGCAAACAGCAAACTGATAGCTTGGCGATGCTTCGTGATAACCATTCGACCAATCGGTCACGGAAATAGTGGATTTATGTCTCGTAAATACCATCGAGCGTTATCATGTCAATTTTCCTCGTGTGTGGGTGACGGGGACGTGGGAGGGACATCATAAATTTGTCGTAAAGCAAATGGCCATCGCCATCATCCGAATGGTCGTAAAATGTGATTATTAAACGATTTGCTTAGCTCCGGTCGATCTGCTAGTGTCAGACTTCTCCAGAGCAGCATAAACACTTGGATACAGAGCGAGGCTTAGTACGGGAACTGTATTCGAAGTTGCGTGAGCGGTGGAGTACCCCATTCTGTGCCCGGTATTGTTCCGGAACCATGACGCGATGCGTAATGCGCGTGATGGAAGAGGCGGTAGTTCATTAGAGACGCGAATGCAAATTAATGTTTACTCTCCACCACCCCCTTCTAGCTCATCAGCGGGGAGTATGTCATTATTCAATTGACAAAGGCCTTTGCTTTACTGACGCCAAACACATGCACACACAGGCAGGCACGTGGCACTGCTAATCTGCTGATGATGGTACTTGAGCGTTGAGCGTCACTTAAGCATCGCAATCAACGCATGGAAGTCTCCTGGTCGGTGCGGCTGGACCGATCGATGAGAGTGAAGGCTTCTTGGCGCCCCTAATTAACGGCCATTATGAGACAGGCGGTGTGACCGGAGCGTACGGCTACGGCACACGGCGTTGATTATGTTATCACGTGGAAAAAGGGACGATACAATTAATCTAACGACTGCTCGTGTACACACGTACACACGGTATCGTCTCCATCCAGACAAAACAAAAAAAGAGGGGGATAATAAAAGGATCGTGCACAGCCGACGACGACGACGAAGGCGATAGCTACCGATACCGACGATTGGATGCGAAAATGAACCATTTTCTCCGGACACTGGCTTCTTCTTCTTCATCATCATCTGCAACGGCTCGACGCTCATCCAGTGCGCGGCTGGCAGTTAATTAATCGAAGCTCATTAAACTTCATTGCGTCGTTGGCGAACGCGCACGGTCGGTGGTGTGAGTCTTCCCGGGGCTGGTTGCTGATGCTGGTTCCCAGGGAGAGAAAAGCATAATTTATGCATCGCACATTCATCACCTAAATGGCCACGGGTGCGAATGCAACGAGTGCGTTAGTACGAGCCGGCGTCTGTGCTGGTTGACAAAAAAACTCGACTAAAAGCTATTCGGGCGGATCAGCATGCGGTGTCATTATGTAGTATACTTAGTTAGAATGATAATTATATTATGGACATAAATAAATTGGATAATGTCGGTCGGTTTGAAGAATGAAAGAACAATCAAATAAGTATATGCTTGTTCACATTAGCACGAAATGGTTAAAACTGTAATGTAAGAGGTAAATTATACATTTATTTTATTTTGTTTATATCCTTTTACATTGTAGACCTGGTTGGTATCGTAGGAATTCTAGATCAAAGACAAGCCTTGATACTATCGTATTCGTTTAAGCAATTAATCATAGAATTGTCTGGATCTTGGATTGGATCGATGTTAATATCATTCCTTAGCTGTTTTATTCAATCCCGTATGTATTTTTCAGTTGCACTTCAATGCAACTAACCACTGCTTCTACTATCTACTATTTTGATCTACTTTGCTAATTAATTCATTGAACTGTTTGGGATATTTAATGAAGATCTGTATGAACTTTTTGTGGAAAAACTCTCTATTTCGTGTCATTCAGCTGGCACTTGAGCTGTTTTTGGACGAAGCATTACCGCGATCCCACGAGCCCTTTGTCTTTCAGTTCGCTCCTTTAGGATTTGATGCATCCAAGACAATTAAGGGATATCAATTTACTACTCTACTGCCATATGCTATCATCCTCTTTGAGAAATTGAGCTCCTACCAACGCAGGTAGTTCTATCACCACGCGAGAGTGAAAATTCTTTTGTAAATCCTCGTACTTTGGTCCGCAGCTAACCTCTGCGAAAAAGATAAATTTATTATTTTAACTCACTTCTTGTGCAGATAGGCTTACTTAATGCCTGGGTTGCCATCTCGATTTATCTTCGATCGAATCCGCAAGCATGCTTCTGATAAACGTATCCATATCCTTGCCTTCCCATCAGCCATAAGCTCAGTAGCAGCTCATTTGCGCTGCGAAATGAGGCATGAAATTGATGAAATTAATTGAGCAGAATATAACTCTTCCAATTAATCAACGTGCGAGAGAGAAAATGAAAGGGTGCGTATTTTGCCAACGCATTGAGGGAAGCGCGTTCACATGGACACGTGTGGCCGATTCAGTTACGTTAATTGATTGTTTAATCAGCGAGAAACGGGCCCTACCGATCGATTCTACATTTAATAATACTTTCGTGCTGTGCTTGGAAAATACAATCGCATCGAAAATAAAGTTCCCGTTTTCTCAATTACATCCTCGCAAGCCCCTTTTTTCCCTGCCAGGCGCGTATCATGTTCTGGCGCAAGACTTTCCCAACGTAAGGCGCTTCACGAAGCATTCGCCTCGTGGATTCTGTGGTTGGCCCAGGGGAGGGGGGCGACTTTATCCCAAATGCAACCACACACATGGCTTCCGTGGAACGTAAACAACGGCGTAACGGCCAAGTAATTGGCCACTTTCGGCACCCGGCAATTCAAACACAATTTGGTCAAAGTGAAAAACTCGAACGAGCGAGTGCGCGCGCGCGCGCGCCCGTGGCACTAACGGGCGCAACCGACTGCCAATGGGCGTAAAACTGGAACAAATCGTTTCCCTCAAGTGCCCGGACTCTCCCCGGTCCCCAAAGGTACGCACCTCCGCCCCACTTCAGCCTAACCTTGACATACGGAACGGCGTCAACCGGCACCGTCATGGGTGTGACTCACGCGCGACGCTACGTGCTGCGTCTGCTGCGTGCTCGGTGCGCACCGTTGCGTACTGCTGCGTGCCACAATGGATGGGATTTCGGTTGGCGCTTCCGTTGACAACTGGCTGTGGTGGTGGTGGTGGTGGTGGTGGTGGGGGGAAAAGGTAACCAAATTAACGACGGATAATTACCGGACCGAAACGATTCGCGCGCGTCACCTTAATGGTCTGTGTCATCTGATTTGCCTGCCTTGGTCGGTGCCGCTTTAAAAGTGAGCAACGCGTCCATTAATGGTTTGTTTGTCAAGTTTGTACTTGTGGTCCATCGAACTAGGAAGCCTAGAGCATTGGAGCAGAGCCAGCCGGGTCAGTAGATAGGTCTTCCTTTTCCTTCTCCTTTCTCTCTTTCGCTCTCTCATTCTCTTTACCATTTGGAGGAATCACATTTCGTTCCGTATTTGATTGATGCGTAACATGTACACGCGTGTCCCGGTGACCTCCACAAGCCATTCCACTGGGAACATTTGTCCATTTCCGTGAGGACGGCGACGATGGTGACATTGCGGCGAAGGGGTGATGCTTATGATTGATAGCCCGCCATCGGGCACCATTCCTCCCTCTGCTGCCACCTTTTAATTAACCTACTTTGGGCTCACCAAGAGAGAAGGGAATGAGGGGAGTAGAGGGTGGTAGAGAACACGGGAGCATTGCCATAAAAGCTTTTAGTGAGTGATTGCCACTGTTGCGCCTTCGTCGTCGCTCCCTCGCACACTATCAATTATCAATCACCGTGGCTTAATGTTAGGTGGTGGGGTAGGGGACCTTTCTTTCTCTTCCTTGACCATTTAGAAGGTGGGTGGACGGACGGTGGGCCTGCCAAGATGAGATGATGAGTCCCGAGTGTCCATTAGTGTCCGATCGACCCGAGGCGCCTTCACCTTTGAAAGGATTCGTCGTGAAAGTGGCCACTCCGTCAAGCTGACCACCAGCTGCCGCTCGACCATCTCTTCAGCCGAGAGTACTTTGCTCGTTCCCTGCGACCTTGACCTTAGCAACAGTCCGGGCCGCTAGCTGGCAGGTGGACAGTGGTCCGGAGAGGCTCCTGGCCCCCCTACGGGAGGGCAGCTCACGAGCTCGGGCGAGTCATCGAATGGTGGGAGGGAATTCAACACTTTCACATGTGTCCGCTCCGCCTCCCCGTACTCTGTTCACTCGGTTGGGTGGGTCCGGAATCCGGAATGTGCGATGACACAGCGTCAGACACCCCCTTCAGCGTGTATGTTGGTGTGTGTGGTGTTGTGGTGTCTCCAAACCGTTTCTCCTGCCGGTGGCCAGTGTGGCGTGTCGGTGTGGTGCGAGCGAGCGTGCCACAGTGACCTACAAATGGGGGGGTAGAGGAAAAAAAAAACAACAAAATATAATATTACAAATGTGTGTCTCCTGGGGTGCTAAAGGGTGGTGGAAGGGAAACTTTTACTTCGGAATAACCCCCCCCCCCTCCCCGGCCCCCTCCCGCCCTCCCCCCACCATTCCACTTTCGGTCCTGGTGATCGGTTCAGTCGATTTCGGGCCGGCGTTCGCTGGTGACGACGAGGAAGAGAGGACAAGGAAATTTGTAAAATTTCATCATTCCGATAAATATTTATCGACTCCCCCCACGGTGGAAAGGGGGAAAGAGATGAAGTCCAGAATTAGGGGGTCCATTAAGAGGGGAATATGTGGTCGATCCCGGGTTCGATCGGCGATGGTCAGCGGGTCTCTCATTTGCATACTCAATTGCGCGACCTTCCTCCTCCCATCAGTCTCGGTTCCGGTGATTCCGTCCGGGACAGCGCACCTTGTTTCGGTTCGGTATTTCAGGTCGATCGAACGAGCGAGCGAGCGAGCGAGCGGGTGAGTGTTTTATTTTGTTCCAACTTTCCAGCACAAGAGGCGCGGGATAGTGGAGCTCCTCGATGAATGTAAAGGCTGATGATGCACGATAAATAATCGAGCATAAAATCGGTTTGATAGGCGGGGGTTCAGCGGGTGGGAGATCGAAATCAATGCGCTACGCTGCTCCAAATAGGACCTCGCGTAGGGGAAGTCCTCGCACCGTGGGTTGAGCTGAGAGGTGCTTCGTGCTGAAGCTGCAATTGATGAAGGGAAAAATGTTTGTGTGTTTTTTTTAGGTGAGAGAAGTTTTTGTTTCGTTTAACTTTCTATTAGCGATAGCATTGGCTCTTATGGTACGGAAACTGTACTATTATAAAGTAAACAATCGATTTGAGAGTTCATTATGACCTACAACAGGGCACTGCTGTGACTGAATGCATTTACTGTGGATGCATGAATTTTAAACGATAAAAAGGGACTTTGTCATTGTTCAAAGCATCATTCACTGGTTGATTAACATAAAATACATTGTCAAATGAAATACGATTGGCGTAGTACTGTTGTGACAATGCTAGTCGATGGTGCAGTCTTGATAACATTAATCAGATTCGACAAATCGATCGGATCGGAATGGTTGAGGATGATCGAGATACATTTGTCGAGTCTATTGGATTATGTACACAAAACCCTGGGAAATTTGCCATTTGGGATCGTTTGGCCAAATTCATTGAATTCATTATAATACCAAATTATTATGAATTGAGTTGATTGAAAGGAACGCAGCGGGAATTCGCAGTCGATTTGAATAAGGAAAATGCATCTTTGTGGATGGGAATAGAACTCGATGCTATTGGTGAGCTGCTCTATTTGTTCTATTTGGTCAATGAGGTACAATGGTAAACATATTGTAATGAGACTGCCATTCTCTAGCTAGCATTTAAAAAGCTGACCAATCCTATCGAATCAATGTAATCCCCTTAACATTTCTGAATAATTCTGTAAACATATTTGGAGGCTTAGTGTGAGGTGTCAGTTATTAATCATTTTATTTTTAAATTTCTCACACATATGCAACCTTATCAGCGGTGGTGATCAGTCACAGTGAAATTCCTGAATGAGCATAATTTTAGGTAATTTATTTTTGAACTTTCCAACTTGCTAAGAGCGCTGACTGAAAAGCATAAATTAAAGTCATCGAAGAATGCAGCTAGTAACTTTATGAGCAAAATGTGATTCAAAATGGGTACTGAAAGCGCTAGAGTGATATAGTGAAGCATTAAAAAAAGAACTCAGGAATGCACAATAATAATCCGTTGCACATTTAAATTAAAAAATAAATAAAATGAACCGAGACAAATGTATTCGATTATAAAGAGATTTTTACTAGAGCAGCATGTTTATTAGTGTATCATTTCTATTATTTAACTGAATTGTGTAATTTTTGTAAAGCTCGCTTTTTTTTGGCAGAATCGCAAAAAGAATTACTTTTTCAACTTTAAAAATCTGTCAAAAATCGAAAAATAGGAAATTTCATCAAAAACTCTCCGGAGCTACCTGGATAAACTTATAATCTTTCCAACGAGTATCGATTTGTATTTTTCTGATCACGCAGCTACGATGGGCACAGGAAAAAGTATCTTTTCGCGGACAAATTTGATGCCATGGAAGTTTTTATTAAATTCTCCCCAAAAAAAGAACTAAATAGTCATCAAAAGTTGTAGTTTAATATGCCAATTATTTGAAAGTATAAAGTTCAATGGTTTCTTCACTAAAAAACGAAAAATATGAACCTTGTTTTGATAAGAAATTACCACCTTAATGGTCTACGAAAAGAAAGCTCAAACAAGATGTAAACATTTAATAGAAAATGAAACTTGTGTTTAAAAACCTCAACAAGACTATCCTCTTATTCTCGTGTCACCTACACGTGTAGGCCGATTGAAATGATGACCTTGCAGTCTATTCTTTTCGTTTTGCACAATTTGTCCAATAACCAACCATCCAATCCGGTAGCTAACCACACTGCATTAAAACTAATGTTCCGTAAAGCCCCCTAATGGTAATCTCATTTTCGCATTCCCCACACTCCGCTTAAAGCTTAAAGGCACTCCGTGTGATTGACTAATTCCTTGTACTTGAAGGCCACCCAAATGGTGACGGCCGCCGTGATGACCGGTGTCGGTATGATGGATTGGCGTTTTCCATCCACTAGAAACCTCCGCGGCGAAACTGACCGGAAACACCTCACCACGCCTCCCCGTACTAATGACCATTACGCGTAATATTGGCGATTTTTCATTCCCTCTTTCGCGACTCTCGGGACCACCTCACTAGGGACGCACCTAGGAGGAGATGTCGCACGACGGTTTCGTGCTAGAAAACGTGCCAACTTGCACGCCGCATTCGTACGCCATCGTGGGCATTTATCACCAACAGTGGAGTGGCGCAGGACATGCACAAGTGCACACCACAAGTGGAAACGTGAACCCAAAACCAGCCATAAAGTATTCACCTGACGCGATACGCTTCGAATTAATGACGGATCTCGCGTCTACTATCTTGTGGCGGACCTCCCCGGGGTTGCCCGTGGATCTCAAACGCACCCGGACGGGGAGCATCGATGGTACAGGGCGTGAATAACAGCGTCGAGCATAAAAAGAAAGTTGGTTGTGTTGTTTTGGGTTTTGCTCTCCATGGCGGAGAGCTGGCGCCCCACATTGGAAACGGCGGTCGGCGACGCATGTCTTCGGTTTCGGATTTTCACCTTCACGCTCGGTGCGTCTTCCTCCGTTCACCTTCCTGGCCTCGGTTGGCCAGGGCTGGCCTGGCTAGTGAGCTGGTGGCCACCTAGACGACGGTGGTGTGTTGTTATCGATCTTTCAGCGAGACCTGATGGAATATTGATAAGAATGGGCGCTCATCGTCCCTTCCATTTCACGAGTGGCCCTTTCCACAGCCAGCACCAGCACCACAGACTCCGGACATCCAGAGAAAGTGAACTGCCGAAAGGTCCCTCGAAGATGAGACGATCTCTGGCCGAGGCGAGGGTAAGAAACGGTGGGAGGAGGGCTTTTCGGGGAACCATCCCAACCTGACACCTACGCACCACGATGGGTCACACTGTTCTAATCTCTGGTTTTGATTATTTTTCATCAATTGTTTACGTAAACAACGGCCAACGGACAATGGCCGTTCGCCTCCCCCGGTTGAGATGGCGGGGTCGAATGGGACGTGCTTAAATTCTTTAATGGCGTCTGACGATCGTTCGTTCGCCGTCGCCTTCGCCCTCGCCCTTTTGTCGTTAAAGAAATGTAACACCAAACAATGGGCATCGGGTGTAAAGAGTGCCGCGGTTTGAGTATCGATGAAGTTTTAATTAAATCCTTAAAGTGGCTTGCACCGAGCCAGCGAGCGATGTTGAACCGTTTCGACAGACGGCAGACCATTTTCTAAATGTTTTAAGTGGCGAATCATGTTTCGTGGATCGGATTTTCCATTTCCCTCTTGAACAGGCGTGTTTCGCTGGTGAGCGTACCATTTGTGAGCAATGATGGTGAGGATGCACCAGTACATGAGACGGTCATTAGTGTATGCGAACGATTGTTTCTGGGAGGAAAATTGTAGTCATCAAACTGTTTGTCTGTAAGGTCGTTCCTTTAAAATGTGATTAATTATTTATCGGGTTTTTCACAAACGGATTTCAATAGACGTGAGAAAGTGCGAAAACCGGATTGACGGTTTCTGGTCTGCAGCTTGTGTTGGATGGTGTGCAAGTCACCAGAGGTTTGGTGCGATGCGGCTAGTATAATGCAGGCGTTTTAGCATTTAAAATCTGTTAGCTATTGGTTTTGAATTTACAGAAAACGTTCAAAATTAAATACATCAATAATAATATCCTCAAACTTAAAGGCAGCTATCTAGCATCTAGCAATATCTAGTACATCGTAGTAAGTACGTCCAGAATATGACTGGAATCTATAAAAAATGTTGTGAATCATAGCAGGGATATCATTCCATTGTTAAACTACAATGCAGAAATTCTTTGAATGTCGTGTATTGTGCTACAGTGAGATCGTACAACGTGCACGTGGAGCTACGTGGTACTGGCATCTCCATGCTTTTTCCTTACATGCTGGAAAAAATCCTGGAATATGTCCCTATGCAAATCCTCCTACCCAAGGCGGATAAGAGGATATCGTCATTTTGGAACAGATTCCAATGGAAAGGATACGATACGGCTACGAAGATACTGAATACAGGTATATACAAAATGCTTTGTAGTGTTTGCTTCGTCCTTCTCAACAGATTTGTTGGAATAGACCTTAGTGCGAATCTCTTATGCGATTTTCGATGCCAATGATTTCGGGCGTAAGTTCAGTACAGTATCGCTTTGCACTTTGATTGTAATGAATATGCGTAATTTGGCACATAGAAAAGCATCTATTGGCCGTTGCAATTAATCCTGTCACTAAACCAACACCACCAGAAAGATACACTACACATATACAATTAACACTACACACTAGCTATACTACGAATCACAAGTCAAAAATAATGAAGAGAAGCACATGCTGTTCCCATTGAAATAACACAACCACGATGTTCTATGAAATAAGTTAATAATAAACGAAAATTTTTGGAAAAAAAAGAAATTGGCCGTTGCAACGATAAAATTGCATCTTCTGCCTCGATACATGCGTTATAGCAATTGGTACGAAATGCATTTTCAGCATCTATATAAATTCATTAATTCATTAATAAAACCATGATGCTGCAGCTTTTATGCCCATGAAGGTATCGGAAGCAGGATCTTGCATAAAAAACGGAACTTGGGTCGAGCAGAGAGGATCAAAGTCGATCGTACTGCTCGAAAAACCGTCCCACCGTCGTCGAAACATTTCAACACAGCATGCGCCATGTGCTCGTCGTTAAACCGTTTGCTTGTGGACCTTCCAGTTTGAATGAATCACGTGCAGCTCACAATCACATAATGGAGGAGCCCCTTCGAGAACTGCATGCAGATTACATGGGTTTAGATGTTGGAAAAAGGTATTGACAACTTTTTTTTGATAACAATTATTAGTGGTTTGCAGTGCCCGATGATCCCGACGATGGTCGCTGCAAACTTTGATAATGAAATTCCAGCCAGTAAACTAGCATCCAGGCACACTGAGTTTTCCGTAAAATATTCCTAACTTTTCCGGAATGCGATGAAAGTTTGGGCAAAAGCACAACATTACAATGCGAATCATCGGTGGCAGAATGCCAACAAGTGTTCGGGCACTCTG
>NC_064877.1:39545000-39547500 GCF_943734665.1 Anopheles aquasalis
CACAAAAAAATAGTGTTGTTCATGTTGAATTTATAGGTATTTAACGTTTCTTAATTTTATCTACCATTTGCTTTAATGATATCTCAAAACGTTGTTGGTTGATTTTAAATCTTTATGCGCCAAGGTTTGGTTTCAAAAGAAATTGCGCCTTGATCGCGAAACATGATCGTGAAATACCTCGCGACGCACCTAAAGGTATACGTTGAAAAGTATGCACGATACGCGAAAGAAAACATAAGCTTTTTTAATAGGAGCTTTAAAACAAAATGAGGAAAAACGATTTTCCTCTTCGATAGAGCAACTAAAACAAGGGAAATTTACTGTTCCACGTATTTATCAGCTGAGAGTCTTGCAAGACGTTACTTGTCAGAGCCAAATTGAGCAGATTTTTAAGGACCTCCGGAAAAACATGTATTCAAATTTCAAGACAGCACATTTTCTAGAAAAGTATACAAAAATGTTTTTGGTTTAGCTTAAAATCCAAGCAGCAAAAAGCAATTGAAAATTAAAAAATAAATTTCTTAAATTGGTAAAAAAGAATTCTCTCCTTCTTCAGTATTGATCTGTTTGTGTAAGGTTGGTACGCAATGGCCATCAGCACACTATCACATGTCCGCAATCATTTCAAGAGTCCCATTTCCCGTCAGCAATCATTTCAAGAGAGTAGATTGATGATGAAATGCTTTATAAGTAAAATGTCTTTGGCGTTACACAGTGCATGTGCACATTTACTTATCTTTTTTCAACAATAGCTTCGCAAAGAGCTTCGATTTCGTATTTGACTATCAACTAAAGCAATGCAACAATTTTAAACCACATTTTTCATTAACAAAATTCAAGCCTATAAAGTATCATTTTCATTCAATTTTAATGGTGTTATAAGCTGTGATTATTTTACTTGGATCTGGTATCTTGAGAAAATCGGTATATTGAGAAAATGTAGAAAACTAAAGTATTAGGAGAATTATTCAGAAAAATAAGATTTGAAATATGCTGTTTAGCATGATGCACCGAGCTGCAAAACTGTTCGTGGCTTTAAGGAAAATATAACATTCATTTTCACATTGCCTATTCCTTTTTTAAACAACATTTAGTGTTTATGGAACTAGCACTATGGTTTTTATACAAGCTAATAGCAAGAGTAGTGGCAATGTCCTTTGTTGAAACAGGTATAGCACCCTGGTATAAAATCATTATATTATCATCCGCTCGTAGCCCCTCGGCTTGGCCATCGGTATGCGTTTGAAATAAATGTGAAATCCTTTCGTAGCTAGGAAATCATATCCGCTCCACTAATCTATCAGCCAAGTGGGAATATATTCATGTTTTAAGGCTGACCGCTTGACGCATTCTGATAGCAATCGCAATAAACATTGTAGTTTACCCTGGTTCTCTTATTGAAAATCATAACCCACCTGTCGCAGGCTATCACAGCTTAACACGCAAAAGGACCACAGGATATGGCATAGGGCACCCATATCCTGTGTGTTTTTTTTTCAATAAAATTGATGATTATATTTACCCTTTACCACGCCGGGGGCGTAATATTTTACAATCTATTTGCTTGAGCTTAGCGGGCAAAGTAAACTGATAACGCGCTCCATAACGGGAACGGACACAGCTGGCCTCGCCCGGCCAGCCAGATCTGCCTTCGCGTGCACATTATCGACGGTTTTGCACGTTTTCTGTTCGGAATGTGTTTCGTTTACTTTTGGTTTCTTTTGCCCCTAATAATGCTACCGTGAGTTCCGTGCCGTGCCGTACCGTGGCGAGCCGAGGCGAGAGCAACGTCATAGCGTGCACCCACACCGCGTCCTGATCCCGTGCCGTGCCCGTCCGATCCGGCCCGTTTCAACACCCTTCTCATCCACGTCCAAGAGGTACCAGCGGTTGATGTTGTTGTTGTTGAGTGGCCGAAGGTATAAGGGCTAACCATGCGTGACACCGAACCATGTTTGCGTACCACCGACTGTGTTTTTCTATGTTGGATATGTTTGATTTGGATATTTTCTTTTATGCTCGCGGCCATTGCTCGGTGGACGTGATCGGTAGAAGGCGAAGGGTGACCGAGTGGAAAGTAGGGCCCCGCAAAGGGTCCACCCGCTCGCTCGCTCGCTCGCTCGCTCGTTTGCTCGAACGTAAACTGAATGGCCAGTGATCGTGCGGTGGGGGCGAAAGGATCCACGCCGGATGCAGTGGCCACGCCGGTTGAAACGGTTTTCATCGCGTGGCCACGAAAAGGTGGATTCCCAGAATTTAGCTACACATGGAATGCCACCGCGTTTCGATGGAGATGAAAACGTCTGCGCTCCCTGGCAAGAAGTCGATCCATCAAGATGCATCCATGCACTCGTTGTAATGACTGTTCGATGACACTTCACATCGTCAGTGGGCGATGAAGAAATGAAAGCAGAACCGAAGACACCGACACAATCCTTCCAGGCGCGTTGCACCTGGTCGCCATTTCATCCATCATGCACCAGTCCCGTAAGAGCGTGCA
>NC_064877.1:39550000-39592500 GCF_943734665.1 Anopheles aquasalis
AGCTCGCCCGCCCAACCGGTCTCGGTGGCCAGCGGTACCGATCGTCATCACTTCACCGCCGGCAGTGGCAAGATCAAGCGGCAGGACTTTTACCCAAGCGCCACTAACCAACTGCAGCAGCAGCAGGGTGCCGCCAAGTACCTGTGAGCCACGTAAACCACCCACCCACCCACCCGACTGTTGTATTATTTGTTTCTGTTCCCTTTGTCTTCCGGTCGCCATCAGCCGCGGATCGGACAACGGACATGGCTATGAATGAAACGGTAATCCGCTCGCCTTAGTATCCTTGCTGGTCTCTGTGAGGCCACGCACACAGCTATGCTTTCCCATTGTCCGCCAGAAAACTTCTCTGCCCCTCCCCACCTACCCCGTTTTAGGAAAGGAAATAAAATTATTTATTTATTTATTGATTATCTGTGACGAAAAGCTGTAAACCAAACGGGTCCTATCCTTCATTATTTGCGCGCTTGTGACTCGAAAGAAACCGGCAAGCTGGTGTACCGGGATGTCCTCGTTTGCATGGCAAGCAGCATCCAACCAGGGCGAATGAACAAGCGAGAGTTGACCCACTAAAGCCACGCTTCTGGCCTAGTGACAGCATCAGCAGACCGAGCCGGACCGGACCAGACCGGGGATCTGTTCAGCGTCGGTCCGTCCAGCGTCTGGAATGTGCATATCCGTGCTGGCGAGCATTATTTGGGGTAGCCCGGACAGCGTTGCATTCAAGCGAGAAGCGCACAGCAGAAGGAGGATGCAAATATGCCGAGGGATCGCGTGACTTTGCAAGCCAGGAAAAGAGAAACCAACCAACCGACCGTCCGCCCGTCCGTCCGCAGCCAGGGGGAGGAAAGTGTTTATGAATCAATTAGCCTACTGGCCCGTCTGAGAGGCTGAAGAAGGGTGTTGCAGTTCATGATGATGATGATGATGATGATGATCAGTATGCTGGAACGGAGCCACCAGTCCGAGCGTCAACGAGACGTTAAATTGGTCGATGCATCCTCGCTGCATCCGGAGGCTATCGTGCCAGCACACGCCAGCACACCCGGTGCTCGTGCCGTCAAGCAATCACCGGATCTGGTCAGGCGTTTCAGCGGTGGCTAGCGGTTCTGTGGCGAGGGTTTCCAGCACACCACATCACAGGTGAGTTTGAACGAACGGAGTGCATCAATTTGCTCCTGGGAAAGCCAATCATCTGCCAGTGCTTCAAGCTGTTATGAGAGCACAATGTTAAAGTTAAAGTTGAGAAGATGGAATTACAGGTGCTCGATATCTCGTCGGTTCATCTGCTCGTTATGTACATTCTAGTAGATCCTGCTTTCCTTTGTTGTGCTGGTGATGCACCTTGCTTGCAGCGCAGTGAACACAGGAAACACATGAGATTGAATCGTTTCAAGTATGTAGTCCTCTGTTAGGAAAGTATTTTGCTGATCAAAGCCCACCAACAATAAAGAAGGTATATATCGGCTCTCGCTCATATTTGCTGTGAAGAATATTTCAATCGAAATAAAGTTGAGATGAACAGAGCGCTAGAGCTCCAGCTTTTCTATCTACACTTTGCTCTACGGTTTGTTCTGGACCCATGCACCAGTTCGCTGAGCCAGATGAAGTCAATCTTTAAGTGCAGCATGCATAAGTTAGATAGATTAATGGAAAACTGTATAGATAATGGAACGACATGAGCAAAGTTTTCGAAGTCCATTCTCTAACAACCAATACGATCTCTGAGAGTGCTAGACCGGCTGGAATGAATTAAATTAATAGTTGCTGCAATATATCGCACCTTCTATCTCAACTACCACTCTAGCTAGTACTTACATAAACAAAGCATTCAACCAACCCTACTCAATTCCTGTGGAGACGCAAATGACGCTATGGAAACAAGCTGAACGATAACGAGCTGTCCTCGAACCGGATGTAGTGATAAATACAAAATAAATAAGTTTTATTCAAAATAAAAGCTTCCCAGACCGAGTTTCTCGATGCGTTAGATTTGGCAAAGGTGGAAAAAGTCTTAAAACACCACGATAGACACACACAGTTACAGGTACTCAGAAGATACGTACTACGGGCGGGCGTCGCGATTCTACAGCGCCGGCTGCTGCTGCTGATAGGCCATCTCATGGGGATCCGATTGCATGAGCCGCCGATTGAGCTCATTCGAGAACGACTCAACGAACCCATCCAAAGCCCGTGCCCAACCGGAACTGTACGTGTCGATGTGATGGTGTGGTTCGGGCGGATGAGCGATCACCTCGTACGTGACGAACTTTTTGTGCAGCAACTTCTTGAGCCCAAGCACACTGGCCAGCACCAGGGCTAGCTTGGAGACGAGCAGCGCTTTACCGACGAGCAGGGCCACTCCCTTCAACACTAACGCACCGATTAGGACGGCCTTCATGATGACCGCACCGAGGATCGGAGCGTACTGCTTCAACCGGCCACGGCCCTCCTCGAACAACTTACGCGTGTCCAGCGAGAGGCCAAAGTTCAGCTTGCCACCTTCACCGGAAGCGACCACAACATCCGCTGCTCGAGCCGCACGCCACTTGACACTACGGCTGTGGATGAAGCGCCAGATTTTGTCCGCCACCATCACGCTCAGCTTGTGGTCGTCCGAGGTGCTCGAGCGGGCCAGCACCGACAGCTCCTCGTCCGAGTCCGTTGACAGCTGCTCGTCGCTTCTGCAAAGGGGAGCAACATGTTTATTACCGGTGAATTGTCTATTGCAGCATGTCATGTTAATCGGAGCTAGAAATTAATTCCAAGATTGGAATGCACCAAATAATGACCAGCGATACCACAATGGATGTGCTTCAGGGCTAGATACAACAGGATGAATATTCGTTTCAGTGTAATACGCTGGAATTGAATCTGCCGGACCACAATACCGGGAAAGGGAATTCCGTTCCTTGCCGGCATGGGAGCTACTGCGAGATGAGAGCTAATAATAGGTTTGTTGGCCATAGCGAGAGGAGTAATGGTGTAGCATATTACGTCCCTTTTCATAATCGAACAATATGTGCGCCATAGGAGGCCAGCTCAAGGCCTAAGGTATGATGGTCCTCATTGAAAAGACCTAAAAATAGCGCCACACTCATCCCAGCGCATGGCCCTCTCCTCTGTGCAGCATAATTTGATGGAAAATTACACCGATCACCATAGAGAGCGGTCCACAATAATTTCCCTTTGTCGGGCGCGCGGCCTTACCGAGTTTTCATCAGATCCACGCTCTCGCCCAGGCTGATGGTGGACTTTTTCAGCATCCGGTTCATGTAGGTAACGAGCTTCAGCATCACGCACGAGCTGTTATCCTTCTGCGTGCACTTGCTGCCCAGCTTTCGGATGAAGCTATCCTCGAGGGCCGCCTTGCTCAGTGTCCCGTGGTCCGCATCCTGAGGCCAGCAAAGGAAGTGAACGAAAGGAACGTGGTGATTTGATTAGCAGGCTGATAGGCGCAGACAGGTCAGCAAAAAACAACCCCAAACCAAAAAACCGTTGCTCACCATATGATTCACGACACTACCACTGTCCACGGCCGGATTGGCGTCAACCAGCACCACCATTAGCAGCAACAGAACGCTGCAGCTCAACGACACTAACCGTATGAACGCCATTCGGAACGGAAACACGGAACTCGATAGCCAGAATCAAACACAGTGATAAATAGGATAAACGAAGATAAAAGTGTCACGCAGATTCACGCACGTAAATTCACACTTTGTGTCTCGGCACGACCTCTCTTTCTCTCTCTCTCTCTCTCTCTCTCTCTCTTTCGGTGCTGGATGGTGATCACTGGTGCATCTTGTTCTTGGCGGTGTCGAAGCAAAACTACGCCACACCTCCGGAGCCACCTATTTATAAGAGACCCGGGGTTCGCGGTGCGATGCGAAATGGATGCCCCATCAGCGGATGGTAGCATCGTCCGCGACTCGGTCTCGGTCCTGCAATGCCACGGAGCAAGCGTTACCGGTTTTTCTTCTCCACCGGTCGTGCCGTTGCTTCGCAGCAGCAGGCCACGGGACCGAAGGGCCGGATGTAGGTTAAATGAGCGACAGGAAAAAGCATCATTCCCCTCCCCGCGGCTCCGGTTCCAGGAGGCGGTTGTTGTCGTTGGCCTCATGATTGGAGTCCACCGTACCGCACCGCACCACCACGCACACGTCCCACGTCTTCCATCGATTGATGGTTGTTTATGGGGAGAAGATGGCTCGCGGTACGACGCGTACGAAATGCAATTGCTATCGCAGCAACCCAAGAGCAACTCGTCTCGTCGCAACTCGTCCTCGCGGATCGCGCACCGCGTAGCGTAGCCTGCTGGGATGGAGGCACTCGCACCAGTGGGAAAACATTCTGGGAACACGCTGGGAACGTCCGCTGGTGGACGAAAGGGCACCCAACTAGGGAACTCGTTTAGAAAATGTCCGAGTGTTTTCCTTTCGTAGACGCAATGACCCTACCCGGGGCCCAGCCCAAGCCGGGAGGCAACGACCAGTCCTGGTACTTCATTTCCACCACCACCACAACGAGTTGCGTCAAACCACTTTCCACTTGGCACATCCGGTGGGTTGGTGGTAGCCACGGCCATGCACCCGACCACACAACCGGCTCTATTGGTGCTACACACAGACACACACAGGCGTACACTGGGCGGAGTGGTTTTCCAATGTAGCAAAAGCCATTCCCAAGCATCGATTAAACACTCCTTTTTGCCAAGTGAAAACGCTTTTCACTCTTTACCCTGCGGCTATACCGCCCATCACCGATCATCGATGAGTGTAAAGCGGGCGGGCGGTCTATCAAGTGCCATCCGTTGAAGGAAGAAATTTATGTTTTTCTCTCCCCCGGGGGGGGAGATCCTTTTAGGCACGAGTTCGGCCATAGAGTGGCCATTCTGTGGGGGTTTAAGATTTTTTGTGTGGAAATTTATTGGCCATTTGAATGCCATTATGGAGCATGCATTTTGGGCGATAAAGCGTTTGGCTGGGCGTATTCTAAAGCTGCCGGATGCGATGCTCGTGATTTGTCACAAATTTCGTAAGTAAATCCGTTACAGCAAGCACCACTTCTGATCGTAGAGGACACTCGAGCATACTCGCTGCGCGTGTTTTTTTTTTATGACCAGCATAAAATCCGGACGCTACTCCTTTCCACGAAGGACCATTGCATTGACCGGGAACCGCTTGATCGAGGCTGACAACCAGGAGGAGGAGTACCGGCAGCATCATCACTCATTTATGTGTGCTCGTCCGGTTCGCTTGTTATGCTTGCTTGTGCTAAAAACTGGCCAGAGGAAAGGGATAAAATTCCATGCCGCCTTTTTGTCATCCTGCAGCGACCCCGTGAGCTACACCCTACGGGGGTGACACATTGTGCGACAACCCCCCCCCCCCCCCCCCCAATCCAACTATCCTCTATCGGTAAAAGACGAAAGCGAAGAAGTGGTGGCGATGCTTAACGATTCTTCTTTTTATCTTCGAGATCGCGAAGCGTCCTATCGCAAGCGCACGGCTCAGCTCAGCCACTGTGCTGTTTTGTCGTCTGAGAAACGGTACTCGAGCGGACAGCACACATTCCCGCGGTCGCGTATCAGGGAGAACTGCGAAGGGACCCTCCACTTCAGTCTCCGCCGTCTTCAGCGCCACCCGGCCACAAAACCGGACTCTCCGGTACCGACCGAAAAGGGCCAGCGCAGCTTTCATTGATAAATCACGATTTTTATGCTCGCCATGGGTGCGTTGCTGCACCCTGAGGGGTGGCAATCGAGACCCCGTTGCGCTCGAACAAAGGGTGTGCAGCATGACCATGATGATGATGATGATGATGATGATGATGACAAAGATGATGGTGGTCGTGCGACCGAGGGAGAGTGATAATGTACGTAGCATCGCCGGAAACGACGCACTTTGCAGAATGTTGCCGGGCATGTTCCCTTTCGGTGATGCGGCCAGCGTCTTAACCGTTCAATCATCGTCGCCCATCGCCCATCGCCCGGGTCGAGGGAAATGGTTTGAGCTTCCTTCCTTAACGAGCAAGCGATAGAAAGGAAAACCAGCGCAAGAGTCAACCGACGCTGGAGTGGTGCTGTAGCCAATAAAGCGCAAACAAGGACTACGCACGAGAAGGGCGCGAGGAATCGAGCTTTTCGACTGATTGATTTAGCGGTCGTCGGTCGTCGGTCGTCGCTGGTCGTCATTATTTGGCGATGCGTATCGATGGAGAGGTTTTGCGGTTCCCGATCCCTGAGTTCCTGGCAAGAGAAGATGAATATTCGGGCACCGTGGCGGCGGTCGACGGCGACCCGATATTCAATATCGATGTTAGCGAAAAGGAAATACGATTCCCGGATAATGAAGGGTGGTTTCGTGTTTCTTCCGCTGCGAGTTTTCATGCACGGGATCCTCGAACGGATCCGATAACGAAAGTCAAGCAAAAAGCAGGAAGAAAAGGGACTCCAACGGGAGGCAACGGAGTGAAAAAAAAACATCATCTCATAAATCCTCGACCGAATGCGGGTTAAGGAGTCATCATTCGCGTCATTTGCCCCCGGGATCGATTGTTTTCTTGCTCCACCTTGCTCCACCCACCGGGCCCCACCATCAGGCGATGGCGCGACGCCAGTTTGCGATGCATCACGTCCTGAATTAACGCTTTGATTATGTTTTTTTTTTTCGTTTTCCGCTTCGATACCGTTCCGATCGAGATTTGTAGCGCAATGGGGAAGATTCGTGGAAGCTACGTGAGTACGTGAGCTCATTTTTCGTTGTAAAAAAAAACGGGGGAAAACCCTGACTGTAAATGGGACCTTCAACGCGACGGTGAGGCACCCTTTACTGTGTGATCGGTGCATGTGTTTGCTGTGAAGTAACGATGCGCGAATTCATTCGAGAGAAGAACGCAATTTATTTGATGTTGAAATCAATTCCAGATAGCGATTTCAGATCGAATTTTATCCACTATATTCATTTGGACTGTGATTGTGTACAGTGTGCGATTGCAATTTTGCATTTTTTATCATGTCAATACAGCGCAATAAATTCGAAATATTGATAGGTAAAGCTTCAACTTTCATCTCGATTCTCAGAATGAATATCGAAAAAAATCTTCGCTTCTAACGATAAAAGCTGCCATTCCAGCAAACCGAAACTGATGCTAAAGTGTCTTTTAAACATCGCGGACACTCTGCTGCCAGTTTTGTAACGTAATTCAACTTAAAACAACATTGCTGGATACTAGCTGGATGCTTCAGGATTCATTAGAATAAACCCGAAACCATGCTCCATGTACAGCGATCCGCCATGTTCGCGAGAGTAATTAAAGTTGATATAAGCGTCGCCCACTGTTTTACCGTTTCCATGCAACCGAATCGTGCTTCTGCCTCAACTGCAGGTTCGAGCTGGTGTTCTGATAGGAAGCAGATCGTTAGTTACCACTCGACGGACCATTAACTAAAGTTATCCGCCTCTCTTTCGCGATTGTGATGTGGCGTTGGTCTTTATTTAAAGTACATTAAATATTTACACTAATTCGCCCCCGGGGTGGCACGCTTTTTACATAAATTATTCACTGACACGCATACATACATACAGGCACATACACTCAAGAGTACTAGACACAATAAAGGCCTCGTTAAAGCACCTATCGCATCGTTCGTTCGCATTCCGGACCTTTGAATTCGTTTCTCTAATTCTCCGCCTTAACATCCTTAGCCCCGGTCGCACCCCGGTACTCGGAGTATCCTTGATAGGCCAAATCATCCCCAAACTTCACGCTTCCACCCTTAATGTCCGGTCGACCTGCGTCACGGTAGTAGTTGCCGTACGGCGAGGCATAGCTGACGTCTGACGGCCCCGACGGTCGACCGTAGTGCCCCGCCGGTCCACTGGCGTACTCCTTATACGGGCTGTAGCCAATCGAACCGAGTCCCTGCGGTGAGTAGTGTGGTGGCTGGAACCCTCCCGAGAAGATATCGTTGGTGCAGCAGCTCTGGTGTGGCTTGAACAGCTTCAGATACCCGATCACACCCGGTATGATGATGGCCAGGAAACCGAGCAGCTTCTTAAAGCTGGCCAACCCCAGAATGACGGGCAGGAAGAGCAACAGCTTCAGCTTGAACACCTTCAGGATCAGCAGCAGCGGAATAAAGATCTTCTTCAGCCGATGGCGCGTAAACAGCGGTGCCTTCTTGTCCTCGATCACGTCAATCTCGTCCGAAATTTCATCGATGAAACGTGCCGAGTAGCGACCCTCCTCCGTGATCTCATCCGGTATCTGGAACTCCAGTGCCGTCGATTTGACGAAGCGTTCGAGCCGCCGCAGCGCATACTTGTACATCAGTTCCCACTCCGAATCGGAATGGCGCGATTCTCCGACATACTCGTAACCTTCCTGCTGCAGCGAACGTAGCTGTGTCTCCGGAAGTCGCACAATCCGCGCATCACTGGTGAGTCTGTCAAGGAGTCAAGAGGAAGCGTTTTAGTGCAAGGGTTTAAGGTGCGGAAGATGCAGCACAATGGGCATGGGCACCGTGGTACTTACTGGTACTGTTCCTGTTCAAAGAACTCACTGAACGTGTTGAGGGCCTGTGATTTGAAGCAATCGGCTAGCTCTCCGTTCAAACACTGGGCATTGGTGCGGGCCAGGTACGGATCCACGTTACCACCGGTACCGAGACCGATAAAGTCCAGCAGATGCTTACCCTGGCGCCGTTCTTCACCGACAGCCGGACCGCTCGATGGTGCACTGGCCGACGGTGGGTTTGAGGTTTGATCTGGCAGCTTAATGCCCTCCTGGTGGCCGGGATCGACGAAGCAACCGAGTACCAACACGGCCAGCACTATCACATACCCGAACGACTGTGACGATCGATCGGTCCTAGCAGGACGCCGCTGCTGCTTCTCTTGCTGCCCGAAGAATCCCATTTCTGGAAGTAAACAGAAGACGAACCCGGTAAGCACATGGGGAACACGCGACGCTGCTGTTGGCGATAGCGAGCTTTCAAGTGGTGCTCGAGGGTGCGTGTTTAGATATTTGGTCCGTATCAGCTCGGATGAACGATCCAGTTCCCTTTAAAGAGGCCACTAGTTGGCCACCAGCCCGGTTGGCCGGAATGAAAATGGATCACAACTCTCTCTCTCTCTCTCTCTCTCTCTCTCTCTCTCTCTCTCTCTCTCTCTCCTTTTCTCGTTCGCTCTCCTTTGTGATCGCGTGTGCGCTCGCGGTCTACGCTTCATCGAAACTGGTCAGCTCGCTCGGCACAATCTCGGTGGTCATCATCCCCCCCACCCTTTCACGGTGTCACTCATGCATCTCTTTCGCCTCGGCCTACGCCACGCCACGGCCACGGAATTCCATCACCGGCAGCACGCTACGCTACCGTCTTTCACCTCGGCGTGGCTTGGAGTTACCCTTTTTTGCACCACGTTGGAGCGAGAAGCGGCCACAACGATCACGATCTCGCTTTCAATGTTCACCCCACCCATCTCCACCGATACGCAGCGTTGCACGTGCACTCAATGTCAGTCCGATCGCATCATCCATGACGCATTCCGATAAGCGTAACACTCCCCGGTAGCGATCGGCCCAGCCACATTTCACCCGAAAGTTCCTCTACATTCGATGCCTTTATCGAAATTCGTGTCGCCATCGCCGAGTGTTGTATGGCCGCAAAAAACGTGGGGGAAGGGGCACTGATTCCGGAGGCTAAATCATCAACGAGGACGTGACCGTAGAAACGAAACCGTTCGTTCGTCCGACGGTTAATCAACGGTGAAGCTACCGCGTAGAGAGTGGCCAAAGATTGTTGCAAGATTTCACTGCACACCAGCAATTAGTAGGTGCGTCGAATACACGTCGATTGTGTGCCAGTGAGCAGAGCAGAGCACGAGGAGGAGGAGCAGTTGGAGAAGGAGTCGTCCAAATGAAGCGGAATCTGGAGGCCCGTGTGCGGTTGTGCAATGGCGTCGCGAGCAGTGACGCGTGATTGCATTCGGACGCCAGGACGCCAGCAAACATGGCACTGAAATACATCGCAGATACATCGAATCGAAATCACGCCACACGGAGTGAGAGCGACCGGGGCGGACAAGCGGCCAATGTCTAGCGAAGTGTAACACCGTTTCGTGTAAACCTTGTCTCTGAACTCGGAACTCGAAAGTTGAGACGTTCGCTAAGCGGCGCACATCTGTCTTTCGCTACAATCTCTCGGAAGAGATTGATACTGTGTATTGCTTTGGTTCGTGTTCATCAATAACCGATGCATCGACCGGCGTCGACCTGAACGTCGTGGCACACTTCTTAATTCTCTTTCAAGTTTTGCTTGCTGGCTGGCTGGAAGGAGGACAACGCACAGCGTCGCAAAAGCAAACCAAACGGTCACGTGTGACATAATTCGCTCCGGGAACCCGTTTTCGTTTTCCATGGAATCGTCATCAAGTGACTGGCCCAACACACACATGCACACGCATACGCACTGACTCAAATGTCGTGAATCACCTCGAGTAAGGCACGAGATTCGCTCCCCCGGTAACCGGTTGAGATGCTGCAGAACTCCCAAGCGCAACACCGGCTCCAGAGCGCCATTTCTTTTTTCAAAGATGAAAGTAAACACACTTTAGCGAGAAATGAAACACAAATACGCGGCGTGGCGAGACCGGGTGGAAACGGAGGTGCGTTGGAGTTGGTTGTTTGAGTTTTCGTGTCTCGAGGTGGAATCGTGTTACCGAAAAATTGGAATTCCAACCATCCACCCAACGTTCTCAAGTCGCGTTCGTGTGTGGCAGCCGCCATGGGGTGTGTTGCTATTCAAATTTCAACATCAGAAATAAACTCTTTAAAAACACCCTCGTGCTATCACCGCTGGCAGTTGCAGGGGAAGTGAGAGCGCACATCGAAAGCTCGGATCAAAAACTCAGTCGCGCAACGACGATTGAAGCGTGAATCGTTTCGTGCGTACATCACTTTCGCTCCAAAGCCAGCGTCCTGATATGAATTACGGTGTAAAATTCGTTTCGAAAAAAAGGGACCGAAAAAACAGCTCCTTCCAGCTGTTCTACTGTACACAACACCCTGGCCACTGATCCCACTGGAGGAGGTTCATTTACCGGGAGCGTAGTACCGGTGTAGGTGAACGGGGAGGGGGGGGGGGGGGAAGGGGGGCTGGTCGACACTTTCACTCACTCGCTCACTCACTTTCGAATTGTCATCCGTTTTGAACGGTGGCCACGGACGGATTCTGACCTCCTGCTGTCGCGCTGATTCACCCTCCGTTGTCACGTCACAACCAGCTTATCACTTATGCTGGCATTGCCGGAACGTGCGATCGAGTCAGTGGACTCGGGATTAACCCTTTACTACTATCAGGATTACTACACACCAAGCGGAACACGATGCACGACCTCTGCGCCCGACAAGGTGTGCGAACGTGAACTGAACCGCCACACTAAGACCTCACGAGTGGCCACCGTTACCCTGGGTCCCGCTGTCCTGTTGTGTTGTGGTTAAGCAACGGCACCGCCGTTGTCTGCTCCCCGTGATCATTCGATCGTGTCTGTCTGTGTATGTTAGCATGCAGAGAGCATGATAGAGAGATGGAGAGACGGAGAGAGAGAGCCAGACGAGTGAGCAAGAGTGGGGCATCTGGTTGAGCTGACGAAGAGAAAGGAATCATCATCATCACAAACCGGCGGACCCGGGCTGCCGGCAAAGTAGTGGCCGGTGAGTCAGCAACCCGGGCCCGTCAGTGGCCGGTGAAATGCTTGGCATTGTTGTTTGCTTCCATTGGTTTCCCCACACCACACATGGGTGGGTGCGTTTGTGCGTACGTGTGATTCTCTTCGCGAATGCCGGCGCAAATCTGCTCGACCCTGAGCTGGAGCTACTACCGCCGGTGGCCGTTTGTGCCGGTTCGCTGCACTTTGGAATCGTCTCCCGGAGGGTTGCTCTTTCGTTCGAGAAAACTGGTTCCAATCTGATTCCGTAATCGCAACGTGACTGCCACTGCATGCCCTGGGTGCAAGAGGTGATAGTGATGTGATGCCTGCCGCTCCCGTAATTACATTGGGATCTCTTTCGCAATTATTCGCTCATCCGAACGCGAGACACAAAGGGGAGCAAAAGATGAAAATAATGGACGCCCAGTTGCCATAGCAACGTGCAACGTGGTTCGGCATTCCGATGTCAAATGTCAAATGAATGTCCGGTTTGCGCTCTGTTCTAATTGATCATCTAGAGCGGTTTCGGCAGAAGGCTTCATTTTGGTAGTCATCTGAAAATGATCAAACAGGAGCCGCCATTGAAGTCGTAGAACTACTCACCATCAAATGAGCTCTTCTCAATTCCTGTGTCGAATTCAATCAACGCAATGTAAGCGCTCCCTTGTAATTCCCTTTGCATAATGATGTAGTGCTTCATTTGTACAGAAGTACTAAATACCATTTGAATAGAGTCGCTAGTAGATCGAAACATTGCCATTGGAGCCACCGTGGACACGTGCTGTGCTTGTGCAGAACGAAAAATTGCACCGGCCGCCTGTTGCAAGGCTATGGCTTTAGACATTGTGTGACATTCGTAGAAGCTAACATTCCGATTACATTCTGATGTCGATGTAATCAAATCATCTGTATCGCCCACATGACCGGTGAGTACCTTTGAGGCGGACATTTCGCGGAACATGGCAGCTGCCAGTGAGCTTCTGGCAAACGCAATCAGCCAAGGACTGGCCTGATGGCATGTGCTGACCTTGCAGTGATGGCAGCTGTGGCGTAATATGTGCGCACACTACACGCCTTGATTACGTGTACCTGAGGACGCTTCCATCTGGGCCACTCTGTGCCGTGACACCGTTACGATGCTCACTCCCATTCCCACCCTTTCTGACACGATTCCGCGTGAACATCGAGCGGCCGAAGGGTGGTGCGGAGGGGGGTCAGTTTGTCCTATTTACTGTATTGATTCATACCTTTTCTATCCGTCCACTAGGCCATCGATGCCATCGATGTTGTTTCAGTGACTGCGATGGTCTAGGTCCAGGGCATGACTTGAATATTTGATCGCCCGTCCGCACAATCCATCAAACCCGGTCGGTTGGGGTGAGCGAAAAGGGTCAACACCGTGGTGCCAGCGAAGGGTCATCCGAGTGCGGCTAAGCAGGGGCCTCATTTAAGAAAATTCAATAACAAAAAAAAAACCTTCTACCGCTGCCCTTTTTTCGGTGGTTACAAGATGGAGGCTGATGTTCAAACAGCACCCTCAATGCCAGGCCAGAAGATTGAAGTGCTCCTCGTGTAGCTCCTTCCCGGGGACCGAAGGATGGCCAAAGGACCGATGCCCGTAATATACTGCCAAAGCCCGAGAAATGGTGCGCCTGTCACAATTTATTAAAAGCTAATAAATTTAACGATCGTATAAAAAAAAAGACAAAACTCTCGATCCGAAGGCCGAGCGCACGCGGTACTTCAAATTCACCACAACCACTGGCCACCGGTTGCCAGAGTCGACCCCCAGAGTCACAGGCCCGGCGGATTACCGGCGTTTGGCGCGTGTTTACCGAAGCCGCGTGCCCAAGTTGAAAACTGTCTCCTTGGCTCCGAGGAGTGGGCTAGAGGCTAGTGATGAAATTAATTATCCGCCAACAGCATAAGCTATCGAGCGACGAAATGGCCAAGTGGACGATGGGGGGGGAGGAATGTAGCAAACGGTCGCAACCTGCCGGTGCCTCGACTCGACCGCGCTGGAAACTGCTTGAAACTCGTAATCTTCTTCACCCAGACCAGACCAGCCACCAGAGAGAGAGAGAGTGAGGGCCGTCGAGAGATCGTCGAACGAGAAGGGTCGAACGGAAAAGGAAAGGTCACGTCTTTGCTATCAATCTTGGCCCCCACCTTGCCGCTCCCGCTGTTTGGTTTTTTTTTCTCTCTTTTCTGGTCAATTTTGTACGAGGCCAACCTTCGCGTCATTTCTTCCTTCCGGGTGGCTTAAGATTTGCTTTCCACTGCCCGAGCTGGACGCTTTTCACCACACCGTCCGCAACAACGGTGGCACGATACGCTTCGGAATCGGTTCGGGCCAATATTGTGTCCGGCTTATGGTGCTGCTTCTTCTAAATATTTGATTTTCATTATGCTCGGTTCGGTTCCTATCATGCACCATGCGCTCGGGCACAATATTAATGCGCAGCAGCTGGACGAAACACATACTAATCCCTTTTCTCTGCACCGATATTAAATGAACTCCCAAAGCCTAGCAGGAAAAAAAAACTGCTCAATGTCTCGCTCTACGACGCTTCTCACCTGAATTGTGATCCCTTGCGGGGAGGTAAGGCACGGTGGATGCGGCACAACGGGCACGACTGCTCGAACGAGAGCGAAAGTGGAACTGAGTGGTCGAAAGGTACCGCCATTCGGTTTTATATGACCATCCCCGGCAGCACCCCCCCTTTCCAATGTGGGTGGCTTTTTTTAGGATGGGTTTTCCACTGCTGCACTGGTTGTTGCTTGTGCTAGGACGCGAACCTGAAGCTCACTGGAGGTGGAGGTCTGTTCAAGGTTCTGTTTTGGGATTGAGCGGTGCTTCAGGATGTGCTTACCAGTCATTTGGGTCAATCGCGAATCGTGACGGTGGTGGTGATGGTGGTTGCCAGTGGACGTCATCCATCGCCATCGCCATCGGTGTGTCTGCAGTGATTCATCGATCCCGAGAGTCCGTGCTGTCAGGTCACAAAACAAGCCTAAATTGAGTTACCGGGACTTTGATTCGTCCCTGCGATCCCGGAACCAGGGCAGAAACTTCTCGCAAAGAAAAATTCGATTAGCTTTCTGTGAATCGGATCCGGATCGGGACAACTGATTGATTTCGATTCTCGCAATAAACTTGCTCGTAAGTTCGGTAGCCAGCGGATCCCGATTCCCCGATTGTTACTGACATACTTACATACGGAGAGGCTCAGCTGCTAATTTGAATGTTAATTTATTCCCCATCAATTCGTATCTCCTTTTTGCATTGATTTGTTGCCTTCCTCTCTCTTTGAGGGGGGGGGGGGGACTTTGGCGAAAATAAAACGAAATGCATGAAATGAAATTGAATTTAAGCAGCGTTACCGCACGTCGGAATGCGAGGGAACCCTAGCAGATGTCCTGTGGTGAAGGCACTTGATTGACATTCGGACACGATATATGATGGCGCTGCCTGCCACCAGCAAGGGAGGATCGAGAATTGGCCACAAACAGTCCGAGAAGAAAGAAAAAAAAGAAAGGATACCATCGGTCTCCCTCGGATCGCGTTATTATTCATGAAAAGTATCACAGCGCCCTTCATCGAGAAGGAGTGGGTTGTCTTTCACTTCTGTCGTTCTGTGTGGATTTATCGCACCGCAGATAAGAATAACTTTTCCACCGCTTCCAGATTGAATCGAAAAGTTCTTCTTTTTTTAATCAGGATCAGGAGCCCGGCATTTGTCCTCTAGCACGGGGGCGGTATTGCCAGATTGTTTGGCGTGAAAGCATTTGACGCGCTGTGCTTGCATAACCAACAGTCAATGGACGGCATCGGCCAATGTCACACGATGAGAAAGCAGGGAACACCAGGGGTACCAGTAAGTGTGACCGTCGATCTCTTTCCCTTTTTTTTCTCTCCCTTCGACCATCAAATGCTAGACAAAAACGGGTTCCGTGTTGCTCTGCCATGTGTCTCAGGCGTTCGCGAGGATCGAGGAAAGGAGGGGAAACCCAAGACATATTATGCAATGCAGACCAAAACGCAAACATTACTCGAAGCGTACCTCCGGTTGAACACCGGTGCTGCAGACTCCTTGCCAATGCTCTGCGTCGACATCATCAGTCTGCGGTAACGCAAACGCGTGAATCACTTCACAGCCACAACAGCGCACGCATACACGAGCGATGGGTTGGTAAGATACAGTGTAGGAGCACTGGGTCAATGGGTGAATGGACTCATGTCCGGGATTTTCCCGGCCGGGCCCGGTCCGGCCCAGTCCAATCAAGAACCGAAGAGCCTTCACGCGAGCCATCCCTTCTACTACGCTCGATACGAGATCCGGCTCACCGGCGGCAACCATAAGCCTTCGCTTTGTTTTGGTCTTGCAAAACGATGGATATACCCAGCACGGTCGGGCCCCCCACACGGGGAGGATTGTTGATTACATCATGGACCCCCGCGCCATTGGTGTTGGTGAGGTGCCGGAGCGCATCGAGAGAAGTACCGCTTCAATCGACCGAGATGGAGGCGCATTAAACCCAGGTAACTCTTACGTACGCCTTAAGCTAGACTGCGGCATAAAACATGCTGCGAGGTTCGAGTATCAATTTGCTGCTTCCAACATCGGCCAGAACAACGGGAACAAATGGAAGTGGTTTTGGCTTTCATTTCTGCGACTTCCCCTCATGAGACTTGAGCAAAAGCGGATTGTGAATTCATGTGTAGGGAATGCGGATGATAAAGCAAATAAAACAGACATCGTCCGCAATCAAAATGAGAACAGAACTAGCAGTGGCGGAGCAGTGGCGGAGCAGTGGCGGAGAGGTGATCGATTCTTCGTTATCTGGCAAAAGGATCTGCTTCACAGGCTAGGCACCTACTGATATCAATTCCGATCCAGTGCTTATCCAATCAAATGCCGAAAACGGCTTCCATCGGAACACATCGGAACCAATTGATTGGCAAAGTTCGGAGCACCCGTACCCGGCGAGATTATCCACCAGAGAGTAGCGCCGGTTGAAATCCAATCGTTGCTCCCGTCGGGATCTCAACCCCTGAAACGCAAATCACAGCCAGCGCAACCGATCGGGGTCGGGTTCGGGGTCGGGGTGTCCACCACGGATCAACGGACAAAATAAAGAACCTAGAGCGGCACCTACTGGTTGTTCTGGTCCGTCTCGTCCGATGGACAGCTGGATGAAATGAAAAGCCATCCAACACCCGCCCGGCCTCCCCCGGGGGGGGGGGAAGCGATAGTGGACGTGGCGTTTCGCTTTCGGGGTTTCCATTTGGTCGCTTCTCGGTGTGCCGAAAATGGATACCATTTAATTTGGTGGCACAGTTTTATGGGATGATTATGTTGGGTCGTTCATCTTTTCTTCTGGCATGCTTTCTTAAAGAAGTGATTGCCACCGGGGAAGATGGAATTTATGCAGATGCCGTATCGGAGGCGCCAGCAGCACCGCAGTCACTGGATTCGCTTGACTTAATTGAGACAAGCAAATTACCGTTCGTTTTTTTAATGCTGCGCTGCTTGTCTGCCAAGTTTATTGCGCTTTTTGCTGCGATTACTCGTTGATACTTTATAGTGGTTTGAAGCTTTTCGACGCTTTTAGTATAGGAAAGCGTACAGGAATTACTCTCATCGTGAACCAATCAACAACAAATGAGCCAAGTGTTCACACACAGGATCCGGACACATTCTATGCTCTGTAACTTACCACAACGTCTGCTTTCTTTCGCAACTCACATCTTGCCTTATACCCCGTACCGTCCCCGTTCGTAACGATCGGTTTCTGGCTTTTTTTTCCTACGAACTCAGCTTGTCAATCGACTTGTCAGTTCACTTCATTAGGGTGACATTTTTGCCATGATTCATGAGTTTTGAAAAAACAAGCACCGTACCGAAAAGGGGAACGAACAGAAGAAAAAATCGCCAAGAACAACCTCCGACCGAAGTAATGTGGTTCAGAATGTGATGAAAGCCAACCGCCGGTACTCCGTCCAGGACCAGGGAAATGTCGCGTATAGCCTCAAGAGGATACCACGAACAACACAACAACAAAGCCACAAGCACATGGGAGCCCCCGAAAAAGACGACACAAACCAGATCATTATTGATCGCCCTTTTTTTCTCTTCATTTATTTTTGTTTCGTTTTTCTATTTCGTAGCATTTCTACCAACCTATATTTTCACTGACACCCAGAAGTGATTTTTCTTTCCTTCCTACTCACTACCCACTCCACCGTGCGCGTTGGTGGGGCTTTTCACCAGTTTTCCTGTCATTGCATTACAAAGACTATAATTTACATTGGCGCGCCTGGGTGACATCGTTGTCACATACTCACTTCACATGCTTACTTCACGATTAATTTTCGTCTCATTGACTTCTGACAGCGGACGGGGTGGTGTTGGTGCTCCTGCTGTTGCTGCTGCTGCTGCTGCTGCCAATGCTTCAATGATAACACCGCCGGTATGGTGCGCGTGTGCGTATGTTCGTTCTACTTGCTACTAAAGTTCTTATTGCTAGGCGGTAGCATGGGACCACATGGCCTCTGGCTGCCATTTTCGGTTATCTTTTCTGTAGCATTACTTGCGCTCCGCTGGCTGCTGCTGTTCCTACAGATACCTCACGTAACGTTCATCACGGGTTTATGTAGCTTTCTGTTTTTGTGTGCGGGGTGTGGGGATTAAAGAACGCGAATGGCCCCGGCTATGGGCCGACACTGCTACCAACCGCTCACTGCTTACTGCTATTCTGTACAACACGCTCGTTGCAGACCGGCTGGCGGAGAGGGAAAGACAGTTCATGGAAGGTATTAAACACGTCTCATAAGTTAATAAAACGGAAATAAATAGACCGATAAATAAATAAATAAATAAATAAATAAATAAATAAATAAATAGATAAATAAGTAGATAATCGAGACGAACAATCGAGAGTCCACAATGCGTGCAGCACAGGGCACAGAACTGGCGAGGAAGGAAGGAAGTGGTTGGAAAGATCCATACCATGACTCCTGGCGGGCCTGCCATCAACTCTGATGACCCCATAGCCAGGCTCATTTCTGCTTCGTCCACGTCCTGTATACATATGACACGCTCGGATTCAATGGTGTTACTCTACACACTCTACACACGTTAGCGCTATAGTCTCCCCAAAAAAACACGCACAATCGGCAAGCATTATCGGGATCGATAATCGTAAATTGTGCTGCGTGTTACTTGCTCACCGGAGCGGAAAGCTTTCACAAGAAAATCATCACCATCATCACCATGCTCAGCCAGCAGCAGCAGCAGCAGCCGCAGCCGCAGCATCGCTCCGCCCGGCAGGCACGCACGTTGAGATGATGCATTTTTTCATGAAAAACCTTCCTCGACATCGCATCGTATCGGTCGTATGAAATCTGTTTCTCCTCGCCTGGACACTGGACTGGACTGGACTGGGCTGCCCGTAGACCGTAAGTAGGTGGCCGCCAATTAGCCCGGGCCGGCGTTAGTAGAGTTTCCGAGCGTGTACGAGCTTGTTGATATCGTTGAACGTAGTGACCATGGCCGGATTCGAGAGGTCCTTGTAGCCGGTGCAGTCCTTGTAGTGTGCATCACACTGCACCCCATCCTGCCCATCCTTGGCCGCTCGCATGTACTTGAAGAACCGCAGTATGTCCGGATTGTCGTTGGTCGGTTTGCGCAGCTCATCCAGCTCCCTGCGAGCAATCGTAAAATCGGGCAATGAATTGAAGTCATCCGAAAGCCATAATATCGCCCCATTGGTAACTGGAATGACTTACCTGCTTAGCTGTGCCGAGATGAGGTTACTGTAGGGTGCATACTTGGCCGGGTTCGCGTACATCAGGCAGACGAGCTTCTGGCGACAGTGTTCCTCCTTGCTGGACAGACCCATCTGGGCGAAGATGGAATCGAGCCGGGACAGCAGCGGGCTATAGAAGGGATCGTAGTTCGTTAGCAGCAGGCTGCTGCTCGGAATGTCGTGGAACACTTTGAAATCGTTCTTCGCCGAATGGTGCTGCTGCTGCTGCTTCCGCCGGTCCATCGTTGGTTGTGAGCCGACGTACGTCACACGGCCACCACCGTAACCGAGCCGCGACAGGGCGTTGGCCGCGTTACCCGCGTGTCCGCCCATCACCGACGGATCGTACACGATGCCGTTGTAGTTGGTCGCCGAGTGGTGGTTGTCTGGAAGTCAAGGGACGGCAAGGGTGTTTGTATTAGTAGCGCAAAGCAAAGAGACAGTTTCCACGCGGTTTGCTACTGTTAGAAATGGCAATTCCGAGCAAGCTGAGATTGCACTCCAAGCAGCACCTTTCTACCATCGTTCCTCAAGGGCCAGTTGCTGCTTCATGGGGAAGCAATCACCACTCGAGAGGCG
Organism: Anopheles aquasalis; assembly: GCF_943734665.1. Taxonomy (NCBI): domain Eukaryota; kingdom Metazoa; phylum Arthropoda; class Insecta; order Diptera; family Culicidae; genus Anopheles; species Anopheles aquasalis. The sequence continues at coordinate 39,570,103 of NC_064877.1, forward strand.
GACGTCATTGGGCTAGTGTTTCTCATAAATTTTCCAACCACCAGCTCACCACTTTAGCTTATGGCTTCTGGCAGCTACATAAATATGCTTCCGTGGCGCTAGACGTAATTAAGTTCCCAACAGCCAACAGAGTAGCAAGAACGAATTATGTTGCGTAAACGGGCCGTACCATACAATCGGGCTTTGTAAGCACATTGTCGTCTCGAAACGAGAATTCGGGCAACTTCCCCTTTGCGATTACCCACCGCCAAGGGGTGCTTCATGAACCGGAATGATTCGAAGCGGTTCAAAATGAGAATCATTAAATAAAATAGTTTGTCGATCGGGGAGCAAAGTATGTTTGCACTTTGTTAGAGCGTACGGAGCGACCGGTGCGGTGCCGAGGCTTCAGGAAAGCGCGAATAAGAAAGTGATGCTGTTACGCAAACAGCAAGACACTGCAGCCCAGCTACGAGGAGACCAGTAACTCACCCTCCGGTGGCAGATATCCATCGTTCATACCGAAGTCATGGTCCGCGTTGTACGATGTCGCATCCTTGAAATCCAGATCGTCCACCGTCTGCACCGGATGCGACAGTCCGGATACCGAGGTTAGCCCTGGTGGGGTTGGAGAAAGTTGAAGCGTAAATTCGATTGCTAAACGAAGCGGGAATCTAATTACGGCTACCACCGGTTGGTTGGGTACCGGTTCCGGATGCCATTCAGTTACCTTTGCCGAGAATCTTGCCAAACGAACCGATAATACTGGGCAGGAACATCATGATGAGGACAGTTTTTACAATCTGCAGTCCGATCATGACCGGCCAGAGTAACTTTTTCATTCCTGCAATTAGGCGGGAGAGGTGTACAGAGAGAAAGAGAGTAAACCGTTGGGTTACGGTGCAATTCCCGAGGAATACCCGACGACCAGCCATACAAACCTTTAAAGAAGAAAAGCCGGCCCGTTTCGGGGGACTCTGTCAGTGAACGGCTCCTCAGGGCATCGGTCGCCGTTCCGAGGAACCTCGCGACACGCTTGATGACCGTTCGGTCGAATTCGCTCAAAGACACGTTGCCCGCCGGTGGCTCACCGTCGCCGGTTTTTCTCGAACGCCGGCTGATGAGCACATTCTCGATTAAATCCTTTGAATTGCGATTGAACCAATCGTTGATATAGTCAATCAGCGCATCCTCGAATTCCAGCAGCTCATTCGAACGACGTGTACCGTTGCTGGTGCCGGCAACCGTTGGTTCCTGGTGTGGTGCCTCGCTACCTTGACACTCCACGCATCCGATTAGAAGGATAGTGGCCGCCGCTACTAGCAGCAGTGCCATCGGCCGTGAAAGGTGCCGAATGGGGACCATGATTTTTTGAGCGACTAAGCGGAATTTATTTTCGGGGAAATTCGAATCCGACGGAATGAGCTCTTCCGTCCGTACAGTCAACCTGTTCCTGCGGTATCACCCTTCGCTTGGAGTTCCGATCCCTTGTTCCACTCGATAAAACATTCAAATTGATCCACTATTAGGGATTAGGCTCCGGGGCGTCCGCTGAGTTGCTTTTAATGGAGGCGCACCAGGGGTCGCAATAGACTACCGGAGGCTACGGGTACTGGCTGTGATCGATGTTCCTGCTACTGGTGGCTAGCAACAAGTCGATGCCTTTGCGTTGGTTTCGAAAGGTGTTGATCGAAAATCTGAAAGTAAAACGGGTAATTAATTAGAACCGGTCCACAGCGCTCCCACTCGTCGATCCTTTGCGGTGGACGATTTGATTAATTTTCCTCGGTCCTTCGCGTGGCGCCAGAGGATCGAGAAAAGCCGGGGCAGTCAATTCCCGGAGTAAACCATAAAAACGCAACGTGATGGGAAATAGAGAGAGAGAGAGCGAAAAAAAGAGAGCAGCCTATCGAGAGTGAGGGCAATTTGGGAGTGATAAAAAATGGTTCCTCCATCGATCCTTCGACTATTTGCATTCGCCATTATTGCGCTCGGCGGGGGTGGCGCGCTGATGGTGGCCGATTCGTGGGCTGCGGTTGTTGACCGAACGATATTGGAATTCGGGGACGCAACGAAGGTTGATTGAATTTTCATCCAATATTCATAACGACCGCGTTCGGTCGGCGCACGATGATAAATGCTTTATCTAGTTTACTTTTGCCTTCGGACGGTAGTGACCGTAAGGATAATGTTTAGCTTTGTTGAAAAAAGTCACACAAATCGGAGTCCAAGTCAGAAAAATCGGAGTATTCGGAGGGAATTTAACTAGCGATGGAAGCATTACTGGCAAGCTATTCGCTAACGGTGGATTGTATGTTTGCTTTTTTTCGTGAAACACTACACAAAAGCTTTTGTTTGAATGGCGCTTTTGAAAAATGGCGGTCGGATTTGAGTACAAATCTTCATCAACGGAAAACGGATCCAAAACCCCTCTGAGTGCGATGTAAATTTGATGAATACGCAGAAAAGTTAAATAAACCTATAAAATGCCAAATCCCTTCCGCAATCTGTTCTACTCGTTTGTTGAAAAACAACGGTGTTCATCACAATTCTCCAGCCGATCGTAACACAGCCAAATTTAAAAGATAATTTTGACGTGGGCACGTGCACTCCTGCTATCTACCAGCACGCTAACCAGGATGATCCAACCAAACCGTTTATTCTCCTTTTTATGACAAAAAAATAACGCTCAACGTTCCACTCCATAAAAACTGTCTCGTCTCCGTGCCGTGAGTTAGAGTCTCATCTGCACCACCACCACCACCATCACCAGCGAGCATAAGGTGCAAGCAGGGTGCATAAGAAAAAAAAAACATTTCAATTAATAATTACTTTCGCTTTTGCATGGCAGCCGGAACGCCGGCTTAGCGAAATCCAGGTACCTACGTTGCGCTTTGGGGAAAGGGAAAAAGGTGTCTGTGTTGCACCCTCGCTTCGACCTGCTTTCTTCGCTCGGGTATTATTGAAAGCCACCCACCCAACTCGTAGCACCAGGGCTTAGCTCGAGCTACACTAATGCACCAATAATGCCACAACAGAAAACGGAAGACCGTGGGGTGCGTTAGAGATGCAAAAACGGGCGTCTGAAAAGGCGAAAGTCGAAAACACTCCAGACTGAGCAAACAACAACTACAAGCGACACCGCGTGTTGCACTTTCGAACGAATGGTGTATGGAAGCCCTTGGCGGATCTGGCATACCGGGCACGGTTGAAATCCGTAGCCAAAGCGTTTAGCTTCAGCTGATTACGAATTCAGGCCAGCTGGTGGTGATGGTGGGAAAATCCTGGGGATGCTGCTGATGCGACATGATGTAATGCGATCAAAGCATAGCGCGTTCGTTGGATTACGCTTGAGGTAGTTAGATTTGAATTAGGAGATTTATTCGGATGATTGAGTGCAGGAAATCCTACAACCGTGCCATGATTTACGCCAATTGCGAATCAGCAATTGCATTCCGAACCGGTCGATGAAGAAGACTTTAAAATGCGGAGCGGTCCCGTTAATTCCAGTGACTTTTCTAAATGGCATCATCATCCAAGTCAATACCATAATCTGCTGCATAGCAACTTTGTACGAGAAAAGGACGAAACAGGACGGCAAAAAACGCAAAGAACATCGTCCTGGGGAAGTGACTTGAGGCAAGTAATGCACTAATTGTGGGAATTACGGTTAACTCCTCAGCTCATCTCGTTCGGTTTATTTTTTTTTTTTGTTGTCACTCAGTGTCCCAGTGCAACACAGCCTTAACAAGCTCTGTATGGCTCCACCTGTAAAGGCGGAGTGGGCAAAGAACTCGAGAGGAGTCTTTGACTCGGCAATTACTCGACATAACTATTCCGCTTATCTTCGAGAGGCATTCTGAGTGGCATACACAGCCGTGTACTCACTTTCCCATGGCGGTCGTAAACAAATTCCTCTTTTTTCGCATTCTTTTACTCGCCATTCGTTCGCTTTCCTACTCGGCACTTCCCTTAAATTCCCCCACGGGATGCGCCAGAAAGATTTTCAACGATTCAGGTTACGGAACCCGAAATCATCGCATAATCAGTAGCAGCAGCAGCAGCAGCAGCAGAAAAGCAAAAGCAACTCCATCGCTTCACAATGGCGGTTTACAACCGTTACACGCCGTCCCGTCTGGTGGTCGGTCTGCTCGGAAAGTCACATAAAACAGATGCTTGAAGTTCCCTCCGGCCCCACCCAGGGTGCATTACAGCAGCAGCAACACCTAAAGGAAGCCAAAACATCCACCACCAAAGTGCCAACTCGCTCGGGCGCCCGTGGCTGAATGGATTGCATTGCGAGGCAGAAAATGAAAATGGAAATCCAAGGCAATGGCAACGGCACAGGTTATCCGGCTCCGGTGCCAAGTGCATCACCATTGATAGCCAGCCACCCAACATTCCATCTTTCCATCTGCCTTCGCGTTCGAGTGTCTCGCGTCCCCGCGTCCCGTGGGTTTTGAAAGTGTAGCGCTTTCTTTGCATTTCTTTTTGAAATGCCACTCGAAATGCAATCCGCTTAATGCACACCGGTAATGGGGTGCCTATCACGCCGGCGGCCTCCCATCGGTCAGTGACATCATCAGCTCGGGAACTTGGGTTGAACCGGAACTGGTCCAACTGGTCTCCAGTCACCAGCCAGGCCGGGACACCAGCAACGGTTTTCTCAAAAACCGTTTTTTTTCGTCGGTGGAACCGCGCTGGACAATTAACAGGGCGGAAACGGTCACCTGGATGGACCTGGTTCCCCATTCATCCGAACCGAGCCATTTGTGGCAGTTGTTGGGCGTTGGACACGCAACTGGAAACTGGACCACCAAATGACCTGCGTGTGTAGCTCTTGTTCGCACTCCCAAAAAACCAAACACGGTTCCGGATCGGTGATTATAGTGCTCGGCTCCGATGGAGAAGGGGAAGATATACTCATTCGATCGGCTCGCGGCTCGCGGCATGTGGCCCACACAGAGATTAATCAGCTAATTGGCTACCTCCATTGGCGATTGGCCCACATTGCACCCGCGGGACCGTTTTTCCGCTGCTTACGCGTCCGTCCCGAAATTCGGCCATCAAACACCAGATCATCGCCCCCCCCCCCCGTAACTGTAGTGTCTGCTCGCCCACCCGGGGCGTACCCCGGTAACCCAGTGAGCTTAAATGGGGAACAAGCTGACGCACCATCCCTGGGACCATCCCTGGCTGCGTTATGGTGATGGATCATTTGAGGAGAAGAGGAAAAAACGCATCGGAAAATGGTGCGAACACAGAGAGGAAGCACATCATTCAAGCGCCATTTAACGCGAGGTGTTGCGAAGAGGAGAAGTACTTATCCCGGAAAGTGTTGCCCGTTACTCGTGTACTTCACTTTCTCCCCCGTTGGACGAGATGGGCTGACCGTGAGGTTGACCATGTGTGAAATTGTGTCACTCGTAATCTGGCGCGAATGAATCGTGTGAGCAGCAATGGCCCCGAGAGTCGCTGATTGCTGGTGCTCCAGAGCGGCCACACGACCGGAAGCAATCCGTCGCCTACTTCGAGCGTCGTCTACTCGACTCGTGGCACGATGGCGCCTTTTGCATGCCGTCGCTTTTGTGTGCGCCTCGAATCTGCCCTGGGGTGTGACCGTCTGAGGGCACTCTCTGTCCACTGTCTGTCCTGTCAGGACAAGTCAGTGGCGGCGCCACCGAGCGTTGACTTTCTAACTGAAACAAACTGCAGCTACCGGTACTGCTGTCAGGCTGATTGAAACCAAGTGTCAACTCCAACCAGAAGCGAACGCTGTTCCAACCGTGATTATCGTAAATCGATTCCTTCACTGCTCTGGGTGCTGGGTGTGTGCAAGACGAGCAGCATTAACATCAGCAGAAGCAGCAGAAGCATCTGCACCACTACAGGACGCGCAAGCAAGCGACTACACCCTCGACGCCTTCACGCTTTTCACTTGCAATCTGTGTTGGGCGGTTGTTTTCGTCTCGAAACTTTTCATTTTCTCTCCAGCAGTGCACCGCCAACGCGCACCACCGTTGATGCACCAACGAAAGCCGCATCTTTCGCCCGCTTGTACTGTGCTTGTCGATCGATGTTTGGCTTTGCTGCTCGACGATCCGCACAATTTCCAATTGTCTACAAGCTTGGGATTGGGCTTCTTCTTCTTCTTACCAGGAATCGGTAATCACCCATGTGTGTGCATGCTGACGTGCGTCCCGTGCGGTGGTTTAGTATTGTACACCGAGTTACCGGTACGCCGGTGCCGCCACTTTTCGATGGAAGCACGCGGTACGCGAACGGTTTTTGGGTGGGATTGGAAAAAGGGGGGGAAAAACTAGGTGAAAAAAGCCGGTGAAATTGAGGCATCATCGGCATCGTGACTTTCCACGCGGCTTGTTTCTTCACCTGCACCCCCGCCCGGTACCGCGGTTTGGGGCGCAAATTGGGCGCATCGCGCTTGACACAGCTGACAGCTGATGACGTGCGATGAGCGTCCCATCGTTTCACGGGAAGCTTTTATTTTTTTTTTTGGCAACGCCAACTTTACAAGAGATGTTCTTGGGCCGCCTCTTGGGGAAAAGGGCACCCGATAAGATGTCAAGCAGAGAGAGAGAGAGGGCCATTATTCTTGGGGCCATTTTGTTGTCAGCCGCTCCAGGGTACTCGAGCTGCCAGACCAGACGGAACAAAGGAACACGTCAATCGAGACCGTTCCGTGGAGCAAGAGCGCGGCCTCCATTTGTGGTAAGCCTATTAGTGTATAAATATACTTAGGATTGGAAATTCAAAAATGAAAATTGAAAGAATAATAGAAAAGAAAACATTGACCACAATTAAACCCGGTCCGTACCGAGAGGTGGCCGGTGAGGTTAATCGAACTAATGGAAAGTGAAATCTTGGGTGGCCGAAAGTATTTGAAGTGCGCTAGGTGGGCCAAGAGAGAAAGAGAGAGAGAGAGAGAAAGAGAGAGGTGGGTGCAGGTGGATGGTATGCAAATTAGATTCGTTGACTTTCAATTGTGCGTGCCTTATTTGCCTCGACCACCGTGGTCGCTCGAAGTCTAGCGGACGGACTCCCTTCCAATTCAGGTGATGGCGGATGGAGTGTTTCACTTGGAGGCGGTTTTTGGGTAGCGTTTGGTAATTCAACTGACCTTCATTTCTTTTCTTCATTTGAGCCATATCGTGCTCAATGAACACTGAATTCATTATTATCGTCTACTAGCGAGTGTTCTTTGCGTTCCTTGAGTTGGCTTTAAAGAACATTCTCCTCGTGACATCCGGTTTTGCATCCGAATGTTTAATAATTCATTCCAGCAATGGATGTTAAAAGTGAAAACGTTGGCCAAACGATTGTGATGCTGTGTTTAGCTGGGATTAGAGCATTTTTTCGAGCAACCTTGCGAAGCATTAATCTCTAATCAAATAGCATGACCGACCACCGGTACCAGAGCGAAGGCGAAACTTGAGTGAGAAAGTTCTTCTGTCCGTCCGTGGGCGACCGGTCCCCGGAGTGATACTTCAAATGGAATCCGTGTTCCGTTGGCATACCGGAAGCGTACTGACAGCGGTTCGTTCAACGGTTTGCGGATGATTGTTTTATGAATTTTTGATAGAGTTTTGGGAGGCAAAAACCCTCCCAAACGCCGTGCCTATGAATCGGTTGATATCGCTTCTCCGAATGGCCGCTACTAAATGGTTAACGGCGCCCAATGGGGGGGGATTTGTGCTCACTGAGGATGAAAAACTCGCCGCGTTTGGCCGCCGTAAGAGCTCCGTGGAGGGTGCCCACGCTCCATGCGTCACGTTGTTTGATCCTTCGTGATAGGATTGGCGAGAATGCGTTTGAATGAGAAGGAAAATTGAATTTTTGCCCCTCGGAGGGCTCGGGCCGGTCCGAGGAAGACTACATTCTTTTGGGAGTTGTTTAAGTCGAAATGTCCTGCGGAAGAGTGTGCGATGATGTCGTGAAGGCTGAAGTAGGTCACGGTGCGAGCTTCCGACTCGCGTGTGACTCGCGCGGAGAGAAAACCGTCTTCGCGATCCGTCCATCCACCAGCCCGTCCGTCCGCCAACACGAATATTTCCGGCATCGGAAATTCAATTAGCATGACTGCATCGCTGGTAAGAGGGGCGGAGGGGGGTGGGGTGGGTGGGCAACAGATCCGGAACCTCCCTTTCCACGCCGCTGACACATCTTCAGCCCAAGGCCAACCCGGTCACCGTGGAGTGAAAAGTGAAAGCCGAGCCAGCAGGAGCATCTTGAGATCAGAGGTTGCCTGGGCGGCAGGGGCGGTTGTTTGCTCTGTCTGTGTGTCTGTATGTGTATGAGAGAGTGTGACATTCAGGAACCGGTTCTCCAGCATTCGAACTCGGAGCGCATCGTCCGTTGGAGTCGTTCGGTTCGGTTCGGTCCGGTTCATAATGGTCCCAGGAAAAAAGTGGAGGTATCGAGTGGGGTAAATCGCGTTTTCGGGACGTAATCGCCTACCCTAGACACGTAGCGGGGGGGGGGGGGGGTCGAACGGAAGAACGGAAAGATCGCGCTGTGTGCGGGAGAAATTTGTTTGTCAAAAGCCCGGTCACTGATAGCCCGGCATCTACGGGGATGCGCAGCATCTCGTCTCGGAACGGAACCCCCACCGTGTATCCGCTTTCGAATTCGGTACCAAGCGAGCCTTGTTACCACCAGTTACCGGGGGCTCTTCCTCACAATGGAAAGTGACATTCGGATCCGGATGAATAATTTCATTTGCAGACGGCAGAAACAATGATAAAAAAAACGAGTGCGCTCTGTCACACCCGTTGTCCGATTAAAAACTACGATTGTGTTTCAGCAAGCTAATCCCACTTTTCTGAGCAGAAAAACTGTACATGCGGATAACGCCCACGGATAACCACGAATGGTAGGATGTAAATCAGAGTTTTTTTATCCGCTTTTGTGACTCAGCTATCCGTTAGCATTGTGCTGGGATCGTAATGTTGTACAGTAACATTCCGATATAGTTTCGTTCTGCTTAAAGGCACACCAGAAAGCAGAATTGTTTGAAACAAATGTACATGTCCATAGCAACCGTCATTACATTATGGTGACTCTCAATTCACCCACGGCAGCAATAAAACTTTTAAAATGATGTTCCACCCCTTTGTAACTGCTGACTAGCGGAGTACTACTTAGCCCTTAGCCATTCGGATAAAATTCGTAATTAATAGACGTCGTCTCAATAGACTGACCGGTATTGAACCGGCTCCCACTCGGCCATATGGTTCCGTATGAGATAACGATAGGAGTTACGCAAACGTTGGCATATGGATCGTACGTTTCATCCGCTCATAAAACCAGAACTTTCCATTTTATACCCACCACACTAAAAGTTTATCGCTTTCGTCACCATTACACACTCCACTTCACTGCCGGTAAAGGAGCCCTAGTGGCAAATTTTCCTGCTCTGCTCTGCTCATTTAATCGAGACCCATTTTACAAATTGATCCCTCCCCTGATCCCCTGGCGAGGTGGGTATATCAATTGAGCTGGACTCGACCGGATGTAAACCCGCCGCCGGAACACCACCACCCTGTCTCCGTTTGTTTGATCCGGATCGATTAATGACGGTCGATCGTGTCTTTGTCTTTCGCCTTTACCCTTAACCGGTCAATACGGGGAGGGTGAATGTTTGCACATATGCTACTCGGGAATATTTACATGCGTGGAATTAAGCGACCGGTCACTAGTGGGCCGGAGGGCACTCATTTCCGGTCCCGTTCCGTCCGGTATCCACTGGCACCGGAGTGAATGTTTGTGGTTGTTTATGGAGCACAGCAGCTGGCAGTCGGCAGCACCGTGACCAATGTGGCCAGCTGACCGGCATCGACCTACGGCCACTGGGCAGCATCTCAACCGGTACAAATCCGTAGCGTGGCCGCACGCAGGCACGCAGAAGATGCTGCGAATTATTATTTCGCTCGGTCAGGTGTTGTTGTTGTCCCGAAAACCCGGCGGAACGATAGAGCGAGAGGGAGCGATATCGTAAATTAGTTTCTTCATTCCCCCCCCCCCCCCCCCCCCGGAGTGGCCTCCCTTTCCCACTTGTTTGTTTAATGTTTCTCCGCGCTCCGCGCATGCCACAGTAACACTAATGGTGGTGGCGGTGGCCATCGTTTCGGAAGCTTTGCTACCGTAATTTACTTATCATTCCAACGGAAAAGCCCAAGCCCGTGAATGGTGCCGAGTGCCGGCGGCCAGCCAGTGGACAGAAACTCAGCCCCGGGCGCTGATATTCACCACTACTCCCTCTACTGGTCCTTCTTCTTTCTCCTTCTTCTTTTGCGCTTTACTGTCTGCCCGCCACCTCGTTTGTTTTGGCGGGCCATCCCGGCTCGTTTGGCCGATTTCTTTCGCCCAAATTTCGGAACCGGTAATTTCCACTGACACCTTTTCCACGGGGCGGGGGCTCGTGGAACTGTGGGGCTGCTCGGGGGAGGGGGTTGAGCAATATTTTTGGGGATTTTATGAGCCACTGCTTGCGTGCCCTGCTGCTGGACTGGCCCGGAGGTCGCTCCGTTATCGATCGATCCTCCACGGCGTCGTCGGCACGAAAGAAACAGCGCCGCACGCTCAAAAGTAGCATTAAATCATGCAGACATTCCGCACCCCCTCCCTGAAGCGTCCACCGTTGCGCTTTTGTTCGCACAATTTGCACGATCACGAAGCTCAGTGTGGCCCGTGGTGGCCCAGCAGAGGGTGTGGAAAATTCGAGATTCCGTCTGCCACCGGACTCCAGGTGATCGCACTGGCCAGCACGTGATGGGAACGACCGCGAGAGCTTTTGTCCGACAGGTGACCGAACTGACAGCCGGCAAACCGGTCAGATCAAAGCACGGTGCGCAGGAACGCAAGAAGAAGAAGGCACCTAGAACGCTCAGTAACGGGAGCATTCCTGGTCGGATCAGCTACCGGGCCCGGTTTGGTTGGTTGCGTTACGGGCCGTGAGGTAAAGAATGAAAGTTCGTTTTGATTGAAAAAAAAAACGAACGCATACCGTTGCGTTAATATTCGGTTGGTTCTTTATATTCTTTTTCTTGTGGATGGCGGAATGCGGCACGAATCGCTTTTTAAACTTATCTACCGCTCCTTCCCGTCTTCCTCTACGAAGCCAGTGCTCGGTGAAAGCGTTAGCAGAGGAATGCGTTGAACATTTTTTGGGCAAGAACGGTCGTATGCTTTCAACAATCCAACACTCAGCAGGTGAGCGGCAGGTCGACAAAGATGGTTTAATTTATTGCCAATACCTGCACTGCATACCGTCGCTCGGTTCCGGAACGTGCTAGGGGCATCCATATATTTGCTGGTTGCTCAAAATTCAAAATTTCCCCCAAACCGTGCAAGGAATACGGCACACAGATTCGTTTTGCATTGGTTTGGAATACATTCATCATTCCTGGGGAGCACAGCGAACGATGTCAGGTCTGGAGCGGTAAGAGCTACATCTTCTTGGTTACATCGAAACCAACCACCGAGTTGAACTGTTAATGTCCACGTGTACCGAATGTTGGTGAGCAAACTGTAGCCCGTTGAGGTGATTGCACTCTCCCTCTCGCACGTTTTGTGAAGTTTCTGGTTGGGAAGATAAATTCCCATCAAATGGATTCTGTTTTGTCCGGTCCGAGCCGTACCTACAGCGCAGACAGTCGACATCGAGAGAAGATGTCGCAACAATTCCCCAACGAGCGGCTCAACCATGACGATGCTGTTGCTGTTGGTTGTGCCAAGATGTATGTGTGCATGTGTGATTGTGTTTAAAACTTTCTTTCCCAACAGGTTCGGCCACGACATCGGCATCCTAGCAACCCGTGGTATCACCTGGTCTCTCTCTTGGCCGTCATCGATTGAAACGATGTCGATGCTACACCTGTTTTGTCTGGCAAAGCGTGTGTCTTCTAGTGATATCGATGGTAGCACCTCTTTCTGAACGGTTGGAAAGAGTTGGATGCAAATTGACCCAGCATAAACAACGTCCAATGGCACTGTGGACACTGTGTTTCCACGCATTCCTTGTCCTGCATCGCTCTGAATGACGACTCGGTGCAGACTTTATCCTCTGCACAGACTTGGGGAAATAGCTCACTCTTCACCTTCGAGAAGCGTTCTCCCGGAATCCTTTCCGTACCGCGTATGTTTGCATGATGGAAAATAAGCTTCAATTTTGACATTTTCCGAAGCACATGCATCAACTGGTGGGCAGACAATACGTCTTCTGGTGAACGTCGTGCGTTCGCCCAGCCCTTTGGTATCCATGCGACGAAGCATATCAACCCACATTACGGTCGGGATCGGGACCACAATCAACCATCCATAACCAGCCACCCACTGCCACCGTGTGTCATGCCAGTAGAGTGTGTACGTGTGCCCGTATGTGTGTGCGAACGCGAATCGATACTCGAGATTCAGACACAACGCACAACGGGGCCGGCTGGACGTGGTCGGATGAATTCCGGGATCCGGGAGTGGGAGACAAGAGAAATTTCTTCCTTCACACCATCTTGCGCCTCAGTCCGCTTCGTCTCCTCGGAATGGTTCGGGAGACTTTGGAGACTTTTGTTGGCTGCTGCTGGACGCTGCTGGACGCTACTGTTTCACCACCGAAAACCCCTAGTGACCGAGTTTCTTGTGACAGTGAGTGGCGACCGACGAACCGGCGACCCTGGGCGACGTATCCTTTCACCAAACGGTTACCAGATAACGGTGGACTGGAGGATGGTTGCGTTGGAGGAGAATCGAGATCGAGATGCTGCAAGCTACTTAAGCGTTTTGTGAATAAAATACCCGTTCGTTTGTGCCACATCCGGTGACCGGTAGCCGTTGGTAGCAAAATGGTCGCGTCTTGATGCTGCTGGTGCACTAGCAGGGTGCCGGATGGAATCACACTATCCCGTTCAATTGCTTCCTTTATTATTCACTCCCACATACACTAGCGCACACACAAGCACAACAGTGCTTCACGGAAATACAGGACTCGAGAGGACTGGTACCAATCGAACGAACCGGATGACACTTTCTTCGTTGCTTTCCTGGTTTTCCCGGGCACTAGGACACCGTGAAAAGCTTCCGGTGGCTGCAGTTTCAGCGGTGATGATGCGGCGATACGATGCCTTCGAATTGACACATCATTTCGCCTTCCACAACCCACTCCGGGAGGATAAAATATGCACTTCCGTTGCACACAGCCTGCAGGATCTGCGAGCAAATGCCAGCGATTGTACTGTCAGCAGATGGAAGTGTTGCAAATTCTTCGACTTCACTCACTTACAGACACTCTAAACCACACAAACACATACACGTGGCAAGTGGTTCAGGGCACTTTTGAGACTGTGCAGCAGCACCTTTCACTACCGACGCGCGATTTGCGATGGTTTTTGCACAATTTTCGCGGCAAAAAAAAAACGGCAAACAAACCTCTCGAAAAATTCACTACGAAGCTGCTGCGGTTGCTGCGATCTGCATGCAGAAATGTGCGCGAGGAAAGTCCACAGAGTGGGAGAGAGAGACTGTACAGCGAGTCCGTCCGTATCCGTACCGCGTAGGTCTTGCTTCGACCGATTTCTCCAACCAAATAAATCCGGTCGCCAGGCCACGCCAAAGCGATTCCCCAGCGATGGCCCCAAGCGCCAGCCGGAACCGAAACCCTTCGAACGATCGCGATCGCGGCCCCGACGGTGTGCAGCGCGATCGTGTGTTCGCTCGCTCGTCTGTCTGTCGTTGTGTACGAGTGCGGGCGCGCGCGCATCTTGGGAGAAAGCCAGCCGCCGAGAGATAACCGGCCCGGAGCCGCGAAATCAGGTGGAGCAGCGCCACTCCACTAGCTCCACCGAGACTGGAGCCACTGTTACGGAACGTCACCACCGTCGTCATTGTGTTGGTGGGCCCAAGGGAGGGGGGGGAGGGGGGTAGGGGGTGTTGTTCGTCGACGAAGGAAGACGATGGAACGCGTGTAGGAGCGTGTCCGATGAGGCGATGCCGATGACAGACTGAAACACAAAGCGGGCCAAACGTCACGCACCCGAGACCTTGGCTCATAAACGCAGATGACACTGAGACCCTCGTGCGCCGGGCTGGTTGGTGTACGTGCGCAGGTCATATGGACCGTAGGGCAGGGCAGGGCAGGGCAGGGCAGGTGAAGCCACGGGGTTTACCGACCCCACCCCGAGATGGAGACCGGAAAGGCCAGTGTAGACATTTCAAAGACGCGCCTCCCTCACAACTCCCCTCCTTGCAGAGACGACTCTCGAGAGAGGAACATCATCCCATACCCACCCCACGGTGCGGCCGTTTGTTTGGTGAGAGGGTGTCGTTCATTAACCCATTAGCTTGACGTAGACATGGGGCTAGACTGATCGTACATTAGAGTAAGCGACAGGGGATGAAGAGGGGGTCTCTATTTTTTGTTCAATCATCTTCCATCCGTCCGCGGGAGGGGGGAGGGATGCTTTCACGATCTTCAACCAGCTAACGTCGGCGTTGTGCGCGTTGAGGCACGTTTGAGGAACTGATTAGCGTCGTTTAATGCCAGCGCTGCTGCTGTGGCTGCTGATGATGAAAGGGAAACTCGCTTGACAGCTGGTCAGGGAGGAATATGTGTATGGTGATGATTGTGTCCATTACGAGGGGTGACCAAATTGGATGGCACGAACGACGAACCCAAGAGCATCCTCCCAACATGACCGAACGCCATGTTTGAGGGTTTCTTTACCTTTCTCAGCCGTTCGTTTTTTTTATGGGGTGTTAATGATAATAATGAATAGCAGTACAGAAAAGAGTGAGAATGAATGATGAGGCTTCCGCTATGATTGACCGGCCACTCCAGTTCACCGGGGATCGTCATCAGAGAGCAGATGATGTTTAGATGATCTTTTGTTGGTCCATCGGTGTGATTGTCGGGAGTAAGTTATTAGATCGTATTTAGCTGTTTTTTTTTTGGGCAACATTAGCAACTAATACACATGTTTAATAACGGAAATGTAATAGAAATTAAAACTTAAAAGTTGATTGAAAGAAGAATAAGATCAGGACGGTATCATCAATACATTTTGTTTCTAACATTGTTCAACAAGCGTTGAGTTAAGTTGAGAACCAATATCACCAAACTATCGTCACTAAAATCCTTCTTGCCGGATTGGTAACTCGGTATAAAATTCATTCGAACGATTAGCTAGCAGGAAGATGTTTTATGGATTCCTTCTATACAAATTAAGTCCTTTAATTTAATATATTTTTTCAAACTCGTTTGGATGCATTTGAGATTAATTTGAATCCACGGTTAATGAAATGTTTTTATAATGATGCAATTCTTGCCCAAATAACAATTATCAAGATCCAGATAGCAATGTACATGGTACAATCAATTGGTAGCCGGCTTACTATCCTTCGTTTCAATAATAAAATCCAACTATAATGGTCGGTACTTAAATTCGGTCTGATAGTTGCTCTCCGGTACCGTCCGCCATTAAACGTTTTTGCAGACCGCTATCAACCCACGTTTTACAATCCATCGTTACTTTCTGTGTAGGAGAAGACGCAAATCCTTAAAACAAATTCTACCAATTGACTTTACTCACGCAAAGAAAGACCAGCGAAAAGCGAAACTCAACCGACACGAACCGTTCTTCCCAGGCTGCCTGTCGTGCTTCATTATCGTACTTCATGAGATTTTAGTTCGAATCTCTCGTGAGTCTTTTTTCTACCATTTCAATCCCTTTCATTATTTATGCATTGGATCCGTAGATGAAACGGCAAAGTTTTTATTGCTAGCCCACCGTAATGGAATAAGGCTGTGCTGTTACACGATAGGATTATCGGTATGCTGTTTCTGCAGAAACAAAATGGATCATGTTGTTTAAGTGGGTTGTCCAATTTGTTCGCTACATGTTTCTGTGCCCAATAGGCTATCAGAAAAACCTCCCCAATACCTCTGGCGCTATGCTGGTGAGTACGCTTTCCATTAATCATCCTAATATTGGTGATCTCATCGAAAATATTTACCCATTCTCATTCCCAATCAAGCTAAACGGATCGAAAATCGCATGACTTATGCATGAGCGAGCGAGCTCCTGGGAGAATCCTTTTTCTTTACAAAACACATACAAGAGTTACACGTGTGTTTGTGCGTATGTGTCCCACGAACGGAGAAGGTACAGCATTAGAATCTGCCGCCGGGCGAACCAGACTTCCTTCCGAGAACAGTGGCCACCGGTGGTGCGCACACGACAGCGAGCTGGTCCGATGTTTGCCTCTAAATTTCGACCCCAAACAAACTCCAAACGATGCTCACTTTCTAGCAGATGGACCTGGGCCTTGTTTTCCCCACACACGAAACCACACTGCAGGTTGTCCTGGATGTTTTTTCTTTGCTTTGTGTACGTTTGAATCTCGTTTTGAAACCGGTGAAGGGGTACCACGTACCACCATTTGCAATTACTCGACAGCCAGCAGCATGGACCAACGTACTGCTGTAGCCTTTCCACTATTTGTCGCCGGCGCTATCGCCACTATCGATCGAGAGCCACCCTTTTTTTTTTTTTTTTGATGCCAAACTTTCTTCTTCCAAAACGCCAACCAATTTCTCTCTCAATCTGTCGGGGATCATCTGTCGTTTAGTCGGCCAAAAAGACCCAAAAAAAAAAAAAACACGCGCCAGCAATTGTGGGCCGCATGCTCCGAGCTTCCCGCTGCCATCGCCCTAATCATCCACGATCATCATCATCACCGGTGTGGCAACACACGACCACTATAATGATGCATGACACTACGAGTACGAGATGTGCCGCTGAGGGCTGAGGGCTTCATTGTTCAACGGACCGTGCTCGGCGTAAATCATAACCAGGAATGCCGAAAAGGCGCTCCCCGAAAGTGGCGCTCCACTTATCCATCCAGCTTCCTTCATTACAATTGCCATCTTGTCTCGGAGGAAACGTGAGGAACCCCCCAGCAGCGCCCAAAAATGGCCCAAGATTTCCCTCTCGACGGCGCACGAAAGCGAAATCGTCCACTGACGCCACTTGCTGCCCAGCTTGTGGCCAAGTACCCTCTCGGTGCTCCGTCCGTGATTGTGTTTTTGGAGCCCAATTGTCCACCCCGTAGCACCCATACAAGGACGGCCTGAAGGTGAGTGAAAGCCATGGACCACAGCGTGGTCAGATTAGAGATGCCGGAATCAAACACCAAAGGGTAGCGTGAGGGAATTTGCGGATTTTGCGGACGGACGGGCATTGGGCGGAGGGTAAACGCAATTGCGCCCCAAAGTGGCAGCATTCCAGTGTGCCCAAATGCTTGCCACCGCAGATCGGACGGATGGTGATTGTGCTCGTGGTCGTGGTAAGCAATTCATCCACCTCTATGAAGCGATGCGACGAGTCTCCGTCGGCACGGCTTTCTGGGTTACCAAATTGATTCAAATCCCCCCCTCCAGAAGGTAGAAGAATTGAGAGGAGCGGTGGTAAATATGACAAAAAGAGAGAGAGAAAAAAAACCGAATCCGATCTCCAACTCCCCTATTTGCTTACTTTCACAGTAATTAACGTTCACTCTCGTTTCGCGCGAGGTGACCGAATGCTCCACCGTTCCACCAGCAAGGGTGAAGCTTTTATTATTGTTCTGTTGGCACCAAGCGGTCGCCTGGCCACCCACTCCAGTGAAACAAAATGTGAAACGAAACCGTCGAAAATGTCAGGAAATCGAGCGGTGGTACCATGGCATCACCGTTCTCTAATCGCAAGATCGGAGAGCTTATGATGACTCAGCCAGACATTAAACACCACGCGACCGGGATGGTGACGCTAGACGCGAAAATATTAATCCAGAATGTCACGTCACCGTGCGTCAGAATTAACGCGATCTGCGTCCTCGTACGTCTCCGTGTTGCTCCTTTTCGGTGCGTTTCGCGTGGTTTGTTTGCTGTAAGCATACACTCGCAGAGAGCGAAGGTGTGTGTTTGCGTGTAATTAAATTTGATACATTTTCCCCAACATACGAACCATCGGGGCATAGGAGAAGCTCCTGCACCTCCTTCTGTGACCTCCGTACCACCTCCGACGACGGTGACGACGGATTAAGGGCCACCATCGTCGGCTGACTGGCAGAGGGCAGAGTGCTTTTTCGTCGACGGCTTTTGATTATGTTCGATCAACAATGTTAACCTTCCCATGGGTTTGTTTGGCCAACATTCGCGCCCGGGTAAGCCCTTTCGCTGTTTCTCGGGCCCTTCAGAAACCACCAACAGCAGCAGCTCGTTGACATAGCTTTTTTAATGTAATTATTTCGCGAACCAAACATTGACTTTGCACGATGGCGTGGCATTCGGTGCTTTGGTCGGTGGAAAGTGGAAGAAAACTGTCTGCCAACAGCGATTGAAACGAGCGAACGAGCAGCCAATAGCAGAACATCCGAAGTCATTCAATTTGTAGCGACCATTGGCCGTGGCCTGTTACTGCTTCATCCCTTTGCACCCTTTGCTCGTTTATTGATATTCTTGTGAGGAGAACAAAAGTGTTGTTGTTCCGAGCTCCGGGTCCAGGAGTCAGGTGAAAACGGTTGTAAGACGACGTCGAAATTATATCGACACCGCACCAGTGCTCACACGGTCTGTGGCACCAATTTCGAACGATTTGAAGTGCCTTCATAAAGTGGCAACCCGGGCTCCTCCCTGGGCCTCTCGATTTGTTAAACAATCGTCCCATTGGGTTCAGTACCGGGCGAACGTTAACGCCAGCCAACCATTTCTGCAACCACCAAAAAGCGACGATCCCACAAGAAGCAATCGAAATTGATTTTGTCTTGCTCCACAACTTTACAACACCACAAACGAGCACAATGCTTTTGTTTAGGGGAGATGTTGGTGGTGGTGGTGGTGGTGCCGGAAACAACCAACCAGAATGGCCTTCCTCACGGCGTGGATCATAACATAAACGTGGCATGTGTTGCAGCGATCGGATTGAGTTCGTAAAACAGATCTGCCTCGAACCACCACACCGTAAAATGCTTGTTTGAGTCTCTCACGCCTCCATCCTCACTGTTGGTCCCTTGCCGAAAGGGGGGTTTCACCGAGCGAAAAAAAAAACCCCCCGCGGTCTGCCACAAAAACACCGTCGGTGTCGGATTTGGTTTCCCTTTTTGGTTTCGTTGATGTTTTCCCTCCAACTCGAGACAGCAACGGAGCGTTTGTGTCTACCGAGCAGACTCCCTCCCCAATTAGCAACAATGTGTTAGACTCACCAACCAATAGGGCCCCACAGTTCGTGTGGTTTGTGTGATAAAACATGAAAAATCAATTGAACTTTCGCCGACAACCAACTGGTGCGCCCAGTGGCACTGGCACTGGTGTGATCCGGAGAGTCTACTGATGTTTACCGGAATTGTGCGCCCTTATCACCGTCGAAATCCACGTGAAGTTACGTTTGATGCGTAGAGTAAAATTCATTTCCATTTTATCACCATGATCCAACGATACGCCGGGTTGATGTATCCGAATACGGGTCCACGGAACCGCAATGAAACGTGGAGCTCATGGAATGGAGTGAGCTTACTCCACTCGTTTCGTGGCTCTGTTGGTTGTTTTTTTCGGTGGTGCTTATCGAGGTGCAGAATGCAGGTGAATTACTCATCATCATCATCATCGTCGGCGCCACAACCTTGCTTTCACCGTGTCAGTGGGGCAACGACGATAAAAGCCGGCTTGTTTGCGTAAGCCAGTAGCCCGGTAGGCACCATTCGTGATCCGATATGGCGGGGTGACGGGGAGCGGAGAAAATTCATCCGTATCGGTGGCCGGAAAATGGTTTTCTCGCTAGCGGTTTATAGACGATGCAAATCATTTGCTTCCACCTTTGAGCGCCCCAATCAACCCGGTTCATGACGTTGTTTCCGTTCTGTGTTTACCGAGGGATCACCCCTACATCCCTTTTCCGATAAGGGACCAGCAGTGTAAGTAACACGAACAGGGGGTGGGGATGTTCCTACGTGCCCTTAATGAGTGTCAAATACACTCGAAACAGGGCCTGTCAATATCGAAGCAAAGTGTGTAGCATGAATTGCCGGAAACCACGAGAGGCACGTGTACTTTGCGTTGTGTCCTGTGGTTTTTTCGGCTTTTCGGGTGATGAAAGGCATACAACCCCGCACAAACACCCGCAGAACCACAGAAAACATTGCGATGCCTTGCTTTGTGATGGTTTCCTCCTTCCATCCCGTTTGTCGTAATTAATTTTCTTTCCAGGAGTTCCAACACGTGCTGGTAAGACGGTGGAAGCTGCTCGCTCGGAAAGCCACCGAACTGGTGACAAGGTTTCGTACCCTTTTTGCGACACCCACCGAACCCCGCCCCCCGGGGAATGTGCGTAAGGTGGCTCGACCATTGCAACGATGATAGCTCAATTAGGCGGCGGAGATGCTTCTGGGCCGATCAAACGGTTTCTCCTTGACCCACATGTAGGGAAGAGTCGAGAAAGTGATCCTGTGGCATGGCACGGGAAAAAGATAACTGAGTTTATCTCTAAGGCCAGGCCAGGGCGTTAGCATGTCCGTGCATGGTGGCGATGACGGAAACCGGTTTCCGCGCGGGAGCCTTCCGTACTTGCTTCAATTGAACATGGGCTTGTGGTGGTTGGCGGGGCCGCGCCAGTTATAGGAGCCGCCAGTTTCTCTAGCATCGAAAGTGGTCACGGAAAGTGAGGGTTTCCTTTATTTTTTTCTTGTTGCTGGAAAAGTGTGCCCAGCTGTAGAAGGTGCGTGGTACGGTTGATAGGAGTTTGTGAATCGTTAATCCCAAGCTCGTAGTAGTGAGACTGAGAAGAAAGATTATTCGTCTTTTTGTTCTACTCCGGAAATGCTAGCCTTGATTTCCTTTATGATGTGAATCATTCTTTATGATGTTAGGAAACTTAAAAAAATCATTTTTTGGAGGATCTTAGAGATAGAATTGTAGAAGAGAACAAGTTTGTGAATACTTTTGAGGAATTAATTCTTGAGTTCTGAAATCAATGAAACCTTGAAATCTTCCTCTGATGTATGATACTTAGAAACAAGCAAATTGGAACTTAGAGAATGTATTCGTTGCCAAGTCCAACAGAATAAGTGCGTAGTTGCTATTGACCTTCTTTGTCGTAAAAATGCAGATGACATTGTTTATGCTTCCTGACCACAGCGAACAGATAGACCTTGTCTTTAATCATCAAAATCCACTATCGACAGACACAGATCAATAAGTATATGGCTTACCACAAGCTAAAAGACCCATTTTATTCTGCTCCCTTAATATAGCGTGTAGCTGCACCACTTCTTAACAGAGTTAGTGGTCTGGATTGTTTTGCTCGTTGCTAGGTCCAAAATGATCTGGTATTCAAATCAAGCATTCGTACCACCCACAACCCACAATCCGGAAGCCAAGCAACGTTGGCAGCACTGCAATCACTCTTACCTATTGCTATGTTCGACACAATTGAACCATCTCGGATGCGGTCGAATTAGCATACGCTTAACGTCGGTGTACCAAGCCAGCTTGTCGTGGTCAGTGGTTCGGCTGGCTGGACTCGCATAGCAACCAACCTGTTGTCAACCATCGTCGCAGAAGCATTTGATTACGATCGATTGTTCAGGAAATGTGTAGTCAATTGAAGAGAACAAAGATGAGGCCAATACCATACCTACCACGGTGCGCCTTAATGTGCTTTTCAGGTATTACTTACGTCATGGTTCAGATGGTACAGTGGTCAGAGATAAATAAAAGCCAACAAAATGATTAAAAATTAAGAAACCATTAAATATATTTCATTATTTTGCTTCCTAGCACAGCGCGTGCTGTACCAGCGAACTCACTCTTCCTCTTCCAGGCGCTCGTTCCCGCAGCTCGCACAGTCATCTATTCGCATCGTTTCGCATGCTGCTTCTGTACATCGGACTGTGCGATCATTCTGTGATGGTCGTACCAAACAAATTCGCAGCGATTTGCTCCTACAACCGTATCACGTTTGACGTTTTAACTTGTACTATTTACATCGGCACTCCGGCACCGAGTACGAGCCCACGACGGGACAATCATCACAACTCTACGCGCAACCAAATAAGACCAAAACCGATCCTTCACCTCTTCCCATCCTTCCACGAAGCTTTTTTTCGTGGCCAATCGTTCTAGGCGTCCAGGCGAATCCCTTTGCGCCCGGCCAGTGATCGAAGTGTTTCTCGACTGCCATAGGCGCCGGAACGGTGAGTTGCGTTGAAGCTAATCCCCTGAACCGTGTCCAGAATACGTTCTCTGCTCCTGCCTGCGGTCACCTGCGTACGTGCGTGACGCTGTGCTGTGAATTTTGGGGATTAGTTTAGCATCGCAACTCATCGCTGGGCTCATGATATCCGACGCTCTATGGTAGCTTTCAATCACGGCTGACCGGA